>NC_081407.1:491020212-491620212 GCF_030272615.1 Cryptomeria japonica | reverse complement strand
TAATCCTTGTATAACATATTAAGTTGACTAATGTCTAATTGGGGTAATCCATGAGTGTCTAATGTGAATTCAGTATCCTAAACATTGGAGAGACCTTATCTGACTTTCCTAATCAATGTGGTTGTTGTCCTAATATGAAATATTGAGTTGTACCCGTGCCTCTGCATCAAACTTCTCACATCATGTTTCTTCAACAAAACACACTAATATGAATTGAGCCAACACCATGAGGATAGCGTCAAGTCTCATGGCAACTAATCATAATACGTGAAGATGGGGTTCACACATAAGTGTTGGCTCTCAACAATGCCACACTTCTAAAATTGTCAATCTCAAGACTTGTCCTATTGGGTGAGCACTCATTGATGGCTACAAGGCCAAATCAATGGATGTAGGCTTCGAACTCCTAACTCTAGGCTAGGAGGACCCTACAGAAGGTCTATGAATACTCACTTGGTATTACAATAGAAAGAGCCTTCCTCTAGAACTTTGTTTGTAACGAACACATCAATATTGGTAATAATTGTTATGATGGATGGTCTATTAGGATGGTAAATAAAATGCTTATTCTTTTTCCACCCTTTGAAACTACAACAAGGTATTTGACTTGGCAGGGTCCCCACACATCACTTCAACAACAAACATTAGGCAATTCAACCTTTTGCCTTCTCAATGCATTTTTTTTTGTCTTTCACTGGTTTTCTTAGTCTGATACATAGGGATATCAAACCTTTCATGGCATCATCACACGCGTCTTCCATTATGTAGTCCTTTCATATTTTAGGTGCCTACACACTATGTTGTTGTTAAGTATTGATGTAGTCTTAAGACATATCATGACTCCATTACATGTCCACACTTGGGTTTACAAACACAACTTTGTCAAAACAAAAACAATATCAGTAGTAAAACTATGACTGTGACAATCAATACCCTTAGGACAGTCATAGAAATTTAATCTATTTCATTTGGTTTTGATCGACAAACCCTTCCGAAGGTTGCATAGGGTCCCCTCACCACTCTCTCTATCATCAACCACGTCAAAATACCCATCGCTTGGTCTTCCCACCAAATTCTTCCCTGATATGATACATAGCATGAAAAAAGTTCTTCCCACACATTTGGGTGAATTTATATGCATGGGAGACCAAACTATACATTATTTACTCCTCTCGGTAAACACTAGCTAGGCAGGGTTTTGACATTTTTTGGGAAAACTATGATATCTAATTTAAATCATAATGAAATTCAATTCCACAAAAAGAAAAAATGAAGTTAACTCACTACTCTACCACATCCAATCGGCTTCCCATCAAATTATGATGATTTTCACAATGAAAAATGAAGAGAACCATATTGAAATGTCAAAAAATGCACATAAAACCCCAATTTTATTAAGAAAAACTCTTGGATGGCATGCCAAAGGCCTATTTATTCCCATCCAAGTGGGTTACAACCTCAAACCACCATAAACTAACTTTCCAACCATATTTTTAAGAAGTTTCTACAAGAAATGCAAAAGTTGTCATGGCAATATGACAACTTTTTTCCCAATGGACCTCAAACTTTCACAATTAGGTCTCTATTTGTTGTTAGAATGTGATCTATGGCTAAGTATTAGAGGATCTTACTAACTTGAGTATAATGCTTTTTATGTGTCTTTGACATGACTCCTAGTAACTATATAAGGATCTTACTAGTCCTAGATCTATGCCTTGTCTTTTTGATATGGTTCCTAGTGAGAATATATGAATCTTACTAGTTCTAAATGTCATAACTTTGTGTTTTGCATGCTCCATGTGTGTTACCAATGTTACTCATATTACTCACTTTGTACTTCCCTTTTATCTCAATATTGTAGATTGACAATATCATAAGTCTTGGGAGCTACCACCTTTCCAAACTTGTAGTCATCTTGACTCTTCAATATCTTGGTGAAAGAATATTTGGTTTCTCCATATTTTCCCAAGAGTACATGAGCATAATTTCATACTCTTGCTAAGAGGGAGCTAAATATTGCATCATAAGTTGTATCTCTTTAAAAATATATACTAAGTTTGGACTCAATTTAAGTGGTTGTGCCTTATTTATGCCTAATTGTACTTAGATTTGACAATGTTTCCATAAATTTGGTTCATTCCCTTATTCATGATGTTCCTCATGGCTCATTTTTATAGGACTAGGGTCTTGGGAACCCTTATTCATGGAAATTGGACCTAAGATTTGAAAGATGAATGTTGGATTCACAAATAGTAGGATCTTCCTCTACAAATTTGGACTTTTGCAAAAGTTCAATTTGAAAAGGTGCAAGGACCATCCATATAAGGTCCATCTTGAAAATTAAATGATAATACCATCCATGCATATTAAATGATATAGTCAAGTAATAAAGAAGGAAAACCATTTCCTGAAGTTGTCAAATGATTTTAAAGATGCACAACAGTCCACTAAATGCAATTCACTAAAAAATAAAACAAAGTATGCTACAAGATAGTGGGTAAGATGCAAGGAATGAAGTTAAATAGACAAAGAAAAACCATGAATATTACCAAATCAAAAGGAGTAGCTATGACCTCTTAGGTGTTTTTTCACTTGCATAAATTAGACTTCTTAAGGATAGAAACACATGTAGATAGTAGTATGAAGTCTTTTTGATGATTTTTGAAGTAGTTGAAGGAATGGCTTATTTTAGTTATATCTAACCCAAGACAATTTCAACTCAAAGTAAGGAATAAAACCATATGTCCTATAAGTTTGGGAAGCTAATTGAGTAGCTGGATCAAGTAGAGCATTACTATAGGGTAGTCTTGAGACTCTTTTAACTCGATTAGAACATGTACCAAGTATCTAGGAGCTTACAAAGCCAATTCAACCATATTTCAAGTGAAAATGCAACAAAAGGAGTAAAAGCTTTGAATACACCTCAAAAACCATTCCTAGGTGGCCAAGTAGGTGGAAATAGTCTTTTCCAACATTTTTTTCTTCATAGATGCATCCCTATATTCTCTTTATTATTTGAGATGAGAAATACATTGTTGGCAGTTCCATTATTACCCAGTCTAGTATCGATATGATCTTGATACTATCATAAAAGGAGTGACTATCCTAAGTCCTTGATACTGTCACAAAAACTGAGTGTTGCAGCAGTGAATCTTCCTTTTACCTTTGGGTGGTTGGGAGTGTAAATACCCATGGTGGTATATGTTGAGTGGTTCTTGTAAGAGTATCCGAAAGTACATTGGTTTTTGCATATCTAGTACATTTTGTGAGTTGAGTACCAGGAGGGATTAGAAGACCCAGTTGAAGGAGGATTTGTGTGAATAAGGGTTGAGGGTGTTGGTAGTGATTGAATGTTGGAGAGTTGGATTGTGACTTAGATATGTTTATTTGTCCTATTTGAGTGTGATTCAATGGTTGGGTGAGGGTTGGTGAGTATGGGTGTGTTTTGGGGTATTGAATCCTTTTGAGTAACTTGTGGCCTTGTGAGGGGTCTTGTGAGTAAGTGAAGGGTTGACACCTAGTTGAATAGGTGAGTTGGGAGAAATATCTCCCTTGTTGGTTGAGTTTATTGGATTCTCTGCATCACCATTCCTTTTCACTATCAATCCATTCAAACTTCCACCCAAAGATTCAATCTTGTCAAAGTTCAAAATAAATTTCCTTGTTGTCCTTACTATCTTGCATCAACTTTCATATCATGAGGTAGTCTTTTGCTTAGAACTATAATCTTTCATGGTAGGATACCATCTCATTCCCTTGAGTTAAGTTAGCTTACCTTTAGAATTTATCATTTCCTAATCAAGTTGTTCAAGGGGAAAATGTCACTAATCAAGTTGAAATGTCGATTTCTCAATCTGCCTAAGCTAAAAGGTTAAAATAAATTGCAAAAGATAGAACAAGGCTACGAGAAAATGAATCATCAATATTACCTAAACCCACATTATCAACAAAATCTAGAAATAACCTTGTATGTAAATAATTTATCATGCCAAAATTTCCAATTCTAACATGAAAATGAGACCAAGGAAAGCTCTAGAACAACTACTACTATTCATTCACATGTTCCTTATTAACCTCAATCACAACGAAAGATGCACAAATTGATTATAACAAAGAAGGTGTATCATAAATGTAAATATTAATTCAGGACTAAGGAAAATGAAAGAAATAAAATAATACCAAGCAATCAAAAAAGACTACCAATACCGTTGCAAACTATGAACTTCATTTCCATTAATTCTTCAAAATATACTAGCAAAGCACAAGTATTCAATCTACAGCCTATTGCTAAATGTCTTTTGAAAGAAAACACACTAAGTAGTGTTACTAAACTTGGACCTTAAATAATCAATTATTAGACCCTCAAAATGAATTTTGAAATTACATTTATAGGGAAACTTTTTCCTCAAAATTAGAGATTAAATTCCACTCAAAACCTTATCAAACTAAGAGGTACAATCAACACACAAGATACTAGCCTATAATTGAATTAAGAACTATAAGTTGACTCATGAAAATGAAATATAAGTCAGAAGGAACTTAGAATATGGAGTCAAAGAAGCATGGAGAACAAGAAAAAGAGGATCTATCTAGGCCCCCACCCCCAAGATGACTCCTCCAAAATTTTAAACTTAGGTGCACAAGAAACAAGATGAAGAACAAATGCCAAAGTAGGTTGTAACTACCATGAACCTATCCATCCAAAGTGATGAGAATCTAGATGTTCCTAAGTGGCTACAATTCAACTTTGAAAGGATAAAGAAGAGAGTATTGAAGAAAGTAAGTTTGCAAAAGATGATCGTTGAGGTTGAGGCCGCAAGGAAGCCAAAGAAGGCAATGACTTTGTATGCCACCTAAAACTATGCAAAAGGAGAGATAGTTGCCAATACCCTAAAATGAAGAAGATTTAGTAAAAACTGCCAATACCCTAAACTAGGGTAACCCGAGACAGTAAGAAAATGGTTTGGGGATCATATAGACTAGCTTTATACTGTATGTTAATTACAAAGTGATAAGTTGTGGTTGGAGATTTTCAGTCCACCCCTTCTAGGTTAGGATTGTGCTGAATTGAACAAAATTGTATCTCCCTAGGGCTTCCGGGTCGGGTGTGTTAGGCTGGCTGGCAAGAGAAAGAAAGGCTTGCCCGAACAACATTGAATGAAGGTTGCAAATCACTTGAATAATATTCATTCCCATTGTTTTCTTGTGCGTTGGTTTGATCTCCATTGATTCAGCAGCCAGAGGCAGACACCGCCCTATATATTAGCTCGTACAATAATGATCAATCAACACGTATACAAGAGGAAGGGATTGCTCTGACAAAATTGAACGCTCACTCCTCAATCATAGTTCTATGGTTTTATGAGGAGTGGATTCCTATAGGGATTACACATTCAGGGAACCACAACTTTGACTAGGAGCCATCCGGCCTGAGATTGGATAATCAATATGAATACGAGATTGACTAATTTGCATCTAAAACTTGGGCAATTAACCACCACATGTCTCATTTCCTAACACCTTTTGCATAAAAAGGGAATCTCTCATACTCCAAGAGTTGCATCCACAATCGGTCAATATCCCACAAGAATGCAGGCATAGCTAGCATGTATGAAAGCAAAAGTTGTAGAATCTCTTGAATGGTGTAATTTTTTGCAACATGAAATTAAGGTGAAGAATCTACCTCCTGCGCGGGATTGCAATGCATAAATACCTTCGATGCGGGTTTGATCTTGTTGGGGGTTGAAGTCACCATGGATGCCTACGCAGGATTGCAATGCACAAATGACTTGCCCTCTTCTTTTTTTTTAAGTAATGGCCATTGTCGTCGGAATTACGATGAACTTGAGCACTTTTTTGAAAAAAACAATTTTCATTACTAATGCCTTCTTCATCGAAACCAAATGGAAAATTACCATCGGAATTCTGACGAATTCAGACATTTTTTCAATAAAAAATCAAATTTGGTCACAATATACCTTCTCCATTGGAAACTTCTTTCAGAAATCTAGTCCAATTGTATTAGTGTCATTTCCTTTGAATAAGCTTCTTTTTTTCAAGTGACAAGGGATGGTTTCATGAGTTATCAAAGTTTTAGTTTGGATAGGATGATGTTGTTGACTTGATGGATACTTCATTTCGGATACTCAAGCTTACTAAGTCAAATAGAAGGTTTGTTTGATAGGCCCCTATGACAAAGCTCATCAAATGATTTGGATAAAGTCTCCTGATATGGAAACTTGATTTGACTAACTTGAATACCTAGCTAGGTATTGTTGTTGTTGAGATAGCTGGATGATAAAATCTTGATCACTTGGTTTGATACTCCCCTAATCTTGTTGGATGAAAATCTTGTCTAAAGATAGTTAAAAAGTTGATAACCGCCTTAAAAAGGTGCTTTGTTGGATTTGAAAATTCTTTTCTCTCTAAGGTTGCTCTTTGCTCTTTGTTTTGAATTGATTGTTGTATTCGTTGATTTTCAAGATATTTCAATGTTCATAACAAGAAGACATAGCACACATGAAAACAATGATCATCCCTATGCTAAACATTGACTGTATGTTTTTGTGAGGATACTTTCAAATCCCCAATGTTTTCACTGGTTTGGTTTACAATAAAGGACACATCAGATAAACACTTTATTCAAAGGTCATCAACAATATCATAGCCCACTAGTATCGATACTCTGTCAGCTCAAACAAGCTTGTCACCCCCTAGAGGGCACCCATTTTTTTGCCTTTTGCTAGAAATGAACACAAAGTGAATTGCTTCACAATTGGGTAGTTATCTTGGGAGATATATGGTGAGTAATCTTGGGGGCGGATTCTTCCCCACCCTTGCACTATGATACTACCAATGTATGGAAACTGACTCGATTCAAAGCTTCTAATGCTAAGGTTCATAGTAAGGATTCCATTTGGCGCAGCAAATGATAAAATAAATTAAGAGGCTTCCCAACCTTTAGAACAAAGGCTTTTTGCATCACAAGGATACTAGGGGAAGGCTATCAAATACACACTTCTCTTGAAGGGGATTTTGATCAGCTTCCACATATGATAATAGTGGGTTGGTAAACTTGGTGATAAAGTTGTTACCCACTTGGGTCATACCCTTCTCACTAGCCCTTTCGAGACTCTTTCGAGGCTTCGGGAAGGCAGGCCCTCTAAAGGATTTAATGCTTGAAAGTAAATAAAGCAATGAAAAAGTGGATTTGGTTTTTTGATCACCCAATTAAGGGGAGAGCATATACCTACCACTTAAGTCAAAGAAAAAAAAGTTCTTTTTAATATTTTAAAAGCAATGGTTAGCTAAGTCCTATTCGGAGATGTTGCTCCAACAAGCATGGTGTTCTTTTTATACCATAAAGTAATTTTGTTATCTAACTAGGAAATTGAAATCCTGGTCAACATAAAGTAAAGCACCTTTACTTGAAATGGAAATTGCTTGGTAAATTGATAATTTGTGGCTTGTTCTTTTTAACTTGAAATAATAAAGTTTATTGTTCTTTTTAATCCTTCGCAAGAAATTGAAAATTTGTTGATTCTTTTTAAGCCCAAATCTAAAGTGTGCATCCTAACTTGCAAGAAAGTAAATGTTTGTTTTGTTGTTCTTTTTACCTTGCAAATGTGATTCTTTTTAGAGCCCAAATGAAAATGAGGTTGATTTTTAAGCCCAAAGTAAAGATGAGATTCTTTTTAAACCAATGAAAAAAATGAATTCTTTTTAAGCCAACTTTGAAAGGAAGCAAAAAAAAAAAAAAACCAAATCTAAACTAACTCCTCCAAATCTGCAAGAAACTTGTTAGGAAAACTTGCAAGAAAATAAGTTAGCCAAATCAAAATCTCAAGTGGGCTTCCAAAAGCCTAATTTTTTTTTCATACTGGATTACAATTTCTTGCCTATGCTTTATATGTGCAAACACAGAGATCATATGCGCAACAGAAATAGTTGTATGCGTAAAACTAACAATTATATGCGAGAAAAACAGTTAAATGTGCGAGAAAAACAGTTAAATGCATGAGAAAAATAGTTAAATGTGCGAGAAAAACAATTAAATGCACGAGAAAAATAGTTAAATGTGCGAAAAGAGATGTTCAATGCATGAGAAGATTTGTCATATGCACGAGAATATTTGTCTTATGCGATGGAATATCTGTCATATGCACTGGAATATCTGTCGTATGTGCAATTCTGCGTTTAAAACTGTAGGCATAAATCCTGCGAAAAAAAATTAGAAATGTCTAAAAATGGGGTTTGAACCCCACGGTGGGCGCCAATTAATGTATGTTGAAAATGTGGGATCAACCTGGAATAGAGAAGAACACTTCAAACATACACATGAAACATTGCATTAGAGTTATAAATCAAAACAAAACAAAGCAAGTTAATGAATCAAAGCTCTTTAAAATCATTTCATGCTCCTCTATCTCTAGAGATCTCTAAGATTCAAGGTGGCCCTCACTTGGAATAGCACTTGATCCTCAAGATGACAACCTAGAGAATGAGATAAAAATGATTCTAGGATCAAAATGGATGCAACTATGATCCTAGTGAATGATCTAGATTTAAAACTAGATAATGATATAGTGCAAGATATTGATATGAAGCTAAAACTAATATGAAAATGATACTAAAATGAAGCTAACATGATATGAGATTAACATTATATATCTAAGATTATAATGCTATCAAAAATGATCTAAAATGTTATTCTATCAAAGAGATATAATGTGCTTAATGTT
Organism: Cryptomeria japonica; assembly: GCF_030272615.1. Classification (NCBI taxonomy): domain Eukaryota; kingdom Viridiplantae; phylum Streptophyta; class Pinopsida; order Cupressales; family Cupressaceae; genus Cryptomeria; species Cryptomeria japonica. The sequence continues at coordinate 491,611,471 of NC_081407.1, read as the reverse complement.
ATGAGACTATAATGTAGATGCATAAATACTTGATATGGGAATGAAGAATGAGAGCTCTATTTATAGGGAAAATAGGGCAATGGAGGGTTGAGATTGAATAATCTCAACAAGGGCTAGGATTGAAAGTTATTAGTCCATGTGAGGGATTCAGTCCAATCCCAAGTTGACAAATTAAATGTCCAAGGAGACATCAAGGTTACCTTAGGAGGTAAGGTTATGGCTAGGTTAGTGGATAACCAATAGACAAATCCTTTACCCAAGTGGTAAACTCTTGTACAAGGGTTAATACGATAACTAGGGTCAAAGCCATTAGTGCTTGATGAGACCCTTGGGTTAGCTAAGGGTTAAGTTAGAGAGGAATTCTCTAACCATGTGGGAAGGTTGATTTAACCATTAATGGTTAGGAAGACTTTGGGGACAAATTTGTAAGAGTCCTTCCAAATTTGGGGAAACTCAACAAGTTAGCTTGTTGAATGGATAAAGCCTTTATTGCTTTTAGAAGACTTTCTTCCAAATTTGAGAAGTGACCTCCTCAAATTTAGGGAAAAAGGACATGATTAGAGGGATTAAGGCTAATTAAAAGGGTTTAGAAAAATATAGAAGGCTCTAGAAGAGGTTTAGGAGGCAAGTGGGAGATGTAGGATTTTGCAAGTGGGTGAGGGAAAAAAGAATTTAATTAAAATAAAATTAATTTATTTTAATTTTGGTTGTAACTTGCATTTGTAGGATTTAAATAAATATTGATTTATTTAAATGTGATTTTTAAGTGGGTAGTTTCAATTAAATGTAAATTTAATTTAAAAATGGCTAGAAGGGGAATTTTAATTAAATGTGAATTTAATTAAAAATGGCTAGAAGGGGGATTTTAATTAAATGTGAATTTAATTAAAAATCAGTAGAAGGGGGATTTTAATTAAATGTGAATTTAATTAAATGGCTAGGATAGAAGAAGGGAAATAGTAATCAAATCTTTAATTTGATTAATAGGCTAATTTAGAGAAATAGGGATATTAATTAAATTAATTGGAAGAAATAGGGATGATTAAATTAAGAAAATTCACTTAATTTGTTGTGCAACTTTTAGGTGTCTACACCTTCATAGCCATGGTCTATTGCAAAACGTATTCCAAGGGTAACATCCAAAGAAGCGAGACACTAGAGTCCTTCTTCCATCTCCTATCATGCATCTATTATCTTCCAAAAACTAAAATAAAATAAAATAAAAAATAAAATTAGAAAAAAGCAAAGAGATAGATTTGGGGCAAGAGAATCTACCATAGTTGGATTGCTTTGAAATGATAAGGCTATAGTTGAATTCATGGGTTCCCGAGTTGGATCTCCCTTTGATGATCCAACAAATCCAAAAACTAAGGAAATCAACATTGGAGATGTTGAACATGTACACTTAGCTGAGTCCTTATATCCTATAGGAAAAGACATCTTTTTTTACTCTTCAAACAAAGACCAATGAATTACCTACACAAAAATCCTTGACCCTATGAATAACATGCACCTTAAATGATACTATATCTAAGGGTTGGGTTAGTTTAGGTTTTTCTTTTTGTATTGCATATCATTTTATTCAAAGCACTGCACCACATATAGTTTCTTTTTAAAATCCATCGCATTCACAAAATTAATAAAACAAGGCAAGTATTCAATTTTATCATTTGTTTGCATTAAAGACAAACAAGGGTTGTCTCCATTCTTAGATATTTGGACATGAAGTCTTTGAGGTCCTAAGGTCATTCATTTTCAACATCACCCCGTGACGATGCTTTACTTATGGTTGGGTAGTGATTTCACTATTTGAGACTTGTTAACCCAAAATTTATCAATTGTTATATCTCAAACACATTAACAAAATCTCTTATTCATTCGAGACACCTATTTGATCATATGACTAGTGAAAAATCCAAAATTCTACTTCAGGGTCGTTGTAATTATCACACCCATGTAGGTTTTACTTACAATTCAAGGCAAGAAAAAGAAAAAAAGAAAAAGTGATTTGTCAAATATTCATCTCAAGGCAAAAGAGAAATTATATATAACTAAAATATCACGCATGCGGATGCGACAAAAAACTTGACTATGGGAACATGCGAGTAACTCCATCAAGGATATGAACGCCTGTTGGAAATGGAGCAATATTTGAGAAATGACAGTCTATAACCTCGTCGAAGCTCTAAAAGTTTGCTGCCAGCGAGGCTCTATTCGAGATGTTTTTGAAGTTAGGATAATCCACGTAGCTATTCATATAGGATGCTAAGGATCTCTAGTGAACACAAGAGTGGGAATTAAATCTATGAAATGTTTTGTACCTCCAATTCAATTGGTATATTATGAAATACTAAACAAACACAGTCATCCTTGTTCGAATAGGAAATGCATCTTCATCATGCATATTGCATTAGCATAGGTCATATCAAAAATTCATTGTCTCCACATGCATTCTGCAAATCATCTTGTCATATAGGTCTGCATACTGGGGGCATAGCTGAAAAAATCCTAAAAATTATATAAACACAAATTTGGCATTTCCGATTTTTTTTCTGCTTTCTTGCATCTTTGCTTTAGCTTGTACATATCCTTCAATCACTTTTGTGACACCCTGGTTCTTTTTGGAACTCTCCTGACTTGAAACCAATCAACGACCTAGTCTTGGGGTAATCAACTGATTAATATAAATGTCCTAAGTAGTTTAACCAAGTCATCTTTATGTTGATAGTACCACATCATCAAATCCAAGTCAGTTACCTGTCTCCTAACCACTGCAGGGTTTTACCACTTAGTAAACAGACAAAACAAGAACAATGAAAACAATCACTAAAACTGTTTGAGATATGATTCAAAATTTCTTTGTGTGATGTCTTTTAAATTGGTTTTTCGTTTATTATTCCCTCTGAGTAACGCGAGGAAGTCTATCTTTACTAAGAGAAGCAAGGACTGGGGGCATAATACTTTATGTTGTTTTCTGCTTGTAGGAATGATTCTGGTGATCTGAAAACATCTCATAAGTTGAGTGTCTATGATAAGTGCCTTCACATCAAGGTAAAATCGCCACACATACCTCGAATCCATTTATTTGTATGCTACAGGGAGGTTGGAATCATTCCCTTGGCTATTTTGAGCAAATTTATTTATTATGCAATCGAAATTCATGCTTAACCTGTTCTAGGATATGAATGATAAAAGGGTCATTGCAGACAAGATAATTAATATTGCATATGAAAAGAAAGGAACTCTGCTTTGTCTGGTGTGTTTGCATGCAAAAAATATACAGGTCATCCTGACTCTTCATTCCTTGGTGCTTATGTTTGCTTGCTAAATCAAAAGGACATGACATTCAGGTCATCCTGGCTCTTTGTTGGCATTGTGTTGTCATTGATGTCAACCGGTATAGCATGTTACCGCTATAGTAGGACAATCGGTATGAGAGAATAGTTGATATATTGTCATTGTGGTGTCTTTGGTGTTCACCGGAATATTTGTCAGTGTTATCAACATGGAGAGTGGACAGTTGATACTGAGCAAGCTTGGGAGAGAAGAGACCAGTGAGTGATATGAACTGGCAAGCTTGTGACCAGTAAAGTTTGTTGCAGTATGAACTAATGAAGGGTCAGTAGTGCAACTGGTATGCTAGTATGTTGTCAAGTAGAAGGACTCCCACCGGATGAAGAGAAGGTTGATAGAGAGTGTTCTGCCTCAGTGAGCAAAGATGACATATGGAAAAGCTACTGGGACATATGTCAAGTTGAAGATGTATCCTCTCCTTTGTGAAGTCACATTATTACTAGTAGGTGACATAGATCTTCCTCCACTGGTGTTTGGCAGTTGAAGTGCAATTGTCTATTCTTCCCACTGGCAAGTGGTAATACCTTGCTTATCCCACGGTATACATGGAATACATCATGACTCTCCAAGATAAGACAGATAGAGTAAGAAAAGGTAGGTGATTGGATGCATAGACCGGATGACTAATATAGAAGATGAGGATGCCTCCTGAGTTTGAGATCAGAGATGTGCGTCGGGTCAGCATGTGAAGACATGATGTGCTATCGGGACAGAGAAGGAAGAGTTAAGATGGTGATTTTTCCACCTTGGCAAACCGGTTGAGAGGAGAACCAATCAAATGAATATAAGGCTCTGCAGTTGCACACATGGAGTTACCGGTATGCAAATGGAGAGTGGTGTTGCCATAGATGCATAGCAGTTGGAGATGGATGGCATGAAGGCATCATGCACATTACCGGTATGAGGGCAGAAACATGGCAATCGGTAAACAAGGTCGATACCGGCATACAACTAAGTGAACAGAGAGACAAAAGTGAAGTGCTCTCAATCTGATGAAGATGCACATGCTAAGTCATCGTAGATAGCTGTTGAGGACCGACATGGTTGATGATTGGGTAAATGTGATACACCAAGAAGACAGATAAGACAATGGCAAGAAGGTTAACCAATAAAGTATGATTTGTCAACAAGAGTAGAGGATCGATAGGTGTGCATCGGTTAAGTGTTTGGTTGTTGATCTTGTCTGAATTGACACATAGGTCTAAGTTGACGTATACCAATAGAGATGCCACATGGAGTTGAAGTGGCAATCATGGAGAGGTCAGTGATGTGTGTCGGTGAGGTAGTTGGTGGTTGGTCCAACATTTAATGGCAACTGCAAAGCTCAAGGGATGAGAGCAGAGGTGTGTGGCTCGAGGAAGGTCGAACAAAGGTGATCGATGGGATGCACCGATCGATGCAGAGTATCCAGGTGCAGATCGAAATTGATGATGCAAACCATCAAACCATTTATGGTGATTTACCAAGTGCCAAGCCGATTGACTGTCTGTGTTTGCTAAGTATAGAAAACATGTTTTGGAAGAAAGGAAATATGGTGGGAATTCCCGATTGCTTGCAGGTTGTCGATCTTCATGCAGAAAGAGATCTAATTGGATCTGATACTCCTCATGATCGGTGGAAGAAACCCTAGCACGCCGATAGTTTGAAATTGCATTTTGGTGGGAAAGCTCAACTATAAGTATGCAGGCAGAAGACTAGATATATTGATGATGGTTGGTGGAGTTGAGTGATCCCGAGAAAAGTAGAGAAAAGTAGAGAGAAGATAAGACTGAGAAGAGTCAAGTAATTGAGGATCTAAAGTAGAGAGCCAGCAAGAGTGGTTAAACTGGTAAGAGGGGTTAAATGTGAGCTAAACCGGTAAAGTCCAAAGTAACCTGTAAACAACAAAAGAGAATAAGTGTAGAAGTGAACCGATAGTGTTCAAGCCAGCAAGAGGATAGCACAGAGTGTGGCAGTTGTGAGTGAGTTGCCGAGAAGATATGACAAGCACTAAACAGGGAAAGGTTGAATCGGTAAGTAGAGAAACCGGTATTCCAATGCACAATCTGTCAGATAAACAACCGGTAAGGCTTGAGTCAGCAAGTGAGCAACAGAGATAGGAGGAGGCAACAGTGAATAAAATGGAGTGTGAACTGACAGAGAGGAGGTTGAGTGGAAGACAAAAGATACTACCGGTAAAGTTGAGGAGAAGGGAAACCGGTAGAGAGATTATTCATAAGTGGTTGCAAAACTCTTTTGTAACCAGGCAATTAATTTTGCATTTGATTATATTCATTGTAGATCACTGAGTTGGTGCTCGGTGCAGGGGTTGTAGCTCCTTTGGGTTGGTACCCATAAACTAGCAGGGGTTGGTGCTCCTTGGGTTGGTACCCTAAAATTTGTAATCAATGTTTTCATTATGAGGCTAGATTGGAGCAATAGACTCCAACAACATTTCTCACCGAGGTTTTTCCCATCTTAGGTTTTCCTCGTATATACTGGTGTTATGTGATGTGCCCTTTGTGTGGTTAAATTGTGTTGTCTTGTTTTATCTTACCGGTATGTTTGCTTCGTCCTTACGTTGGTAATTGGTAACCTTTCTTGGAATTCAAAAGGGTTAAGAATTTTGAAATCATTGATTCAACCCCCCCCCCCCCCTCTTAGTGGCATCTTGTGTTCAACACTCTTCATGCCTTGGTGCTTATGTCTATCTCCGACATTGTAAAACACTCAGTGATGATAAATAAACATACCAAATCTAGTGACTATGTTTTAGGTTGCATTCATACTATGCTTTGTGCATTTCAAGTGATTTCAGCATGATAGCATTGTTCTCTTTGTCCTTTGAATAGAAGCTTGAATCTGAAATGATCATCATTTTTTTCAAACTTGCTCTGATGGACATGAAATTTGTACTCTTAGCTAAATCAGTCGTCCTGAGTCTATTTTTGGGATTGAAATTGAAATCCAAGGTCAATCTTCACATCACTTTACACTCAAATCTTTTCTGAATCAACTCTGATTTCAAAGTAATTCTTACATCAATCTTCATTTTCAGATTATCATCGCTAAATCATTTTATTAAAATTGCCTAAAATCATTGTGATCTCTCTATCTTTCGATTTTGCTTCCGAGGGGCATACTCATTACATCAACATTATCAATGATTACATCATCGAAAAGTTGAGAAATTTTTCAAATCTTCATCAAAAGTCAAGCAGAAAATCTTTTCAATCGAAGATTAATCGAATATCAATTAAATAAATTAACTAAAACCTTGTTAGTAGGGGCATCTTAACTACATCGCATCATATCAAGTTGAGATTCTTCGATGTCAAATAAAAATAATCTCTAGGGGCATATCAGTGATTGTCCTCATTTGAATCAATATTCAAATCGGTGTTCAGTTTCATCACATCAAATCAAGCTGGACATTATGTTTTGCTATTTGGTTCTTATTCAATCAAGTTCGACAGTATTATCTCTTTGCTCAATTGATTCAAGTTCAATCAAGTTCTAGATCGGTACCCACTTCTTGATCCATCAAGTTCAAGATCGTTATCTCGCTCTTCATCGGTCCTAGTTCAATCAAGTTCAAGATCAGTATTGCTTTGATCAATTTGTTTAGTTTCATCACTTCAAATCAAGTTGAACATCTCTCTCTTCATCGGTTTGTGATCCATCAAGTTTAGAACTAATATCTATTTGACATCAACTATTATTTGAATCAATGTGTTGCTCGCACATCAATTCAAAGAGGGGCAAATATAATACCCTAAAAATGGTCATCTAAACCATGGGCCTCTAATCTTGACTACATCACCAAGGACCTAACCAAAGACAATTAAATTAATCTTGAGCACCTAATTAATTAACTCCTCGATCATCAATGTCACAGGGCAAATAAATCATTTTAAAATAATTAAATGTTTATTTAATTAATTAATCATTTCAAGTAAATTATTTTAATCAATTATCATATTTATTTAATTAAATATCCTAACATATTTAATTAATAAATAAATTTGTCATTAAATCATCAAAAAGGAATTAATTTCAAAAAAGGAATTAATTTGCAAAAAAGAATTAATTTGAAAAAAAAGGAATTAAATTGAGAAAAGAAATCAACTTGAGATATTTCTTTTTCTAAATTTGAGATAACTTGATTAATCTCAGAAAAGCAAGAAAAGAATTTAAATTGAATAAATCATTTTCTTTAAATTTAAAGTCAAAGCAATCTTGAAGAAAGAGATTCAGTTGCATTAATATGGCTTTTTCTAATAAAAATCTTGAGCAAATAAAAGAAATATGCATGAAATTAACTAATTTTATCTCAAGTGCATGACTTCAATTGATTTTATCTCCAATGCAAACTCGGACTTATAATTCAAATGCATCAAATCAGGCTTTATTGAATTTATCTCAAAATCAACTCAATCTTAATCTCCTCTGAAACTGAATTAAAGCACCCAATCATTTCAATTCACCTGGATTGTGCTTTCTCTAAAGGAATCTCAACCTCTTATCATTAATCAATCTTGACCGTTGGTCTCTCTTTGGATTCTCTATAAATTTAGCCTTTCATCTCTCAATCAAAAAAGATTCTAGAGATTTTATTGTTATCATGCTTGTTTTCTCTAGAGTCATTGAGAATATTGCATCTTACCTTATTGCATATTAGCTTAATCATGTTAGCTTAATTTGCTTTATCTTGCATCCATCTAGCTTAATTTGCTTAATCTTGCATCCATCTAGCTTAATTTTCTTAATCTTGCATCCATTTACCTTAATTTTGTGCTCATGTAGACTAAATCCTTCATCTTGGTGTAGTCTAGTCACTGGTATTGCTTAGATAAATCTAAGAGCAAGTCTATACTCGCATCTTTTAGGAGGCAATAGGTCGATTTGTTATGGTTTTTAAATTTATTGACTATATATGTCTAACCATGCATGCAATGATTTATTGAAGTGTTTGTGCCTTACAGCTTACGGTACCATTTTTTATACACATGAGTTGAGCCAGAGGACAAGTGTGGAATCCCATTCTACATGGCATCTTGAGGATTAGCACTTGTCATCTTTGAGGATAAATGTATCATTCTCAACCCCTCATCTCTTATCCATGCCTATTTAATCCCTCTCATTTCTTCACAATTCATCCACTCTTTTGCATTCATATCATTACCATGCCAATTTGTATACTCACATCCAACCATTTTTGCATCCATATTTTGAGCCTAGTTTGCATAATTCCTCATCATGGAGCATATTTAACACTCTTGAAAGCATAGATTGAGCACACGTCAAATTGAATGACAATCAAATCAAAGGAATAATCTAGAGTTTGCATCTTAATTGTTTATCATTTTCTTTTATATAGTTTCCTTCCTTTTTAGCATCCTAATCTTGAGTGTGGTTGAAATTTGTGCTTGTTTAGGTTGTTAGTTTCATCTTTTCAATCTCTTTGGTTTTGCACTCACAATGTTTTGCATACATTTATTTTGAGATGTCATCTGGGCCTCTATTTCCCATGTACCCTCTCGAGGGAGCATCTCTTACCCGTCTTTCCTTTGTCATCACTTCAACTTGGGGTAGTTTCTCGCTCCCTATTATTTGAGTCATTGGTGTCTTATTGTATTTGCACTGACACTATTTTAGCATCACTGCAAAGAGGGGCAAAATGTAGACACATAAATTTGATTAATCTAATTGATTGAATGTAGTCATTCTAAATATTTTAAATTAACTAATTACACATTATTTAATCAATTAGTGTTCCCTCCTTCTAGCTAATTAATTTTGTTAATTGTGCTATAGACACCTTTTAATTAATTATGTGGCAATCATCAATCATTTAATTAATTAAATTTGACCCCCTATTCTACCTTTTCAATTTCTCAATCCTGCTCCCTTGCACGAGCGGTGGGAATTCAATCCCACCACTTTTGCATGCATTCCAACAGTTCACAAACCGGTGGGAATGTTGTTTCTCCTACTTCTAACATCCACATGATGCCTTCTCCCTAGCCGCCATCTCATCCTCTTCTCTCAAATCTCTAGAATGTGTTAGGCAAATGTAGAGGGCTCTCCAATTCTCTCAATTTCTCTCTCATGCACGATAAAATGAATAGTAAATTTTTTAATTTACTCATATAGGGCCTTCTAAAGCTCTATTTTTCACCATCTCGATCCCTTTGGGACCATTTTTCTCCCTGTTTCTTTCTATGGTCTCCATTTTGAGTGTTATTTTTGTCTGTCGGTCTTGTTTCTCGCCTCCTTCCTTCCCATCTATTGGGGCAACATTTTCTTCCGAGACACCACCCGGGCCTCCATTTTCCATGCACCATCTTGAGGGTACATCTCTTACTCGTCCTTCCTCCATCATCAGTTCAACTTGAGGCATTTTCTCACTACCTATTCTTTGAGTTGTCGGTGTCTTATTGTCTTCACATTGACGCTATTTTAGCGCCGCCATGAAGAGGGGCAAAATGTAGACACTTAAATTTGATTAATTAAATTAATTAAATTTAGCTATCATAAATGCTTTAAATTAAATAATTAATTAGTGTTCCCTCCTAGATAATTATTTTTATTAATTATGATATAGTCCCCTTTTAATTAATTATGTGACAAGCACAAATCATTTAATTAATTAAATAATCTCCTTCTTCTATTAAATAAATCAAATAAATGATTTCATTATTTAATTCACTTTCCTCCTTTTTCAATTATAGAATTTTTTAATTAAATTAATTAATTCTATTTCCCCACATGTCTCCTGACCTAAACCCCCATCTAACCCTTCTTCTAACATACCCATTACCTAGCCCTTGGGTTCTAACCAACCCTTTTTCCTCAAACCAACCTTATCATTTCTAACCTCCCCCCTCACATGTGTGTGCACATTCCTAATATTCTTAATATTTGGAAAAGAATCTTTATTTGGGTGTTTACCTCCCAAATAGACATGTTTCCTTGAGGATATATGTCATTCCTCTCCTTGACACTTTCCCTTCTCGAGGACACTTGCATTCTTGGTTGAGACAAAGGACAAGTGTGGAATTCCATTCCACATGGCATCTTGAGGATTGCCACTTGTCATATTTGAGGAAAAATATCTCATTCTCAAGCCCTCTCATCTCCAATCCATGCATATTTAATCCCTCCTATTTCTTCACAATTCATCCACTCTTTTGCACTCATGTCATTACCATGCCAATTTGCATACTCAAATCCAACCATTTTTGCATCCATATTTTGAGCCTTATTTGCGAAATTCCTCATCATGGGGAATATTTAATACCCTTGGAAAAATAGATCGGTCACACATCAAATCGAATGACAATAAAATTAAAGGAATAATCTAGAGTTTGCATCTTAATTGTTTATCATTTTCTTTTATCTAGTTTCCTTCCCTTTTAGTGTCCTAATCTTGAGTGTGGTTGAAATTTATGCTTGCTTAGGTTATTAGTTTCATCTTTCAATCTCTTTGGTTTTGCACTCACAATTTTTTGCATGCGCAAAAGGAGCATAAAGCATGGATAATTAATTCTAGATGTTCAAAACATATGATTGGTGATAAAGGAAATGTCATTGAGATTGAGAAGTATGATGGTGGTTTTGTAAAAATTGTAGGTGAGGAAGTTGCACCTATTTGTGTTAAAGGTACTATTTCCATTGATGGTAAGCATAAGACTGATGATGTTTATTATGTTAAGGGTTTGAGACATAATCTTTTGAGTGTGACTCAAATTTGCAGTAAGGGATACAAGCTCACATTTCATGTTTCTACATGTGAAATTAGAAAAGGGAGTTCTGGGAGATTAGTTGCAAAAGGTATAAGAACTAATGAAAATAACTATTATGTGAAGGATAACATAGGAAGAAATTGTATGTTGGCACAGAGCAGTGAATATTGGTTGTGGTACAAAAGGATGAAACATATCAATTTTGAAAATATAGTGAAAATTAGTTCTACTTATGTTGTGAGAGATTCACCAGAGATTATTGATACTATGTGTAGGGAATATCAGCTAGGAAAACAATCAAAGAGTATATTCTATAGTAAGGACTATCCAACTTCAAAACCTTTAGAGCTAATCATACAAATCTATGTGGACCTGTAAGAATAAGATGAATGAATGTTGAAAGGTATTTTTATGTTGCTTATTGATGTTTATTCTAGAATGACATGAGTTACTTTCTTGAGAGAAAAATCTAAAGCATTAGAAAATTTTGAAGTATTCAAATCAATGGTTGAGAATCAAGTTGATGCTAAGATTAAATGTTTAAGATATAATAGAGGAGAAAATTTTACATCAAATAAATTTGATAGAATTTGTGAATAATATGGTATTAGAAGACATCTTTTTGCTCTTAAGGCCCCTCAACAATTTGGAATTGTTGAAAGAAAGAATAAAATTGTTGTTGAAATGGCTAGAACTATGATGAAGGATGCTAACCTACCCGGTGCATATTGGAAAGAAGTTGTGCATACTACAATTTACATTCTTAACAAGGTACAAATAAGAGTGAACCACATAATGAAACCTTATGAACTATGGAATGAAAGACCTCCTATAGTTAGGTATTTCAGAATCTTTAGAAGTAAGTGATAAATAAGAAGAGATGAGGAAGATCTAGGGAAGTTTGATGCAAGGTCAGATGAAGGAATATTTTTGGGATAATCTACAAGGATTAAGGCATAGTGGTGTTATAAGATGAGGCTAAATAAAATTGTGGAGAGTGTGAATGTCAAAGTTAGTGAAGAATGGAATCAAACTGAGATTTTACCAGAATCTCAGACTAAGATAGAAGTTGTTTTGGTGGTTATAGAAGAGAAGGTTGCTCTAGAAGATAAGGAAGAGACAAATGTAGAATAAAAATAACCTAAACAAATACCTAAGACTCCAACAAAGGATGTGCAAAAGAATCACTCAAAGGAAAATATCATTAGAGACAAGAATAGAGGAGATCAGACAACAAGAAGACTTGCAAAAAACTAGTGAACAAGCAAACTATTATTTCTTATCTCATGAGAAGCTAAATACCTATGCGAATGCAAGCAAGGATGAAAGTTGGATAAAGGAAATGGAAGAGGAGTTGAACCGGATAAAGAAGAATTGGCCATGGGAATTGGTACCTTGACTCATGGATAAGAATATGTTAATAACTAGGTGGGTGTTCTAAACAAACTAAATGAAGATGGAAAAGTTACAAGGAACAAGGCAAGATTGGTGTGTAAGCATTATACACAAGTTGAAGGCATATATTTTTAGGAAATATTTGCTTCGGTAGCAAGAATGGAGGCTATTAGGATGTTTATTGCATTTGTTATATATAAGAATTTTAAGGTATATTAGATGGATGTCAGGTCATCATTCTTGAATGGAGAACTTGAAGAAGTATTAATTAAACTACTGGATGGATTCAAAATGTCAAAAGATTTGGATATGATTTATAGACCCAAGGAGGCACTTTATGGACTTAATAAAACTTCTAGAGCTTGGTATGTGGGGATGGATAGGTAATTGTTGCAGTAGAATTTTAGAAAAGGTACTACAAATAGCAATATTTATTTCAAAGTTAAAGGTGATAAATAGTTGATTGTTGTTGTGTATGTTGATGATATCATATTTGGAGGAGATGATGATATATGTAAGAAGTTTGTAGAATAGATGTATACAGAGTTTGAGATGTTTGTGATAGGTGAGCTGCCATTTTTTCTTGGTATTCAAGTTACACATTCTATAAAAGTCATTTTCATTTCCCAAACTAAATATCAAGGAAATGTTAAAGAAGTTTGAAATGGAGAACTCTAAACTAGCTGCAACCCCTATGGCTACAGTTTGTAAGTTAAGCAAGGATGATGGATCTCTGGATGTTGATAAGAAACGATATAGCTCTATGATTGGAGGATTGTTGTATTTGACTGCTTCAAGAATGGATATTATGTAGGTTGTATGTTTGGTTACTGGATATCAAGCTAATCCTAAGCAATTTGATGATCAAGTAGTAAAAAGGATATTCAAATATTTAGAAGGGACTCTAAATTATGGTTTATGGTGTAAGAAGGATGATGATTTTACTTTGAGAGCATATACAAATGTTTATTGGGTTGGATGTGTTGATGACATGAGAAGTACAAGTGGTGGTGCATTTTCCTTAGGAAATAGATTGGTCTCTTGGTTAAGAAATAGGATTTAGTGTCATTATCTACTATAGAGGATACATTATTGTAGCATCTTATTTTAAAACTCTTAAGGATTTCAACATGAAGTATGATGAGGAAATTCCTATTATGTGTGATGATACAAAGGCAATTGAAATTTTAAATAATCCGAGGATGCATTCAAGAATTAAACACATTTCAATCTAGTATCATTTCTTAAGAGAGAAGGTTGTACTAAAGGAAGTTAGATTGGAGTATGTACCCATTAAGGAATTAATTACAAATATCTTTACTAAGGCTTTAGCGAAGGAGACTTTTAAGTATCTTCGGTAGAAGTTAGGGGTTATTGCCCCTCCTTCTTCAAAGTAGATGCATTCAAGTGGTGCATTCATCTTGGGGAGATGTATAGGTCAACTTTTGTCTCTTGGATTGATGTGGTTACTACTCTTAGGAGGAGTAGTGTAGTGTGTGCGTTTGCAGATGGAGTGTTGCAATATTCAGAAAGGGAGAGAGAGATACGCAAAGATTGGGAAAGAGATAGGATGTGTGTATTGTTGGTGGTACAAGTGTTGCTATCAATGATAAAGGGGAAAATACTGGAAACTTGAGTTGTTGAGTTGTGTTGTCATTGATGTCAACCTATTTGGTCTTGTCATTGATGTCACTATGTGTTCTGGATGGTCTGAAAGTGTGTGTTTTTATATTGTTGTATGGTCTAATGGTGTTTTTGAGGTATTTCCAAAAGGTTGGTGTAGTGAAAGTTTCAAAATGCAATAAATGGTATTTATGTGCATGATAAAGTATTTAATGTCTCAGTGGAAGAATGATTTGTATTCCTCTAGATTGTGAAGATTATGGATTGCACTTTTCGGAAATAATTTTTATGATCTATGTATGTTGTAATATCATGTTTTTAGGTCCTCTATTTCTCAGATGGTAGAGTTGGTTGTTGTTGTTTCTCACAGTGAAGTGTTTGTCAAAACTAGTCCAAAGAATGTTTGGTGGTTCTTTGGTATGTGGATTCAAGTATTGCAGCTTGGAGGACATGTTCATTTAGTTTGTGTAGCATTCCAATTTAGTTTTCTGGTGTGTTGGTTTGATTGGCAAGTGAAGTTTTGTTGCTCTTGTTCAGTGTTCTTAGTTGGTTTGGTTTTTGGCTGATTAAGGTGGTGTATCTTATCTTGATCATGCCTTTTTGGTATAGATATGCATTGGAGTTTGAGTTTGGATGTTGATATGGGTCTCACCATGGCATTTTTAGATCTACAATGTGTATTTTAATTTGGATATTATGTTTGGTTCGAATGGTTAATGTGTTTCCTTGTTGTTCTACATCTGAAATTGATGTCAACTTTGGCAGATGTTCTAGCATGTGTGATTTATTGGAATCGACTTTGGAGGTTGTTTTGTGATGTATTTGGGTCCCCTTTATCTCTTGGAGTAGATCTCAATGGATGTTATAGGTTTGTGTGGCCTAATTATGCAATATTGTATATTTTGTTTGTGGCCAACCTAGTTGAGGGTTTTAATGAATTATATTATATATATATATATATAGATGTGCATTTGTATGAATTAAAGTATGGAACACGTGTGAATTGGTGTGAAGTGGATCTGAATGATACATAAGTAGATTTGGTGTGAAATTCTCTTTGTGAAAAGCTTTGATGATGATATCTTCAGTGTAACAGTATGGAGATAGTGGTCATTGTTAGATGTGTTTGCCATGATATTGGTCGCTTGACATAGTGGTTCAAAGATAATTTCATGATTATGAGATCTTGTTCATTTCAATTCATGTATTCCCTATGCCTATTGGAAGAAGGTGTGCTCCTTTTAGCAGCTTGTACAAACCTTTATATCTTACCCTAAGGTTGTGAACCTTAGTCTTGCAAGTCCTATCAAGTGTTATGAGCTCCTTAGCCTTGAAATTAAAATATTATAATCAGATATTCAATTATGTGTGATTCTAACCTTGGTTTTTCCATGTTTAGGATATCCACGTAAATTTGGTATTTGTGTGTTCATTGTGCTTTGTGCTTTCATGTTTTATACTCGCAATAATAAGTTAATTGTGATTTGAAGTATTATAGACCAGAAGTGAAGTATTGTAAGGTCTAGACTGATCCAATCCTCCCTCCCCCCCTCTCAGTCTTCTGGTGTGTTAAATAAGAAATGTTGCTATGAAAAATTTACTCCCCTTAGATCCTCCTAATTTCCATGGCCTAATGAAAGAAGAACCCAATACATTCCTATTTATTTTTTATATCCTTTGTAGAAGTTATGTTTATGCTACAAATGTACAAGACTAAAACGGTTTCTATCTATATTGAAAGACTCTGCTTTAAGATGGTCCATGGGACTTGGAAGAAATGTAGTGAATGATTAGGATACTATGAAAGAATTTTATTTTTTAAGTACAAGGATTATTGAAAAGAGAGGGGACATGAGAGGAGATGGTTTCTTTAGAATGACTCAAAAGAAAGATGCACCATTGGAAATTTATGTAGAAAAATTCATGTTCTATCTTTGAAAATACAAAATAAAATCAACTTACTAGAGAACCCTTCAAATTAATATTCTTACAATAAGTTAACTTGGACCCTAGAGAGTTATTAGTATTAGGAGTCAAATTTCAAGTTCCATGGGAGGATGTTTCCTAATTATATAGAAATTATTCACATGCAATAATGAGAAAGATACATGGCTTGAGAGAAATGAATATCAAATAGTTGTAATTCTATCATGAATGGAGCTTAGTGACCTACAAAGGAACATGAAATAGTACATCATGAACCACATTAAAATCCAACTAAATACCTTGCATGCCATAAATAAACAAGAGGTAGAAAAAGTAACTCTAATAAATATTGTCCACATTGTCATAAAAAAAACATGACTGCAAATGCAAAAGATTGGCAAGCATCAAAGACAAATCTAAATGACCATAATTCAAGGCACTAGAGGACAAGGATGACCAAGTATTCTATTTAGATCAATAACAATGATGGATTCAATGATAATATACCCCTTAGGATCCATTTATCTTGTAATGCTCCCATCTCAAATACTTATGCCAATAATTATTCATGGTTTTATCAACCTTCACTAGCATGCCAAAATATGGGCCGTTTGGATGGGAACCCCCTGTAGGAACTCAACCACAACAACAATATTAATCATAAGGCCAAAATCAGCATTGGCAATTACCTCAATCTTCACAGAACAATAATACTGGTAGGGTGGCCAACCTTTGTCTAACCCCAATACAGGCTACCCACAACAACCACAAGCATTGCCTACACAACAAATTATTTTGACAAACCTTGCTAATACTAATTTTAATCCACCAAGATCCATGTATTACTATCTAAAGATGCACCTAATCTCAATAGTAAACATGTTCAACAATCATATGTTAGTGATGTTGTCTAGTACCCCACCTATACCATTGAGATCAACAATGCGTAGGTTCACTCAAAAAAATCCTGACTTCTCCTACATCACCATCTATCATGTAATTCACTTCGAATAACTTAAAAATTATGCTAACCCATAGTTAAATCATTTGATTCAATCCACTAAGCAATAATAAGTCAACAATAAGGAGCCAACACTTTTAGAGATGCTTAATATCAAGAAGTATGAACTTGAACCTGAATTTGACTTCATTTAAACTTGCATTAAACCTCTTATATTCTAAGCCATAGAATATATCCCAATTTATAGAAAAGTACTATGACAATTATTTCTAAACAAACTAATAAGGAAAGTGAGAGATCCCCAAACCATCCATGTCGTTGGACAACTTGTAGATATCATGTAGCATAAGGTAGTTGTTTAAAAAATACACAGATTTCGGTAGCCTAGTTGTTAATGTCTCTATTAATGTCATTCTTGTATATATGACCTTAATTGACTTCAGTGCAACCATGAATATCATGACTAAAGAGACCATCTAGAATCTTCAACTAAATGACATTTAACCTACCCCTACATCCTACAATTAGCAAATAGTTCCAATATTAAACTTGAAGACATCATAGAACACATGATCATTACACTTGAATCATTAGAATACCTTATAGGTTTAATGATTATATAGTGAAAGGTTAATTGTGGAGGATATCCCATCACATTAGGATGCTCGTGGTTGGCAACAATAGATACTTTCATCAACTAGGGATCTAATCATATGATCATTTCTAATAGACATGTGACAAAAAAGTAGCCTTGTATCCACCTACATAACCTTTCCTTGATACAAATAATTTGAATGCTCTTTAAACATTAAAGAACATGGAGAAAATCCCTATGATTGACCTACGAGATGAGGATAGTATACTTTGGAATATTATGCAAATAATTATTCAAAAGACCAGTAACAAAACTCTTGTTTGACATGTCTTACTTTCCCACTTCACAGTGTTCTTCCTATAGCTTCTTCAATTATATACACTTCAATTGCATGTGTGTTTCACGAGTTGTTTTTTATTAAGGAACAAACAAGTTTTGAAGGGACCCAAAACCCTTTAACAAAGATCCATTACAAAATGCTTCTTAGAGATATAACCATTTTTTAAAAGTAGCCAAAAGTCAGCGAAAGACCTCCAAAAAATCAAAGACCACAAAAACAATAGCAAAAAGGAACACCTAGTTCAAGTTTTTAAGGGCCTCTTCAACCTCAACTTCTAGTTGTGTCATGTTGAGGACTATCTTCTTTAATACCTGTATTTCTTGATTAGGAGATTGTTGGCATTTCATGAAGATTACATTGATGAAGTATAGTGTTGTCATTGATGTCAATAGTAACCGGTAATGAAGATGTATTGCAAATGGTAATGATGCAATAAAGCAACCGGTAGTGAAGCAGTGAAGGAAACTGACATTATTTTTGAAGCAGAACTCAACCGGTAACCCCAACCCATTAAGAAGCAAACCCTAATCGATGAAGTTTGGAGAATCGTTTGTGATGATCTATGACCGAATGGTGATCAGAGATGAAGATGCCACGTATGCATGTTGCAGGTGATGAGTTTCAAACTGGATTTGGTGTGTAGAGATAACTGTTTATCTTGGGAAAGATCAATTGCATAGCATGAAGTGAAAAATGTGTGATGAGCCACAAGATTGAATGTGTGGTGATCCAGTAGTGGTTGAAGTTGTCTAGAATAATGTGTAGTTGATTGCTATGTAACCTAATGGTCTAGATTGAACCGACATGTTTGTAATCTCTATAAGATCTGTAGCTTTTGTGTTGTGTTACCAACCTATTGTATTTGCTTATAAGGTCGATGAGTTGTTTTGTAATTCTGTTGGAAAATGTGGTTAAGTGAGATTGTTGTCGAACTAGAATGTGTGTCTCCAGAATGTTGTGAAGGCAGATAGTAGCAGAAAAGAATCTGATTAAGCAAGGTAGTGTTATTTCTAGATCAACAAAGAACCTATTGTTCTCTAACCATTACAACAGTTAAATCCCCTAACCGAGTAACCTTTAACAGGCTTGGTGTTGTTGAAATCCTCTAACAAGGTGATCCATTAGCTTGGATTTGAAATCCCCCTCCAAGGTTACCTTTAACAAGGTATTACCTTATGGGAGTGGTTAAGCGCCAAACCTTTAATAGGGTGGGGGAAAAGCTATAGCTAGCTATAGACGGGCGGGGGCTCAGCAGCAGAGCGAGTCTTGTAACAAGGTATTGTAGTCAATCCCTTAACCAGGTGGTCCTTAAGCAGATATGTTCTTATCAGGACATTATTGTATAAGCTTCTAACAAGGCTTGGCTCATAACAAGGAAAATTGCAGAAGAATTCAGAATACTTGTGGGTATTCATCCCCACCGTAGTTTTTCCCATTTGGCTTTCCACGTAAAAAATCATTGTGTCAAGTGGTGAATGATTTTGTGGATGTGTTTTTTATATAGTTGATATGAATGACTGGTAAATCTACTTAGATATATTTAGATGACCACAAAAGATCTAAAATGAGTTATTATTGGTATTAAGTGAAGTGGTTTAATGTTTTGGTTATATGGTATTTGAGTTTCAGATTTGTTGCATTGTATCATTGATGTTTTGATCAACCGGTAAAGTTTGATAGTGCAGTTGTAGTTTTTGATTCAGAGACTAAACCGGTTAAGTTTAGTGATTTGATTCTGAGTTTAAAGTTTGTTTGGTGAAAATTTAGTGTATTTTCTATCTACTGATTCATCCCCCCCCCCCCTCTTAGTAGTTGACCAAATCATTATAGTTTCATCATATTATCAGAGATTTCTTCTTCGGATTGGCTCTAGTTCTCTTGGAAGGCCTAGAAGTATCCTCCTGTTTCTTCTCTATGGAGTCCACATCAAGTATAGTCCCTTCCTGATGGAGGTTTTCAAGTTTTCCTACCATTGTGTTTATGCTTTTAGTTGAATTCTTCACCACCTTGTGACTACAAGTAACTAAAGAGATGAGGTTATCATTAAATTTTGGTAATTTAGTTTCCAGTTGTTTCAATCTACCTTCATATTCTTTCTTTAAATTTCTCTTCCAAAATTGAGATTATGGTATCATAATCTTTCTTAAGGTCATTCACCATGCTCGTCATCTTCTGCATAGAATCAACAATTGATATCCTCTGCTCAACAGTCCATTGTTCTACACCTTGGTTATCCTGTTTACTAGTCGCTGCTCAAAGTTTAATATTAATTTCCTTGATTTCATGGAAAACCCACTTAAACATTTTGAAATTATTGATAGTAGAGTCACAGAGGATGACCAATACATCATCAGAGTTTTCTTTGTCCAAACTAAGATAAGGTGAGTTAGCATTGAGATCATTAGGAAAAGGGGGTTCTATCATTCCTGTTAAGGACAAATTTCAACTTGTCTAGAATAGAATTGTGGGAAGGAAAAAGACTCAGAGTTTGAAATGGAAACAGGGAATGCTCTACTCCTCTTAGCCCTTTAGCCTTGCTTTAAGGAAGTGTATGACTTAGAGCCAATGTCCTCTATTTCAATATTCCACTTATCTTCATTAGAAGAGAGGCTAACAGGCTCTTCATCCTCAAACTCATATGAAGGGTCAGGAAATCTGGACGATGGGGAGGGAAGGGTTTTAATATGTTCATGAATCAAAAACAACAAACCCCCATAAAGGACAAGATTTTTGTTGTTCTCCCTATGATCTTTGATGCTATAATTGATAGAAGGAAGCAAAAAGAAAGGAAAATAGATTTTCACCTTATGCCTAAAATAATTCAACAAAATGAAATGGTGCCCAAAAGCCCTAGTATATCTGTCATCTAGGGTAATATACTTCATAAGAACAAAAAGCACAAAGCACCAGATAGTTTTGATGTTGCCCATATCATAGTTGCTCTTATCCACTTTTGCCAATTTCTTCCTTTCCTTGTCATTTCTAGGAAATCTTTTGACCGCAGCATCTAACATTTTCCTATCTCTATAAAAAATTTCTCCATCTGTAGATAGACCAGTAACCCCTACAATCAAATTTTCATCAATCTCAATATTCCTACCACCCATTTGAATTTTCCCATCCTTCAAACCCTTAGCAAATTTATTGGTGATACTGGCATCAACTCCATGCAACCTCTTGATGAAAGGGGTAAGCCCACCACAGTCCAAAATACACCAAATGGTTTTGTCCTTTTTGACCTCATTACAATTCAAAGGTTCAACCCTCTTCCTCTCACCTCCCATGGTAGCAGTTGTTGGATATTAGATTTGTTGGAATGTGTTGTTGTCATTGATGTCAACATACTCATGTGTTGCAGAGAATTGGTTTGTTGCAGAGAGTTGGTTTGGGTGATCTGTTATAAATGTACTGATATAGTTTATTGGGTTTTGAGATGCTTATCTCTAGTTGATTCAGTATGAGTTTCAGTGTTCCGGAAGGTGATTTAATTGAGTTCTGTGATCTGGTGTGATGATTGGTTTTTCTGTTGGTTCAATGTTGTAGAGTTGTGATTTCTGGATTGTATTGCTCCAGAACTGATTTCTTATATGGTACAGATTTTGGAGAGTGATTGGGATGTTCATGTGTGTCCTCAGATCAGATGGTTCATGATTTGGAACTTTGCAAGTGTATCTTTCAGTTTGTCAATTGGTGTTCTTGAGCTTCGGTGATGAAATAATTATTATTCTTGTTATTCAAGTTGTTGCGGTGATTGTGGTGGAATTCACGTTGCTTGTTGATGTTCTTTGATCGTGTCCTATGCGTTTTGGCATTCTGTGTTGATCATGGTGCATGTTATTGAAGATTTTATTGGTTCAGTGGTATTCTTCGTGTTATGCAACATATTTAGTGGTTTAGCATGTTGCAGATGATCTTGGCGAATTATTTGTTGGTGTTGCGTGTTCGAGGATTTGATTTGGGTCCATGCTATCTCCTTGCCAACATTGTATTGGTCCAGTTATGGATTTATGTATCGTCTGATGTAATTTTGTAATTAGGTCTTATGTGTTGAGTCGACCTTAAGGTTAAGGTTGATGATTTGTATAAATAAGTGTTGTAATCATGTAAGTTGTGTTTCTGCGAGTGTCTGTAGTTGTATCTATGATCTCTGAGAGTATTGTATGAGTGAACAAGTGAATCTATCATTCAGAAGTGTGAAGGGCAGAAAATTATTGTTGTGCAGATAGTGTGCTTAACCGGAACTGTAATCAGGCATTTGGAGATGCTATTTTTTTAGTTCATGTAATTTGGATTGTTGTTTGATCTTTGTAAGGCAGTGAGCCTTCCCAGGGTTGTAGCCCTTTATTGTTTTAAGTAGTGAGCTATAGGCAGTGTGCCTGAATGCATGTGCATTCCCCATTGTAATATTTACACATACTATTGCAGAGTATCATCATATTGTGGGTAGGTTCCCACCGTGGTTTTCCCCTTAACCGAGTTTTCCACGTCAAAAATTTATGTTTTATGTGTGTTGTTGATGTGGTGATTATTTTTTTTATTATTGTTCCTGATTAGATCTAAAGTTGTGGTTAATTGGTTTAAGTTTGATGAAAATTGATTCACTCCTCTCCTCTCAGTTTTCCTGCATTGTTGTTGCCAACAACAACTATGGAAAAAATATGCACGAAAAGAAAACCCTAGAGGAAACTAAAAACTATGTACAAAGCATCCAAAGCTTTGGGGAAGAGCAATAAATCAACACTCTGATTAATAATGGCCTGGTCCATCATATCGAAAAATTACATAAGCAATAATTAAAAAGGTTTGGATTGTCTAGCTTGGGACAAGTCGTGTGACAACAAGACCTTAACATTAGCCAAAATGCAATCACCAAGGCTCCAAACCTTTTCATCATTACTCCTAACACCCACGTTGGCAAAATGATCAGCAAGCCCATTTGCTTCATGATAGGCATGGGAAATTTTAACTTTTTGAAATGACCTTATGATTTCCAAAGATTTCTCAATCCAGATTCTAATAGTCCATGAGGGTTTTTGTTGGCCAATTAAGCATTTAATAATGTTACTAGAGTCTCTCTCAAGCCAAACTAAAATGACTTCGATGCTCTTTTCCAACTTCGGCCCATGGTAGGCCACAACTAGTTCAGCTAGGTGGTTAGTTTGACATCCCAAGGGGAGTGCCACCACTGAGATAAGCCTACCATTTTAATCTCTAATCACTCTCCCACACCTACCAGACCTCGAATTTCCTTTAGCCACCCCATCAAAGTTAACTTTCACCCATCCAAATAGAGGAAAGATGCAATGAACATTATCCCTAGGGGATTTAGCTAGCTTGAGATCATCAAGCATGTCCACATTAATTTTACAAGCAAAGGTAACCCGAGAATCATAGGAGGAAACACTACTCACATTAACCTTATGATTAGCTCTAGCATAGTGAAATTGTTTTCTAATGGCCCTTTGGATTTTGTTGAAAATAACTTTCAGATG
Organism: Cryptomeria japonica; assembly: GCF_030272615.1. Classification (NCBI taxonomy): domain Eukaryota; kingdom Viridiplantae; phylum Streptophyta; class Pinopsida; order Cupressales; family Cupressaceae; genus Cryptomeria; species Cryptomeria japonica. The sequence goes on along the minus strand of NC_081407.1, from coordinate 491,588,058 downwards.
AGACACAAAATTCCTAAAGATTTTGTTGTTACATTCTTTGCATAATCCCAAAACCAAATGGGGAAAGGTCAAGGACCACATCAACTGCAAATTATGATTAGAAGTCGACACTCTCCATTGAGAAAGAAACTCTACTAAAGAAGAGGGAGTGGACCACATCAAATTAGAGGTGTGCAGTAAAGATCCCCAAACATCAAAAGAATAATCATGGTGTAGGAACAAATGAGAATTAGACTTAGCCTCCATCATGCACAAAAAACATCTATTACTTAAGTAGAAACCCCTTTGTACAAGTTGTCAATGGTCAAATTTTTGTTCTGCATCATAATCCAAAAAAAAATATTAATCTTCAGAATGAGTTACTTGAACCAAACACCAGCCCAAGGGGGAGGGGGGGAAGGGCCTCAAACCAGAAAGCCAAGGCCGAAGCAACCAATAATTCTCCCAAAGAAGAATATTTCCATACCAATTGATCCTCCTCAGATAAGTTCAACATATATGAATTCAATGAAATTTGAAGAGCTTGCAACTCAGAGGTGAATTCTGACAGACCAACCCATTTATCTTCAACAAAGTAGTCAGCAACTCAAATTCCAAATCTATATTTGCAAGCCACCATGTACTTACTAAATGTTGGATGATAGTAGAGCGGTTTGTGGCCAATCCAATTATCCTCCCAAAATTTAATTCCTCTTCTAGACCCCAATTTCCAGCCAACTCCTGGACCAACAATGTTCTTAGCTCAAACAACATAATACCATAGAGTTGATCCTGACAAAATTTCAAGAGATTCAAGTAATCTTTGTATTGAGTCCATACGATGGAGATACTTTCTTTTCCAAATGGCATTCCATTCACCCTTCGAGTTGAAGATTCTCCAAATCTATTCGGCAAGGAGAGCATTATTGAAATCCATAATATTCCTAAGACCAAGACCACCCCATTTTTTGGGTTTGCAAATAGAATCCCAGGAAATAAGAGACATTCTCTTTTTCTCTTCCACTCCAAACTAGAGAAACTTCTTTTGGATACTTTCAATGACATCAACAAATTTAGTTGGGATTTTGAATAGGCTTAGAGTATACACCAAGATATTTTGGAGGGTAGCTTTTAAAAGTTAAACTTTTCGAACCTGACTCAAAAGAGCCCCCTTCCAACCAACCATTTTTTTGTCAAACTTATCAATCAAAGACATCCAAAAGGAATCAGGCACTTTGGAGCAAAGCGGCAAACCCAGGTAAACAATAGGTAACTTACCACTTGAAGACCTCGGAATATTAGATATCTTCTTTTGTCTTACTTCAAGGGTATTAATAAAGTATAGTGAACTTTTAGAATAATTTATACATTGACCAGAAGCACTTACATAGTCCACCAATATTTTTTTTACAGAACAAGCTTCCCCAACTGAAGCATACCCCATAACAATGGTATCATCCACGAATTGCTGATGAGAACAAATGAGCACATCAAACGAAGGTCTTAGTCATTTCAACCCTCCAGAGCAAATCATTTTGAGCATGTATCTCCCAAAGGTTTTCGCCAAAAGGGTAAAAAGGATAGGAGATAAAGGATCTCCTTAATGAAGGCCTCTGGAAAACTCAAAAAAAATTGAAGGGGAGCCATTAATAATCACAACTGATCTAGAAGTAGAAATGAGTTGCCAAACCAAATCAATAAATTTGCTACTGAAACCAAAAGCAACCAAGACCTTAATAAGAAAGTTCCAATCCACTCGATCATAGGCTTTGGATAAATCAAGTTTAAGCATAAATCCTTGATGATTGGAGGTGTCAAGAGAATGAATATTCTCATGAACTGTAATGATGGAATCTAGAATTTGACATCTCAAAACAAAACCATTATGTTGATCATCAATGAAGCGAGGAAACACATTAAGCACTCTAGTAGTTAACACCTTTGAGAAAAATTTATAAATGCAGTTGCATAAGCTTATAGGGCAGAAAGCCTCAAAAGAATCTGCTCTAGAAAATTTAGGAATCAACACAATGAAAGTTGAACTAATCTCTTTAAGAATCCTTCTAGAACCAAAAAAACTCCTTGACCGCATTACCCACCTCCTCCACCACAATCTCCCAAAGTGTCTGAAAAAAAACATACAAATGGGGCCTTATTTCCTTCAAATGAGAAGACAACCTTCTTGATTTCTTGAAGGGGAGGGATAGCCACAGGGCATCTGTTGCATTCTTCATTTTCTAGTCTTGGAATAGCATCAATAAATTCCTTCTGTTTGACATCATCCAAAGACCCTTCTACCGGTAATAGATTAGAGAAAAATCTAACAACTTCCTCTCGGATTTCCTCTTGCCAAAAAATATCCCATTTCTCTAAATTTTTGAAATGTGGTTAGCAAACCCTATATTTGAGAGTTGAGATATAGAAGAATCTAGTATTCTTATTCCTAAAATCCAACCATATGGATCTAGATCTTTGTTTCTATAAATCTTCTTTCTTGGAGATAATGCCATGGTACTAAGTGAGAATCTCATTTTCCTTGGCTAAGTAATCCCCAACACATCCTTCCCTTTGGATTTTATCTTGAATGTATTTCAGATCTAATTCATTACTGGCCTTGGATTGAAAAATATGGCAAAAGATTTCTTTATTCCATTTTCTGATGTTAGTTTTGACCATTCCAAGTTTTTTAGCTAAACGAAACATGGTTGTGCCATTAAATTTAATGCTCCACCATTCTAGAATTTTGGAATTAATCTATGGATGTTGGGTCCACATTTTCTCAAAATAAAAAGGGGGATTTTTCTTACCCAAAATAGGCTATGCTTCAAAGAAAAGGGGGTAATGATCATATCTAACTCTTGAAAGAGCATTCAAGGAGAAAACATAGGGAAAGAACCATCAATAGAAATAAGGGCATGATCAAGTCTCACCTAAATAAGACCATTACCAACACATTTGTTAGTCCAGGTGAAAGAGGCTCCCCTTAAGTCCAAATCATGGAGGTATTGATTATTAATGAAGTCCAAAAGATCTTGCTTACTATCAACTTGAATCTAAGACCCTCTAAATTTCTCCATATCCTAAAGAGGAGTATTTAAATCACCTATAAAGATCCAATTATCATCTTGAAATTGAGACTTGAAGTTAGTGAGATTCTTCTAAAATTTCCTCCTAATAGTTTTATTATTGGGTGCATAGATATTGGACATGATCCATGAAAAATACTCCCTAATATGTTTGAATCTTAAACTATGTGATTGGCATGTTCCCATATGTTGATCCCAGAGACAAAATTATCATTCCAAAAAATAACACAACCCCCTGAGGCTCCATCAAAACTATTACAATTAATTCCACAATTCTTGAAGAATTTCAATTTCAAAACTCTATCCCTTTCCATTTTAGTTTCTTGAATAACCATAATATCAGGCCTAGGATCCCTTATAAAATTGGACAAAATATCTTTCTTATGCGAGCTATTAAGCCCCCTTATATTCAAATACATGATCTTCATTGTTTAAAAGGAGTTTTGTTTAAACTAATCTCAGGGATAGTCCTTTGAATCCCATCAACTATACACTGAAGATTGTCATGCTCCCTATGCCATTTTGAATATTTGTGCCCAAAATTTTTTGTATTTTCACAATCTGCCCTTTATCTATTTCTAGTAGTGACTCCATAGTTCGTTGCCTTTTTACCCATTTTTTCTTTCCACCTGGGTGAATGGTGGATCATCCTTTGCCTCTGACTCCTCCCGACATCTATTTTCTTTGTCAGTATTCTTCGACCTTCCTATTCCTATTTTCTTAGATTAATTGATTCTCTCTCTCTATGAGTTGGGGATTGCTCGTTAAAATCAACTAAAATTATTGATTCAATATTCAACATGTTTATCCTTTGGTCACCAAAAGTAGACAAAACCACCTAAAGGGATAAAGAATCACAATCATCAATAGGACCTACCTCTACATCCTTGGAATTCATGAGATCCTCATTTTCCCCTACATATGAGTCATTCTTAGTATCCTCACTTTTCTCATCCTTAGGTTGAGAATTTGTTCCTCTATTTTTCCCCAATAAAGAATTCCCATTCAAGTTCCCCTCATGGAGGGGAAAATCATCCACATTCAGCCCCCCTAGAGCATGGTCAGAAACACACAAATGGTAAAGTCTCAAACTCCACTGTTTTCCCATGTACCAAGCTTTGAAACTATATCAATAGATGTCGACAGATCCTTAGATTGAAAGATTCCAACACAGATTATGGCATAAACTAGCCTTTTCCTCATCACATTCATAGGATCGATGGATTGGAGCTCCCCAAAGGAACCAACAATGCCCTTAAAAACATCCTCATGCTTGTACTCCATAGGTAATCTAGGTGGGTGAACCCATACTGGAATAGATTCAAATGTAGAATCAAAGAGATCCAACTTCAGAGACCATTTCTTTAAAGCCAAGGAGGCTTTGCCAATAACCCATGGTCCTCCTCACAAGAGAACCCAAAGGAGAAGAATCCTTTTGGTAAAGCAGAGACCTCCACATAACCTTTAAGAAACCATTTTATTCTAACAAAGTCTCTAACATTCTCAATATTGGGTCTAGGTCCCATAAATTTGCCAACCAAGGAAGAACCCATCAGAGAAATATTATGATTGATCACTAAATCTAGAACTAGGATAGTAAACTTACTAGACATAGGATCTTAGATGTTGCTCACTGGAGAAAGAGATTATTTTCTAGTAGGCTTCACCCCATAAAGAAAAACCCATAATTTATGATTCAACCCAGGTCTAGTCTCAAAACTAGGCATGCCATTTTTTGACTCAACATGTGCACATGGGCCCCTAAGAATCTGAGTCAGATTATTCACTTCCCCCTAAAGAGAAACACCAGAACTTGAAAATCTACCAGGATCCACATGAACCCCCCTATCCCATTGGTCTTACCTTCAGCCTCAGCTTTTAAATCTTTTTGTCCTTCCTCTTATCCCGATCCATCCTCTACAGCCTCCAAAATCGATCTAGAAATTCCCTCCCTATTGGATGTAAATTTCAAATCTCCCTTCCCATCACTCCTTTCTCCCTTCCTACTCATCCAACTCATTTCTTAGTCATTTATGTTCCATGAGTTGTTACCACATCACTATGATCTTAACATACCATGCTTAGATGTTTCCTACAAAACAACCACATGACCAACCATTTTGAAATATCACAAAGCAAATTTTTTGGTATAAACAATTAGTTAGATGTACAACAACAAAATGGAGCTAATTTCTATGTTGCAAACCCATAAAAAAATCTTGAAATTACCATGACTTTAAAGGCTTGTGTATCCATATAATATACATCAAGGAGGAATATAAACCAATCAAGTAATCTCAAAGAAGAATGAATCTTGCTACCCAAGAAATACTAAATAGTGAATCATAAAAAACTTTTGGATGCTATTTTTATATAAACCTATATGATACATTCAATGGGTCTCACCCCTAGTGATAGTCCCTAAGAAGGGTAAAAAATTGCAAATTTGTGTGGATTACAAAGATCTTAATTCAACTACCAAGAAGGATCATTTCCCTTTGCCTTTTATACAAAATCTCAAATTCCTTAGTAGGTAAGATGTATCCCTCCTTCTTGGATGAGTTTAGTGATTATAATAATTAGATAATGATTGCACCAAAAGATTAGGATAAGACAACATAACTATCCATGAGTCACTTATGCTTATTCAATCCTCTCATTTGAGCTATGCAATGCCCCACTACATTCCAAAGAGTTGTGATAAGCATGTTTTCTCATTTGGCCCATGATTGTTGGAAGTATATATAGACTATTTTACTTCCTATGATGAAGCATTAAAAAAACTTGATAAAGTATTCCAATGACTTAAATACCTTAATCTTTCCCTTAGCAATGAAAAGTGCTACATTATGTAGAAGAAGGAATAGTCTCGAGACATTATTTTCATAACATGGTATCCAGGTTAATCCAAGTAAAATTAAAGTGATCTCAAATTTTCTAGTTCCACAAAAATGAAAGGATGTTATAAGCTTTTTTGGCCATGCATGATATTACAAATAATTTATCAAGTACTTCAACAAAATTGTAGCACCTTTATTTTTACTTCTAACCAAAGTTTTTGAATTTGATTGGACAACATCATGTCAATATTCATGCAAAAAGTTAAGAAATATTTGACGAAGGCACCAATATTGTGAGCACCTAATTACAATACACCATTCCATATATGTACAAATGCTTCTAATTTTTTTGTAGGGTTAGTCTTGGGATATTTTGAAGTACAAAGTAGTAGAATATAAAATTTATCCTGTTAGCAATAACCTTCAAGCTATAATGTTGAACTATATTGCTATTGAAAAAGAGATGCTAGCTATGATTTATGCTACCAATAAATTTAAGCATAATTTATTACAAGATATCTATTTTTGTGGATACCAATCATGCAACCATTAAATACTTGATGAATAAACCAATTGCTAGTGACAGGCTAGTCAGATGGTTATTGCTAATACAAGAGTTTGATATCACATTAGTGAATAAATCAGGGAAGGTAAATTTATGGTTGCATATTTCCTCTCTAGATTAACTATACCAACACATGATCCATTATAGATAACACTTTTATCAATGATCATTTGTTTGAATTAATAGTGCAAACCACCTAGCATGCTAACATTGCCAATTATCTTGTTTTTGAAAAGACACCACATCACTTTTCATGAAGAGAGAAATGATAGTTGGTTGAAATAAGATTTCCATTTTCATGGATAGTTTGTTATATTTTTAACATTGGACTAGATATTGTCATGCATAGGTATATAAGATAGCACAAGGTGTATGACATTTTGTTGGCATATGCACACTCCAATGAGACATTGTATGTGATTGAAGGTTTTGTCATTGATGGCAACCTTACAATCCTATGGCACCGACAAGGCATTACACCGACAAGTTAGTGCACCGGCATCAACAGATCACACTCTTCACCGGCACAGAGAAAGGAAGCATACTAACACAAAGGCCGACAGAATTTTTGGTATATTATATTTTGTTTATTATTGTAAAAAACTTTGTAAGCCGACTTGGCAAGTTGTAAAATGACTCTTATATATAAGAAAGATCATTGTAAACATTTTGTAAGCGATGTAAGTGAAAAGAAGATATTAGGCAGACCTATTATGTGAAATATAGGTTAGAGGTTTTATGTAAAGAACAGAGCAGAAACCGGTACTGGATCAGGCATTATAGATGCTATTGTAAAGCAGTACAAGTTATTGGATTTGTATAATCCACATTGTAAGTCAATGAGACTTCCCATTGAGCAGTGAGCTCTAGGCAGTTGGCCTTCCTGCATGTGCAGGCCCCTATTGTAAGTAATATTCTCTTATTGGCCAGTAAGTGAATATTGTGGGTCACAAATCCCACCGAGGTTTTTCCCACACCGGGTTTCCTCATTAAATCCTTGTGTTATGGTGTGCTTTTCATGTGGATGTTTTTAATTCTATTCATTGCATTATTTCAAGCATACCGGTACACTGTTATAATATGTTCTGCATGTTTTAAATTGAGCGATTCTAATTACCGGTTAGATACTGATTCACCCCCTCCCCCTCTCAGTATCTGTGGGATTCCTAACAATTGGTATTAGAGCTTGGTCCTCTATTTTCAGAAGCCTAACAACTTGAGGAAGATCTTGACACCGGTAAAGATGGAAAATCTGATGAAGCAACTTGAAGCTGCTCTTTCAGACTATGATGCAGAGAAATTGAAAAACATCAAACTAGAAGATGATCTAAAAGCAGCTCAGGATATCATTCAGGCACTCCAAGAGAATCTTACTATTGCAAGAAACAAGAGAAGAGAACTTTGTGAAAAGATGCAAAATGAGAATGATGAAAAGGAATCACTTAATGATATGTTAAGCAAGCTGAAATTGGAGAACATAACTACAAAGAATGAGATGCAGGATATGACTATGAGATTCTGTAAAGAAATTGAAGATAGGGAGAAGAATGAAGAAGAATTGACTAGAAGACTAAGTGATGCAGCAAATGAGAACACAAGACTTAGCTATGAAAATGACATGTTGAAGATAGATATGATGCATACTCAGAATGACTCCAATGAACTGATGAGACAGAAAGAAGCCTTAGAAAGAGAACTAGAAACTGCAAATCAACATAAAGAAAAATTCAAGAAAAGCTCAGAGGAACTTGGCACCTTACTAAAGAATCAAAAACCTAAAGGTGACACTTCTGGAATTGGCTTTGAAGTTGGAGAAAGCTTCGGTACTGCAAACACATAGGATCACAGCAAACCGGTAAGGCAGCCTAATGCTTATAAATTCAATGGAAAATGCTTTAACTATAATAAGTATTGACATGAGCAAATGAATGTAGATCTAGAAATTATCAGAATATCAACATACCCATCGGTCAATGTTCTAAATGCAACAAAGTTGGTCACAACTCTGAAAATTGCAGAATGAATGTGAGATGTTATGTTTGTGGAAGATATGGACATTTATCTAATCAATGCATAACACAAACCGGCATAGGTTATGGAAAAGCTATTCAAAAGAATAATGTGACTTGTTATGCATGTAACAAGATTGGGCATATTGCAAAATTCTGTAGAAGTAAAGGATCACCGACAAACAACAAAAGCTCTAGCCTGAAGGGTAAAGAAAAAGTTGAAGAGGTTAAGAAAGAATTCTCAAAACAATGGATTAGAAAAGCTGATCTAAATATTGGGAATACTTCTCCACCGGTAGAACCAATCAATGCTTCACCGGTAGGACAGAGTGATGTTTCACTGGCAGGACAGAGTAATGCTCCACCGGCAGGAAGTTCTTCATCGAATTGAAGAAAGTTTCCTTGAGGGTTTGGCAATCTAATGACACATATGCTATTATTCCCTTGGTTAGAGATGAGAAGTTGGAAATTACTTAATATCGGCAGACAATGTTAAGTGAATACTTAACCGGCATGCATTTAATGTGGTAGATGGCAAAGTAACACTATAAATTTGAGGTTTTGGCTCCATTTCATTTCACAGAGATTTCAAACCTACGAAGATCGCGAAGATTCTGAGCTAAGGCATTTCGAGCAAGAGGCAAGAACACTTCAAGCAATCATCCATCCTAAAGGCAGTAAAAGGTATTTTATCATGGCATCCACCTCTGCACTTGAATATATAGCAAACCCTACTATTGTTGAAGTTATAAAAAGACCTAGGCCCGTATTTCAATTAGTTCCCAAGGTAGCAAAGAAAGATGATACTTTAGGTGCTTTTTCTCAAATTCCTAAGGGAGTTGTTTATGCTGAAGACCCCAGAATTTACATTCATTGCAACATTGAGGAACTAGGAGATGAAGAGATTAAAACCATGTTTAAATCTGTCATATGTGATGAATCTGATAATGTAAAAGATGAACATAAGATCATTGAAACCTTAGGATTTACAAAGATCCTTAGCATTCCTGAATTCCCCAAGGATGTGATTAGGATAGTCTTAAGCAGGGTACATGGTGAATTTTTCTAGTTAGATGCAATTCACAAAATCACCAAGGAAGCTATGAAAGCTGTCACAGGGTTACCGACCACTGGTAAAAGGCCACACAAAACTAAGAAGGTTTCCAATGACCTAGTTACTCAGTTAACTGGTGCCACATCTAATAAAAGGTCCTTAAGAGTCAATGATGTAAAAGATACTAATGTAAGATTTATCAACATGATATTAGGATATAAGGAAACTCATGCAAACAGACTCAATTCAGTGTCAAGTCTGTGCATTAAGAGTGCTTATGACATGGTCACAGATAATGCAAAGATTGATGTATGTGAGTGGTTGAAGGACGAATTAATTGACAACTTAGGCAAGATTAAGAAGGACAAGAAAGGAACTTGTAGGTTTGGAAATCTGCTAGTATGTCTGATGCTACATATAACCAAACAGGTTCCCGATATAGGCTACAAAGAACTTGGATATGATATACCGGCAGGTAAACAACTAATAGAACTATTCAATAATATGGGAGAAGATAAGGAAAACAATATCCATGATTTATTTCAAACACTTAAGGCCAAAATGAAGAAAATAATCAGATTATCACAAAAGATTGTTGACAAATATAAGGATGAAATATGTTTTGTAATAAAAAAGGATGAGATCTGGATGGAAGCAGTCATCCCTAGGACAATCTGGGTAATAGAGATGGGCTATGAAATAGATGATCATATAATTGAAACATATGCTAAAGCACTTCTGGAAGCCCCTAAAGAACCTAAGGAAGAAGTATTTGGTAGTGCAGAAACTATTGAAAGCCAAATACAATCCCATAAAAGAGTGAAAAAGGTTGAGGTAGTTGTGAGAAGAGGTTCTAGACAGGCAAAGGCTATTAAAGAAGATGTGTTAAAGCAAATCGGTATAACAGAGGATGAGTTAGCAGCTCCACAACCTGAGACTCATATATCACCGATAGGCACTTCTTCGGAGAGTGACATGCCTGCAACTTTCAAGAGAGTTGCAAGGAAAAGAGATCCCTCACCGGCAACCACACCCTCACCTAGGAGGACAAGACAAAAACAACAACCAGTGAGATCTCCGGTAAGAAAGGCTACACCAAAGAAGAAGAAACTGACACCCAAGAAGAAGAAGAGGACAAATAAGGACTTGGCCCCTCTTGACATACTGTTGAATGAAATTACAGAGGAAGGGAAATTGAAGAATATAGAGAAACTATATGACACTCTGACAGCAGATGAAAAAGAACAAGTAGAAAATGGTGTTATATTACATATGGACATGTATAAGAAATTTTTTATGGAAGTTGTAGATGAAGTACCAGATGAACTATTCAAAAGATTGGAAGCAAGGAGACAAGCAGTAATAGAACTTGACAAGAAAATCAAGATAGAAAAGCTACTTGTTGTATATCTAGTGAATTCACCCAAAGAAATTGATGACTTAATTGTTGAAGCCAACCGGTCAGTATTTTCTACTGCACACCGGCACATTGCTTTAATGGTTGGAAGAGTTAATGAGGTGACTGAAGAGACAGAAAATGCATGCGACATTTTCCTAGTAGAAAAATAAAAACAGGAGGAATACTGGAACCCCAAACCAATAAAGGTATATCAGAAGGAAAGAGACAAGGGTAAAGGAAAGGTTGGTGGACCTCTGAGTATAAAAGTTAAAGATAACTTATCCCCACCGCCTCCTTCTACATCACCGGTAAAAACTACAAAAGATCAACCGACAGTCGAAAGTATGGATGTAAAGGATGTTAATCCTAATCTTGAAGTCTTATATACAGTGGATGTTGATACTCAAAAGATCAACATTGTGGTAGACAAAGATACAGCTAATAAGATTGACATGGCTAGTGAGCCTCTGGTAGATGAGCAAACTGAAAACACACAAGAGAAACCGACAGATATCAAAGAGCAACAGGTAGAGACTCAGACTCAGACTGAGACAATGCAACAAACAGAGAAACAAACAATGCAAAAGGCTCTGGAACAGGAACAACAACAGAAAAAGGAACAAGTTCATGAGGGAACAATGCCACTGGCAACTGGTAAAGTACATAAACCATTGCTTAAGGAAATGCAAACACAAACAGACCTACCAGAGGTCAATACAAGCTTGGTTACTTCCACCGGTGGTATTCAGAATGTAGGTTCCTCATCATCAGGCTACAAATCAACTAATGTGACTGAGGTACTCTTAGATTCAATTAAAAAGATAACAGACTACAGCTCACAAGCTTATAAGGCAATAGATGACACCATACCAATTTTGAAGGTAATTGCTCCTAACTGTAATATAGATAATAAAGATTCTTTAGGACAACTTGATACCTTGTGTAAATATATCTCAGAAAACATTGAGAAATTAAAGGAAGAGACACTGAAGGATAAATTGGAAATTGAAAAGCAAAGATTCTTTGATGAGCAGATAAAGAAGTGTACTAGAGATTTTGACACACTTCTACCAGAACTATGTAATTTATTGAAAGAGTACAAAACTCTGTACAAAGACACCTGTAAGACAAACTTTTTGACTGTAGACATAGATAAGAAAATAAGCAAGGTACAGGATGAAATCAATAAACTTGCTGATAATTTTGTTAACTCACCTGATACATTATCAGTTTTTGAGCAAAAGATAACAAATTTTGAGGAAGAATTACTTAAATTGGAAAGAGAAAAGGAGAGAATAGTGAATAAGGCAAAGCATCTAAGATTAAAACTGAGTCCAAGATTGGACTATCTAGCATCATTGCAGAAGGAAATATCTGAGGCACTGATACAGGGATAGGAAAACACCGGCAGAACATTTGCAACATCTCATCGGTACAGCTAAAAGAACAGAGACAACAATAAGAGATAGTAAAAAGTTTATGGAGAGTATAAACTTGATTTTGGCAGATCTATTTCAAATTGTAACTACCCAGTTACAAGGTTGAAACTACAAACTCTACTGACATCTTGACAACCTTTGTCATTGATGCCAAAGGGGGAGTAGTGGGATGAGAAAATTCAACATCACAGGAATCATATGCTCAGGGGGAGCACACACATTTTTGGTAACATTTTTTGGACTTCACATTTTTGGATAATTTTTGGATACACTTTTGAAATTTCTCATGAGTGTTGTCATCAATGCCAAAGGGGGAGATTGTTGGCATATGCACACTCCAATGAGACATTGTATGTGATTGAAGGTTTTGTCATTGATGGCAACCTTACAATCCTATGGCAACGACAAGGCATTACACCGACAAGTTAGTGCACTGGCATCAGCAGATCACACTCTTCATCGGCACAGAGAAAGGAAGCATACCGGCACAAAGGCTGACAAGATTTTTGGTATATTATATTTTGTTTATTATTGTAAAAAACTTTGTAAGCCGGCTTGGCAAGTTGTAAAATGACTCTTATATATAAGAAAGATCATTGTAAACATTTTGTAAGCGATGTAAGTGAAAAGAAGAAGATATTAGGTAGACCTATTATGCAAAATATGGGTTAGAGGTTTTATGTAAAGAACAGAGTAGAAACTGGTACTGGATCAAGCATTATAGATGCTATTGTAAAGTAGTACAAGTTATTGGATTTGTATAATCCACATTGTAAGTCAGTGAGACTTCCTATTGAGCAGTGAGCTCTAGGCAGTTGGCCTTCCTGCATGTGCAGGCCCCTATTGTAAGTAATATTCTCTTATTGGCCAGTAAGTGAATATTGTGGGTCACAAATCCCACCGAGGTTTTTCCCACACTGGGTTTCCTCGTTAAATCCTTGTGTTATGGTGTGCTTTTCATGTGGATGTTTTAAATTCTGTTCATTGCATTATTTCAAGCATACCGGTACACTGTTATAATATGTTCTACATGTTTTAAATTGAGCAATTCTAATTACCAGTTAGATACTGATTCACCCCCCCCCCCCCTCTCAGTATATGTGGGATTCCTAACACATTTTACATGCATTTCATGATGAAACATGTGGAGGACACTTTGTTGCAAAGAGGACTACCTCAAAGATATTTCATACCAGCTATTACTAACCTACCCTAAATAAAGATGTAGTCAAATATACTAAGTGATAAGATAAATTCTAAAGTATGGGTCAGCCAACCTACAACAATGAGATGCCCTTGAAGCCACAGTTGGTCACCTCACCTTTTGCTAAATGGGGGCTTGAATGTAAAGTTCATATTGATCCTTCTTCCAATTAGAAGGAATACATATTGTTTTGCACTAATTACCTCACCAAGTGAGTGGAATTTTGTGATATGAAACACACCAATGACAACAAGGTTGCTAAATTATTGTATGACGATGTTTTCACTAGGTATAGAGTAGCCAAAGGAATTGTTATTAACCAAGACCCTAATTTCCATCAACCTTGATCTAGGTATTTATAAATGAATAAAACATAATCCTTATCATCCATAATATAATTGTCAAGTTGAGTTTGCAAATAGGGACATTAAATCAATCTTGACTAAGATAATCTCCTTGAACTGCAAGGGTTGGGTAGCTCGTCGTCTTGAAACAATTTTGGCCTATAAAACAACTTGGAAGACTAAAACAAGACTTACATTGGATATGAAATGGTTTATGTGATGAAATTATTTCTTCTAATTGATTTTAAACTCAAAACATTAAGAACATCACTCTAGCTAGGTATGGACTTAACACCAAAACAAAAAGAGAAGATAATGTAGCTTAATGCTCTTGGTGAGATCTAAAAGGAATCTCTCTATCGCACTAAGCTAGTGCAAAAAATAAAATATTAGGTGGCATGACAAATTCATCAAGGCAAAAATTTTCCAAAAAGGTGATTGGGCTCTCCTTTATAATACATGATACAATTATCAAAAGAGAAAGATGAAAACAAGGTGATTAGGGCCCTATGAATTTGATAAAGTTTATTTGAATGATGCAATTTGTTTATCCACCATTGACCTAATCAAGTTTTCTTTGTTGGTCAATGGTCATCGACTAAATTTACACCAAAAGCTATTTGACAAAGCAACTTTTTGTAAAAATTTAACATAGACATTGTCATTATGGACCATGTGACATCTAGGATAGATCTTTATTCCTCACATTCTAATGTCTCATAAGCATAGTCTCTAACCCTATATCTAATGTCATAATAAAGTTCCTCTAGTATTTCTTTATAATTTTTTTGGACTATCCATCATCATGATAATCTTATAAATAGTAGAATCCATGACTATTGCACATGTAGTCATTATATATGGCACTTGTGGGACCTATGCATGTAACCACTAGTCAAGCGACATATGAATATACATAGGGTTATGAGTAGTTTCCTTGTAGCTACCTTAACTTCGAATTAAGGTATATTATCATTATTATATTGCTACTGAGTTATTTAGGCCAGTATAGGGCCCATATAGTCATATCTAAGTTGGCTTGGGTGATATCTTATGTATAAATATGACATTTATAAGAGGTCGCGAGTCTTCATTTCATCATAAATTTATGAATTGAGTTCTCATTCAAAATATTTTGAGGTTTTCTCCATTGAAATGGCTTTTTATTCTAAGTTATTCTAAAGTATTCACATCATATTTCATATTTTATTCTTCATTTGTGCAATTTATTTCATAACAAAATATTTTTCTAAGTCAATTAGTCAAGCCATTTACTCCTATCCATGCTTACTGGTTCCTTCCATACCTCTATAATTTTTGAATTATTTAAATGCAAATATTCAAGCTCTTCAAAACTTATTATTTCAACTTTCATTTTTATAAATAGGTTTTTATTCTACTTAACACATCATCAACTTTTTAAATTTTTTTTCTCATATGATTCAACATAAAAGTATAAGTTTAATTCACCCACCGTATGTTTCTTTGATTCAAAATTTCTTGTTTGTTCAAGTATTGTAGTGCATGGTGATCATTATGCAACACACACAAATTGGAAAAGGAGCAGTGCTTCCATTTCTTTAGTAATTCAATTATGACATAAAATTCTTGACCATAAACCAAATATCTTTTTCTATCATTTTTCAACTTCTTACTAGTCTTCCTTCTTGACTTACTTCCACCTCAATTATGGTTTCACTTGCATCATAATAAAATTTAAATATCTTATTGAAGTCTAGTAGTGAAATTATTGATTATTTTGTTACCTTATGTAGCATCTTAAATTGTACACATTTAATTAGGGAGTCTAATTCCACACTTAGTTAGCACTCATTTTAGTATGTCTCATTATACTATGCATTATAGGACTTCCATATGCATTTTAATAAATTAATTAAAATTTGAGTTTTATATTAATTTAAATCACATCACACTCTATAAATTGTACCCTTGATTCTAGGTGTGCCCCTTTATCACTTTATCCTAATTTATCCTTAATCCTACCCCAATTTCACCTTCCAAAACACATTTTACATATCTATATATCATGGTTTGAGCCATCGAGTTGGTATTAGCATTAGAACGCTGTTATCTTTCATCCCTAAAAATTCAAGATAAAGTTGTCGGGACCAAGACAGTCATACCCCCTTGGTCCTACACTTTTTCCCTTAAATTTTAGGAGGATAATTTGGCAGTCCTAATCAATTCAAATCCCATTTTTTAATGAAAAATTACAAACAAAGGTCAGTTTTTCATCAAATTCAAACATAATATTTTGTATATAAGGTAATTCACTTCCTCATTTGTGATAATATTTTGGCATCTTTGGAAAGCAACAATCTTGCAATTGAAGGTGTATCCTAATGAAGTGAAGGTGCAATTTTAAAAAGTTTCAAATATGCAAATTAATCAATTCTTCATCAACATTCATTCAACCATGGAAACTTCAAGAGACATTGGAGGATGATAGGGAACCATCAGTTGATGATTGGATTGTACCTCTTCCTAAAGGATTTGGTGTGATTTGATGTTGTTCTTACATTTCTACCATTGAGATTTAGATATATGTCATATTTAGTTTCAAATTTACGCTATTGCTTTAGATCTACATTTTGATTGTGTGATTTAAAGCATTTTCAATTCAATCATCATCATTTAGGGGTTTTCTCTAACACATTTGAATAGGATTCTAGTTTTCAAATTAGACACTTTAGCTCATACCAATCTTAGACACACTTAAACTTCATGAGCACACACATTATTCTAATTTTAATATCAACTATTTATGGAGGTAGAAATCACCAAAATAGGGGGTCAACCAAGGCAAACCCCTATATAGCCACCACCCTACCATTTTTCATCTTGCGGGTGTAGCTACAAATACTTAATGGAGTCAGGAAGCCCAAAACAACATCAAGAGATTGTCTTAGGCCTTTTCCTAAAATTTGGACCCGATTTCTTGGGACTAGGGTGTTTGGACACCCCTGTCTAAACCACAGTGCTAGGGGCACCCCTATCCTTAGAATTCTTTAACAGTTTTCATAGGTGGCTCCCATATAACTGCAGGTTATAGATCCCTAGACAATGACTCATACCTAGAAGACTGAGGCTTTCTAAGAGTCTAAATCATATAGATTCAACTTTAGATTGCAGTTATAGGTGCACATTCAAATTTCCCATCCATTTTAGTGTGTTTATCAATTAATTACTACAACACAAGTATTCATTTACTTCACACTTTAGGCGTAGTTTTGCATTGCTTCAACCTATTTCTATAGCTCATTCACTTTCCAAAGCAACAAAGAAGTAAAAATCCTAGAAGTGTCATTTGACTCTCTTTTACAAGAGCTAGTTAAGCACAATCACTCTTTTAGGTGATTTTGTATTCCAATATTTGCATAAAAGTGAATCTTGGCCCTAATCCCACCTTGCTTTATTTTCATACTATACACCTTCTTATTTAACACCTTGGAGCTTCTACATACTTTGATGGTCTACTTGAATTCCTCCTTATCTCCCCTCATTGTATTAGATAGTGATGCTCAAAATCTATTTTTTTTTACAAATGTTCTATAGAACTTTTCTTTCCATGAAAAGATCTTACTTATCCCCACATTTCTTGGTGTAGGCTACTCTCTAATGGCTCTAACTTTTGCTAGATATATCTTTAGCCCTTCAACTAAGATTAAAAATCCCAAATATACCAATTATTCCTTCACAAAGCTCCAATTCTTCAAATTGGTCAATCATTTTCCCTCTCAACCTCTATAGTACCAAATTGACATGCTCTAGTTGTTCTTCCTTAGTCTTACTATAAATCAAAATATCATCCAAATAAACAATCACAAACTTACCTAAAAAAATCCTTAGCACATCATTCATTAGCCTCATGTATATGTTTGATGAATTTGTCAATCCAAAAGGCATAACAATCCACTCATACAATCCTTCATTAGTCTTGAACATTGCCATCCATTCATCTCCTTCCCTTAGCTTAATTTGATGACAACCACTTTTTATATTAATCTTTGTGATTTTTTTTCTCACCTCAATTGATTTGCTATGTCATCCATCCTAGGTAATGAAATTTTATAGGTCTGATTACGATCTTATTGATTGCTTTGGAATCAACATACATTCTCCACTCATCATCTTCATTGGGTGATAGTATCATAGGTATCACACATGGGATCAAAATCTCTCAAATAAATCTTTTTTTAAACTCATACACTTATCTATCTAACTCTTTATTTTTAGCCATTCTCGCCTTATACAATGCTTTATTTGCTAAGCTATCTCCTTGAATTATGTTTATATGATGAGTAATGCTTACCATTAGCAACCCCACACCCATGTTTTTTGATACAACATCTTTCTAATTTGTTAATAAATTTTAAGATCTCTTACAATGTCTCCTCGTCACTAGTGGTGATGCTTCTAGCATCTATAATATTGTATGTCTTAGGAATCAACACAAAATAGTATATTCCCATGTCTTAATGCATCCAATTATTTCCTTCCATCTATGAAACATATTTTAGCATTGTTGCAAACATGATCTTATATATCCTGTAGGGGCATCAACTTATAATTTGAGCCATTCATTATTACGATGTAAGTGTTTTCTCTTCTATCAGTATATCTTGCTGGTTAAACTATCATGGCCTTTTTAGCAACATGTGACATACATCCATAAATATTACATCACACATGATTTCATCCGAGTAGCTTCCCATTGAAAATTTTACCCAATATTCCTCATAAACCATTACCTCATGTTGCTTTTGTAGCTAAGAAATTGCACAAGGATTTCAATGTTTTAGCCTCTTCAAATTAAAAAATTTCTCCATCTCCTTGGATACTAGGTTATCTATTCTCTTACTATAAATGATAACTTTACAATATTTAACTTCTACTTTGCACCTACTTCTAAAAAAGTTATCCCTCTGTATTAATACTTCCTCCTTCGGGTGCTTCAATAAGGACCTCCTCATAATTAGTGACTCAATATGTTCAAGGTCATCTCTTGTTTCATATATTCTCTAGGCCGTATCATCTCCAAATGTAGCTCTTGTGCCACCTTTGGCTTGCCTTCCTTGCTCTTAGGAATATTTGTATACAAACTTCAAGCATGTTACTTTGAAAGTTATCCAATCATTTCTCTCATATCCTCTCCTACATTGCTCACATCTACTATTGTGGTATGTTTTGCTACCCCCTTCTATCTTTGTGCTAAGTTTGTCCATCCCTTAGTTCCATGTGGTTTAAGAATTATGGCTTCCTTCTTTACTGTGGTAGGTAACACTATCCTTACGATAAGTACTATCAACCTTTATTTCATCCTTATATGATGATTTGTCATTGCACCTTGATCTTGATCTTTGGAGTCTCTCATCTACCTTACTTTGTTATTTGTATTTGTTTTTGAACCTTCTACCCAATTTATCTTTCACCCAAATTGGAAACTGGTATCCTCCTTTATGGTGATCAACTTGATCAAACTCAACTCTTCTTAGATGCTTTCCCTCATCCATTGATGTATCTTACAATCTTCCCCTCACTTGATTTTCCTGATCATATCTTAATGATCTAGTCTCATTGCCTCAAACTTTGTAACTTATTTAGCAAGTTCAACTCATAATCTATTATTATACATCGTGTCTTCAATTTTATAATCATCATATCTCATTTTATGTTTCTTTCTTTCCCCTCCAATTTTTAACTAGACTTTCTTACACCAAATAATAACATGGCCCTTTAACTTAATTTTTACAACCATTTTGGGTTCTTTAACATCCTCACATTCAAAGTATTACTCCATATCATTTATCCAATCAATAAAATATTTAGGATTCAAATAACCATAATAGTTTAAAATCTCCATTCTAGGTCTCTTACTAATTACATAAAAAATGATTTTCAATACCTTATTTGAATTCTTCACTTTACACATCTTTAGTGGCTCCTTCTTCCACATCACTTTCATCTTTGTCTCATTGACTTCAACCTTTTTTCCTATCTTCATCCAAACCTTTAAGTTTGTTTTCATATTCTCTTAACTTTTTCACCACCTCATCCATATTTTTAGTGGCATTGGCAACTCCTTGGATTGTTCATGGAAAAAAAATTCTTAGATTAATTATAAATTGCCTTGGGTTGGTATTTCACCTTTAATCACCCCTTGTAAATATCTCTCAATTGATGTTTCGTTGAAAAGTTTCTTCTAGGAAACCATAGTTTGATAATCTATTCACAAGGAGAACCTTTAAGATAATTGCTCATTCTTCTTAAGATTCAAACCTTATGCTATAATACTATTTGATGCAATCATGGGTCAAGGATCCAATTAAGGATTGTCCAACCATGCAACCAATAAATAATGAAATAAAAAATAATTAAACTTCGAAAAAACAAGAGCACTATCTTTATTGAATTTAGGATCATGAACTAGCTATAGTCTGTCGCAACGAGCTTCTTACATGTTGCGACATAGGCGTTTAACTATTGAATAATGAAAAACTTATAATTTTAAATGAAACTAAGTACATCTTAAATCTTTTATGTCTTCATCATGAAACCCCATCTTGAACCCTCATTATGATATTAACTTTCAAATCTCCAAATCCTTATTGTTGATTCTCCTTCTTCTTCTTGATCTTAAATGATTGTAAGTAACTAATATATAGCAATCCCAGACTTCAAAACAATTTGCATCAATTATATTGTGACACAAAGTTCAAAAATCCATGAAATATGTGGTTGGTACTAAAATAATGGCTACTCGAATAAAACAATAGTAATGGAAAAATAAATCTATGTAGTCCTTGGTGTTTCCTTGGGCCCACTAAATCTTTATATGTGTTCCTTAGTTGTCACAAACTTCAAATGATCAATGTTAATGGTAAAAATTAATTATGGTGATTTATTGGCTTGACAAACATGCTCAAACCAAATTATGATGCTTTATGTATTCACACACCTCAACAAAACATTAACTCAAAATTGCACAACCTCACAACCAAAATAGAAATAAAAATATAATGAGGGAGCTTCTTCTACAACATAATACTAAATAAAAGGCCTATAAACAAAAAAAAAACATGTTAAATATTTTTTTGGATGATTCAATATGGTTCTTGTCTCTTAGAATTCTCTTGCATAAATTGATGTCTTTGTTGAAACCAAAAAGCTAAATTTTTTTAGTTAACAAATTCTAGTCTTCTCCTTTTTGATTTTATACATTTTCTCTCTCTCCCCTTTTTTGGTAAGTGCTGTTAGAGGGGGCATCTCCTATTATACTAATCAGTAGAAATTAATGAAACTTGGTGCATGATGAACATTAAGTCCTTTGCACATTCATGGATCCTCTCAAGTCTAGGAGGGGAGAAAAGATACTTGTAATTATTAACGAAACTACCAAACTAACTAAGTGACCTCTCCTCTATGCCTTCCCAATACAACATCAGTGCCCGCTCTGTGACTTGCTTCTTGTTTACCACTTCAACATAAAAAATTCTTACGACCATACCGACCACATGACATTTATGAATGGTGGGCAATACAACCTTCACCACAACTTCATTTTCAGTTAAGACTAGATGCTATCTAAAGATGCTTCCCTAGGTGATGCTCCCCATAACCTGCACCACATTGGTTAGAAATTCTTCATATGCTTTGCCATCATGAATGTGCCCGTCATTCCACTTCTAGATTCCTATCACTTTTACAATTGCGTCGATGACTTTATGCTCATCCTTTGTTATGAATAATCTCTCGATTTGCTCCATTGCTTCTTTATGACACAAGCAACAAATAATGAAGAAACAAGACATTCTTCTTCTTGATATTGAAAGTTCCCTTGTTGAAAAGAGCCACTCCAATTTCCCAAATCATGGTTTAAATCTTATTAAAAATTTATCTCCTTTTTATTTTACTAATTCCCATCTCAATTTGATTTAACTAAATTAAACCAATATATTAGAAAACCTAAATTAATATTTTACTTCATACACAACCAATATAGTTTAAAAATATAATTTTCTATTGTACATATAATTTTTTATAACTTACACCTCCTACCTCTTGTATGCCCCATCCCTCAACCAAAGCTCTTTTAAGTTCTTTACGAAAATGAATATTTTTTAATTAGGAGTTGTAAGTAACGAAGCTCGCTATGGTGTCCTGTTTTTCAAATTTATATGGCTCTAAATACCCCCGTCCTCCTACCCGCCTTCAAACGATGAAGAAACAAAATTGTAAGCTGATTTTGATTCAGCCTCGTCTAAAAGAACGACATAAAAAGAAGAAAAGAAAGAAAGACACACAACAATAACATCCATTCTTTTAAGAAAGACACACAACAAAACATCCATTCTTTTAATAAGTTGGAACCCTCGACCTAAACAAGTTGGCAGCCTAAAGTCCGATCCCGATCAAATTATCTGTTTGCTGGCACCATTTTCTTTCAGACTCGATCCCGTTTTCACCAGAGGTATTCCTCTGTTGAAATTAAGCATGCTGCCAACATTTTCGAGGGGGCGTCCGCCCTCCACATTCAGACAGGGTCCCTTGTTTCCGCACTACCTTCGCAGAATTATTAAGGTATATATATATATATATATATCTTTCTCAGTGTCTTATTAAATCGATCTTGTGTTATACTTTTGTTTTTCAAATTTTGTTAAATTATGCCAGGATAAGATCTAGTGTGAATCTGGTGGGCTGCTTCGTTTAGTTTACGGTTGGTTTAGTAAATACCATGGCAATTTAAACCAGGATTTGGGAAATTGGTGCCAAGGTTATATATTTTTTGCTGTACTTAAATAGACAATTAAGGTTTGCATCATAGAAGACACCTTTCCACTAAGAAGACATGCTTGATTTTGTATTCAGCCTTTATTTTGCATCTCTTAGGTAAGCTTGCACCCTTTCTAAGAGATATTAAACCCGTGTGATTCTTGAATGTGCTCCATGCTCGTTACACCATTATTCCGCAATACATCATTGCCTCACTACATTTTCCACGGGGTTTTGCTTTGCCTTATTGCAGCGAGGGGAAATTGAATCTGGGTCATACTCTTGCAAGCGGTTGCCATTTTACTGAGACAACAAGCTTTTAAACTTTGTCATTGGATTCGGAATATCTTCAACCAACTGTATCTTTGTTAATTGTATACATTGCTAGCAGGTTGGTGAAAGAGGGAACGCTATCTATTTGGTCTACTGAACTCCGATGTTGGACACTGTTTTGTTTATAAAAGATACAGATTATTTGTGACTTAAGGGCGTAGAGGCTTCTACATTCCCTGAAATAAATATCGGAACAGTCTTTTGTATCAGTTTTTGCAATTCAGGTGTTTGTAGATGGATGGAGTGGACACAGCAGGCAAGGACATAGAGGCAGGACACAATCTATATGTGACGTTGTTTGTTTTTAGTTTGTGTTAGAGTTATTTCTTTATGTTGATTTTGAGCTGGTGAGATTCAGGGTCCAAATGCTGACCTGTGCCTAATAGGCCATCCAAGATGAAAGTTTGGCTGTTGCCATTCACTAGGGCACATACGATTCTGGTGACCTGAGGGGGGGATCCTGTCTAATTACAGGAGTTTACCCTAGCTCTTTGAATTGTAAAGCATCGACATTATCACCTTTGCATACTTGGTAAAACGATTAGCTCTGGTGATACAGTTGACAGAAAAAAATTCAGGTAGGCAGATCTTCTGTGTGGTTCGCAGTTTGCAAGCTGAGCTTCCTGCAGTTGGTCACATTCAACAAGTGCTGTAGATATGGTTATATAGCAAGGCTTCTTTTGTGTAGTTTGTACTGCTTCTCGACAAACTACAGGTGGAATCCACTTTGTGCTGAGAAGTATTGTGTTTAACAAAATGTTCCGTCATTCTATATGTTGATGCCATCTCATTAAGTTGATTTAATTTTTTATCTGATACGGTTTGGGGCTCAAATGCCAACCCTCATTTATTAGGATACCCAATTTTAAAAGTTGGTTGCCGAGAAATTCTCCAATTCCTAGGGGGTACAAACAAGTTTCCAGAGGGCAGTTCAATACTGTAATCATTGCACAACTACATACTTTCATATTGTATCTTCAGCTCTCATTGCTCATTCTTGCAACCACGCTTTTCGAATATCCTCGCGATCACGCTGCATAAATCTGCAATCATGCTGCATAAATCACCTTGCTTTTTGTCATATGTGCACTCACCCTATTGAGAGCTACACACCATTGGAGGAGAAATAAAGAACGATGAAGCAACCTTAAAGGAATGCGTTTTGGTGAAATCATTTTGATTTTATGTTTGTTTTGCATTTCGTTTTGATGTCTTTATCAGTTTGATTAGGATAAGTTGGCATGTTATTTTATTTCGTGGTGGCTTTATGATTTCATGCTTTGTTCTAACTGATTTCGTAGTAGACAGTTACAAGGATCTGCCAGTGGTTTGAGGTTATCGATGGGAGGAAGATTAATTTTTCAAGTTCTAAAGTAGGCCTTTTGTGTTTATGTTTATGAGGATCCATCAGTGAGTTGAGCCATGGGAGGAAGGTGAATGTTTCAAGAAGCTGAGTGAGAATGTTTCTGCACAAAACCAACATAGTCCAAAGCAGAAGACCTCAATTGATCTCTTTCAATTTGGAGCTCGATCATTTTGCTTTTACGTAAGCATTGGATCTTCATCTCCAAAATTCACTATAGCAGTAGAAAGGTCACAAAGGAAGACAAGACAAAGGAAGTCATGAACAAGAGGACGTTTGATATCCTGATTAAGGTTACCACATAAAACTTATTGCAATTCATTACAGGACTGATGGATCCCATTCTCCTATAGTCAATAATCATGTGAACAAACTTCATATTATTTGCAGCAGAGATATCAAATATCTAATCAAGTTCCTCAGTTTTAATTACCCATTTTGGGCCTAGAGTCGTGTACATCAGAGAAAATCAAGACAAATTGTAGGTAGAGGCTTGAAACAGAGCAAACATTGGTGCCCAAGATGAAAGTTTTAAGTGAAGTTCAGATTGATTGTCTAACTCAATGAGTTGGCACTCATTTGGGAGTGGAGCACGTGAAAAATTACAGTTCATAAAAAGCCTGAAATTTTGTGATGTTCATTGTTCAATATTAATGGGATAATCAAGCCTCCCTCGTGACATTTGCAAATTTAAAGGTGATGGCTAATATTCCCTTTTGTCATGATGAGCTTTTCAAGGCTTGGTCAAGCTGATGAGCTTGCATATTAGGTTAAACCAAATTCTGAAAGACGGTGATTCACTAGAAGGTCAGCAATGTGGTCACTTTGCAGTAGATATGAGACCAAGAATTGGGCTCAAAATGCGATTCCAAAATGTACTCATCCTCAAGAATCACATCAATGAACCAGTCTTGACAATGGCCTGTGTTCATAGAGCATTAACAATAACTTGCAAATTGCCTTCCTTTGCCAATCTCTTGATGCCTAATGAGCGTGTGAGTCTCAACTTCTAGATCGAGCATCAAACATGTTAGTCTGATGATTTCCTCAGAATACACCTGGCTTCCAACAGGAATTCTCATTAATATTAAACTTTATTCCATGTAGTTCAGGGGCAGTCTACGATTAGTCCAGACGGAGAGTCCTGGTGAGTTTCGAGTCGAGTGACCCTAGCCGAGTTTCAGGGGTTTGAGACTCTCGAGGAACTCACTCTAGTCGAGACTCACTAGAAACTGATTTTTTGCAGAGTCCCAAGTCGGGTCAGCCTAGCTGAGTTCATGCCGAGTCTGAGTCTCGTTGTTTTGAGTCTACCTGATCTCTTCACTCTTATTTGTTTTCTACCTTTTCCTGTTTCAGCAGTCGAAGTGGGAGATATGAATAGTTTCAGAAACTTATGATAAAATTGAAAAGATAAAGAAAATATGACGAGACTCATTTGCATTTCCAAACATTTTGTTGAAATTCTTTGAGCAAGTTACTCTGTGTGATTGGCAATCTCTGCAACATATTCTTTTAGAAATTAGAAACCAATAAAATAAGGACTGTGCTGCGTGGAAAATAGACAGTTCTTGAGCTAATCTTATGAGAGAAGCAATGCAAATAAGTTAAGATCTATACAATATTTAGCAGAGAAACAACACACCACACAAGCAATACCTTAGGAAAATCCTTTTTGGAAAAACGTAACCTCCAAAGCACATTGAATTTTTTGATCACAACAACAAGATTACAATACAATGCAGAGTAGCAGTTCTCTCAACATCAGATACACAAGATGTTCAATTCTGTTTCTGGAGTCAATATAGCAGTATAACCATACATTGAAATCAGCATCATAATAACTCTATCCCAAGCATCCAGAATATGGGCCATGGCAATCCAAGAAACCATAAATGGTTTCCAAATCCATGGACCAAACCAAGGGAACCATTTTGGGCACCCAAATTGGTCTCTGCAAATCTCAATGCCCCTCTCATGATAAGTCCACATTACTCTCAGTTAAATATTTGATTCATCAAATTTGGGCACTCTAATTTTGTCCATTGAAATCTCTTACAAGATGCTCCTACACGTGCAATTATTAGCTGTTCAAAGATGCTTCACCTATCCTGCTATTTAACCCCCTCTTACATTCTTGTAAACACGGCATAGTTTCTCTCATACATCTTACAATGTCGTATATGCTTGCTTACACACATCATAATACAAAATGCCAAGTGATGTAGTGTGTCTTCCCAGGAATCTCAAGATTCCTCCCAATTGTGGTGCCCTTTTTCACGAGGGCCCAATTTTATTTTCATGTTTTTACCCCTGATTTTTTTTGAGAGTAGTTTTTCCACACAAATAATTTGCCAACACGAACTGAAAATACTTGTAAAATTAAGTCTGATCTGATTTCTTATTCATTCAAAGCACACTACATAGCCTTGGAAACAACATTATTATAAACTCAAATTGAAAAAGCAGCACCGAACATCAATAAAATTTAATTTTTAGTCATTAATTCAATGAAATAGCTTAAATAGGCAGCCAATGAAGTCAGTACAGGTCTGTTGCAAAGTGAACATTTATAACAGTCATTATCAGCATTGTGACATGGCTTTTTGTGATTGAAATCAGACCTCTAGGAGGCTGTGATGGCACCAAGGACAGACCCAAACAAGTGAATAGACCCTTCAAACTGCTTAGAATTGGTTGACAGCACCTTAGACATTAGAATGTCACCTTAAATGACTTGAAACTTACTCAGATAAGCTTCAAACACGACTGCTATAGCTAACTGGGTGATTTTTATGTACAGGAGCAGCAAGCTATGCACTTCGAACACTTTTTTCCATCTCCAAAAATGCTTAGAAACACCTGCTAATAACCTTATTACATCCAGATGCCTCATAAAGAGAGATTTGCAGCCTTTAAAGCTCACCCCAAAACACCTTGGCATGGTATCCAATGCACCCTACACTTGTACTGTCTGGTAGGAGGGTGATTCCTCTTGGAAAAATCAGATTCAACACCAACCTCAATGAAAATACCTGGACATGGTCGCCCAGCTAGGACAAGAAGATTTATCAAATATCCAGAAGCAGATATCAAGTACCCTAGCATCTATCGATCATCATATGGCCCAACCTACTAGCTGAAAGTCTATGGCCAGACCTGGAAACTCCACAAAACCTTCCAAAAATCTTACAAACTCACTGAGAAACACTGTGCATCCACATAACACAAACTATTCTAAAAACCCAGTACAGAACACCGTATAGATCTTCATATTTGAAACCCAAAATCATCAAAAGTCGTTCAGACCCAATGTATTTCGTAAATGAAAATACTGAACCAGCCAGGGTGGGTCTTTTACCACTGAAACTAGAAGTCTTTTACCACCGAAACTAGAAGCAGAGGGATTTTGTTCAACAACTCCAGGAAGAACTCCAAAGCTCATTCTGACAGCATCTCTGAATGTGTGCAAACTCAGAATAATGCAAATTAGAGCCCCAATCCTCTTCCAATAACTTTTTGAGAGCTATTTCAGGAAAAAGCGTTTTGCTTTTTCAAAAAAATGTTTTTGCTTTTTTGCTATTAAAAAAAATGCTTTTTTTTTTGTTTTTGGTTACTTTTTTTGGAAAACGCTTTTTTGCTATATCATTGCTTGTTGAAAAAAACACTTTTTCACTCAAAAAGATCTCTTTGAAATATTAATAACAATTCACGTGCAAAGGCCCTTTGTTATCTCTCCTAAGTGTCCACTTTTGAGGAACATAATTCTAAAATATTTAAAACTAAAGTAAATTTTAAAACATAACTTTATAACTTTAGTGCAAATATTAAAATAATTTGAAGCACATTGGGAAAGGCCCACCAAAGCAACACAAACTGAAATCAAACATGACAAAACATTATTGGTGTTGAAGAATGATGCCCAGTGCTGGAACAAGTACTTACTATAAATAGCACTGTTTTCCAAGAACATTGGAACTCTCCTAGCTCACTTGGAAACCTACAGAAAACCCTGAAAACTAGGCAACGCTCGCAGAACAAGATGGCGTGAAAATGAGGACATTACATTTAATTAAAATTTTGGAGATTTTAGAGGGCCACCCATCCAAAAAGGAAAAATACTAGATTACAAAACATGAACTATAGAAAGGATCCACCTAAGCTTGAAACAAAAACAACAAGAGAGGACCAAACGATGAAATTTTCTTATAGATGCAAGAAACCAAAAGGAATAGACCAAAGCCACAAGGGTGACGAGCCTCAAGTTGATCTCCAACTATTGCCACTAGCATCACCACATGAAACTGCTGCTCCATCATGCCACTCATCTTTGTCAACAGATACCCAAGTAGTTGTTAATTTGGTAGAAGCTCTAAGGGACCAATCTCCACCTACTATGGGTTAGCCTAAGAAGTTTGACTATTATTAGCTAAGGCCAAGAATTGAACACCATGAATCTCCTCAGTGTTCAGTATTGCCCAGATCACCTTTATACTCGTAACATCTAGAATATTGTTATAATGAGTAACAACTTGATGCAAAATTACATTCCATAGGTCCAAGGAGAAAAAATGAAGGCCTATGATAGACTGGTTCGGCTCCTCAAACTTCTAAAAGAGAAAGTTGGCCTTACTCCCTTAGCTAATCAATGCATCACATGGTGGGGCCCATGAGATTGTTACAAATCTGACCACCCTATCCAACCCATTCTTGTGATGTGGTTTGAGCAGATCCAACACAACCCACATGCAAGTGTTCTTAGCTGGGATAACCTTATTTATTTTGGCTAGAAAGTCCTCCATAACTGGGTCCTTGTAGTGCGCGTTTGAAATATATTTTGTCCCTAGGACACTCTTCACTAAATTGAGTGACACATAACTTAGGTGGTAGAATTTTTTTTTAGGTGTTGATTAGAAATCTTTCCACAACAATGAAGATCACACTTGCTTCCTTGAATCCTATTTTTAGCTATGTACCACACTTTTAAAACTTGCAAGGCAAAATGGAGCCTCCAAGTTGGTGAGTGGATTATGATGAGCTTATGATATGTGGAAGGAATATGCTATTTTTAGCCTATGGACTCATCTTGGGATTTGGGTAGTGGGTTTTGAGTCGTGATTTGGGTAATGGGTTTTGAATATGTTAATTTTAAGCAATCAGATGTTAATCTTAAATAATCAGGTTATAACAGAACAGTAACAACAATAAAAACACAAAACAAGACACACCAATACCCTGGGAAAACCTCCCTCTTGGAAGTGAAAAACCCAGCCACAAAGTACAATATGTATTATCTTAAATGTAGGCAATTACAAGGCAAGTGTGCTTATCTCAGATTGATGTTCAACCAGCAAGATAGCAGATCTGAATTCCTCTTTATATGATAATGGAGATTGCAGCCCTTATCATCAGCATCAAATTCGCTCAAGGCAAATCTTCATTAGCTTCGCAAGATCTTGATAGCATCACCTAACAACCAACCTTCACACAATGGATGAGGAGCAAGTTCGCACAAGAGAGAGAGAGATCGCCAAATGTTGGAGAGCAGATTACATGTGTTGACAGTCTTAAGAATAATTCGTCTTGTATGTTATTGATTCATTATACTTGACTTGTGGTGTCAAGTCTCAAGTCGGCCTGCCTTGTTAATTTAATAATAATATTATGTATATCGTCCAAATAGGTCTTGACCTATTAAGACATTATTGCTTGATTGCCTTTATCACACACTACATGAGTTTGGGCCCTGCCCAATTACATAATTGCTCAAAATACATATTGGACCTACCCTATCTACAAGTTACATTCAATATAGGACCACAAGTTACATCACCCAATTAGGGTCAGACCAAATTACAAGTTACATTTATAGGGCCTGTCCTATCCACAAGTTACATTATATATAGTTACATTATATATAGGTCTTGCCCAAGCAAGACCTAATTACAAGTTACATGTATTTGGGCCTAGCCCTAAGTTTGATATACATAATAGATAATACATGTGTATTTTAATTGTCATTGACAACATTAAAATACAATAGATAGGTATCCGAGCTAGCTACTATTTCAACACTCCCTCTTAGTTACTTGTCATGATCCATTCATGACCTTCATCTTGCATTGCCCGCAAGGATGAATGTATAAGCTCCATAGAGTATACCTCCAATAAAACACATAAATATCATGAACTCATTTCATGGATCCACCTTGCATTGCCTGCAGAGGGTGGAAGTGGTCTTACACCTCAGCCTTCTCCTAGAGAAGGATACACTATCACCTTGCATTGCCCGCAGAGGGTGACTCCACCTTGCATTGTCCGCAGAGGGTGGAAGAGGTCTTACACCTTAGCCTTCTCCCAGAGAAGAATACAATGTCATAATCTTCCATCTTGCACCCAAGCATAGAGTGAAAACATAGTCCTCCATCTTGCACACAAGCATAAAATGGAATCTAATAAACATAATCCTCCATCTTGCACACAAGCAAAGAATGGAATAAACATAATCTCCATCTTGCACACAAGCAAGGAATGGATCCACCTTACATTGCCCGCAGAGGGTGGAGAGGATCTTTTCTACCATCTTACATTGCCCGTAGAGGATGGTTACATTTGATCTTCTCCCTGAGAAGAGTACAATACCACCTTGCATTGCCCACAGAAGGTGGTTGATACAACACAATGTATCACTGAGGTTGAGACTCCCTCTCAACCAAGGTGGTGTTCTCCACAACTCCAAGTCTATCTTTTGAGGTACTCAAGCTTCAAGAGACTTGGTGAGAACATCTACAACACAGGATTGTCCTGCCATAAAACACTGAATTGTCAGGTATCTTTATACGACCCTGATAATAAATCAAAACAACATAACAAGAATTTTGAGAAACCACACTGCTTCTCTTGATGCAACACTTGCAACAATGTATTTAGCTTCAACAATACTCAATGCAACCAAGGACTGTTCCTGTAGGTCCAAGAGACCGCAGCGGGTGAATGCTTGAAGTGTTTTTCCTTGTCTGTAACACTTCTTGACCAATCTGAACCTAAGTAGTCTTCTAATGTGATGGCAGCTTCAGCCCATAATCAATTGTGTCTTGCAAATATATCAAGATATGCTTGGCTGCAACAAAATGCTTAGCTTTGATTAGCTGAAGCACTCACCAATCAACTTGCCTCTATTCAGACGAATCTGCAAAATCATAGTTGGCTGCAGACATACTCAACTTCTTCAAGTTAGTTTCCATATAGGTTTACAATCCATAATTCTAACTCTCTCAACATATCAATAGAGAACTTGACTTAGAATAATTTCATTAGATCTTTGCCACACTTCTAACCTAGAAGTAATGCATTTTAGATTTAGATCTTCCATCTCAATTCTGAGCTAATTCTTTCTTATATCAAATTATGAGACTATCTTTATCAGTCAGAGTTAGATCATCCACATAACAAATCAGAACTATCATTTCAAATGCTTTAAGGAACATGTTAGAATCTTTACAAAACCCTAGGCTTATCAAGTAATTGTCAATTCTTTCATACCAAGAGTTTTATTGAAGATCATAGGGCTCCCTCTTAATCCTCAATATCAGATTGATAGCCAAGCATCATAGTATCATAAGTATCCATAAACAAGGATGAGAAATGCCAACTTCACCTTTTATGAATTGGACCCATGGCGCAATTATGATCATGACATATCTTCAAACTTCTTCTAATTGAGTGTGAAGATTCTTATGCCTTATTTCAAAGCTCCCTCTGAAGCCACATCAATCCAAGCTTATGGATTTCTGATGTCAGTATGGCCTTGGTCCTCGCCATACATCATCTACTATATGACCTTGGGTGAGAATCACAACATTCATGATAATTTACATGCATCCCTTTAACAATATAACCAATGATACATAGAATGTTGAGACAATACTTATGTGACACAAATTAAAAAGAGCCAGCCTGTAACATACAACCTGAAACTTGTATATCACCATACAGGTTATAACAAAAATCTAATTTTCATGAAGAATGTACAAAGAAACTCATAAGGGTTAAGTCGTGTTCATTTTCTGCCTCACCAGGGTTTCCACAGATTTGAGAGTACATGCATTCAACCATTAGTATAACCTAATAGAGTCTACAATTAGCTCACAAAAGTACGATAGTTATCAACTAGAACAATTCTAAGTCAACAATTGAGGATATAGTGTATATCATTAATTTCCACAATACTTCACACTTCATGATAACAAATACTCAACTGAAAAGTCAGTTTTATGTAACTATTATAGAATCATTCAATTGATAGTCAAAACTCAATCAGATCATAGAAGAGGAAGTACTAATACCTTTTAATAATGAAGTACCACATGATGGTGACATAGAATGTTTACAAGGAGAGTGAAGTATACTTACCAATGAAGATACTAACCAAGCAATGATAGTGAGAGCCTGATAGAGAACTATACTTCCATGAATCAATAGCAATTAGTAAGGTGCAGTATATATAATCAAAATGACAAACCAGCTAAGGTTGATACATGACAACCTATAATGTATGCTTTCAAATCATAGGGCTAGAATCAAGCTACCACGGTGCCATAGCTCATGACATTCATTGAAGCTATCAACGATACCACCAACTATGCATGGAAAGTCAACGGGAGAGATCTTAACATTAATATATGGTTGGTAATTGAGTTGTCCCAAAATGGTGCAAGAAGGATAATATATTACCCTTTTCCAATCCTATATCTTGAACATAATTTATCATGTAAGAATGAAATGTTGCAATAGTATTCAGCAGTAAACCTGCGAGAATAACCCTGCAACCTAAACAGTAACTATACTTCCAACAGTATTCAGTTAACTTGTAGATTCAAAATTTTCAGATTAAGCATGTAGATTCAGAACATTAGCTCAGAGAATATTTATTCGCTCAATTCAACAATTTCAGACTCAATTCAGATCTTAAACACTACATAAATATGCAGCCCAAACGAAATAATAAACCCTTAACAACAACCTTAATTAACCAAGAACCCTCTTATAATATTCGGGATAACAAGGACTAAATAGAGATTCTTTAACAAGTAGTAAATATAAGAATCTCTCAATAAGACGACTTTGATGACAATGAAAACATTAAATGTTAAATGAACGAATCTTTTATTTTAAATTATTGAGAGAATACACTTGAATGTGCCAGATTCACTATCAACTTGACGAAGGCTTCCACACGAATTGCAAATACTACCATGCAGGCTTCTCCATTGGTCGAAGGTGAATCATACCCTAATTGTTGCAAATGCGCCCTCATTTGCATTAGGTTCGCTGATCAATGAAACTTGTTTCCAGCCTAAGGAAGATGTTCACAGTTTGACGACCTAATTCATTGATCAACATGCCATAACCTAATTCTTTCTTTTGGTTTCAGTGTTGCTTTAGATCTGATTTCTATTTGAACCTGTCACCAAAGAAGGAAGGAACAAGAGACTGAATTACATGATTAAATCTGATCACTGGTTAGTACGAACCTCGCTCTGATACCATGTTAATTTTAAGCAATTAGATGCTAATCTTAAATAATCAGGTTATAATAGAACAATAACAACAATAAAAACACAAAACAAGACACACCAATACCCTGGGAAAACCTCCCTCTTGGAGGTGAAAAACCCAGCCACAAAGTACAATATGTATCATCTTAAATGTAGGCAATTACAAGGCAAGTGTGCTTATCTCAGATTGATGTTCAACCAGCAAGATAGCAGATCTGAATTCCTCTTTATATGATAATGGAGATTGCAGCCCTTATCATCAGCATCAAATTCGCTCAAGGCAAATCTTCATTAGCTTCGCAAGATCTTGATAGCATCACCTAACAGCCAACCTTCACACAATGGATGAGGAGCAAGTTCGCACAAGAGAGAGAGAGAGATCGCCAAATGTTGGAGAGCAGATTACATGTGTTGACAACCTTAAGAATAATTCGCCTTGTATGTTATTGATTCATTATGCCATGCAAATGATTTGCTTATATACTTGACTTGTGGTGTCAAGTCTCAAGTCGGCCTGCCTTGTTAATTTAATAATAATATTATGTATATCATCCAAATAGGTCTTGACCTATTAAGACGTTATTGCTTGATTGCCTTTATCACACACTAGATGAGTTTGGGCCCAGCACAATTACATAATTGCTCAAAATACATATTGGACCTACCCTATCTACAAGTTACATTCAATATAGGACCACAAGTTACATCACCCAATTAGGGTTAGACCAAATTACAAGTTACATTTATAGGGCCTGTCCTATCCACAGGTTACATTATATATAGGTCTTGCCCAAGCAAGACATAATTACAAGTTACATGTATTTGGACCCAGCCCTAAGTTCGATTTACATAATAGATACTACATGTGTATTTTAATTGTCATTGACAACATTAAAATACAATAGATAGGTATTCGAGCTAGCTACTATTTCAACAGAATAGTGATTTGGGTGCCATATGTTGGGTGTTTTTATCTCATTGTTTTCTAATTTCCATTTGATGGTTTTGATATGGCTTTTCCTATTTATTAGGTGCTTGAGATGGAGGTTCCATAGTGAGTGTTGTCAGTATTGTTATGCTCCCAGAGTTGCTCTAGATCTTTTGTTGTTGATACTCCTATAAAGGCTTAGACTTTGCAAGTGAATTTTAACTGTTGACACTTGAATATACATTGAGTTGCTTTGGAGTGAGGGGTTTCTCTCCCAAAAGGGTTTTCCACATGTAAATCACTATGTTATGTGATGTAGAGCCCTGGTATTGGTATAGGATAGGTTGCCCTAATCCAAGAGCACACCAAGGACCCTAGCAATCACAACACTCTACAAGGGGTCAAGGAATATTAGTTTGACAAGTCCCACATCCCTTTCTTCCAAAAAGACTTCCTCACAAGGTCTCTTTCATTGAGCATCCCATAAGGTCTTCTAGAGGCTCTTAAGGACCCTATGGCCAACAATGGTTTGGTCCCTTCTCCAATGCAACAATGGCTATCCTAGGTTTGATTTGAAGTCCCCTAGGTCAGGGAGATCCCCTTCAATCATTAATTTAGGTTCCCTCTACCGGTTTGGGGTAACTACTGCAACAAGGCTTGCTAATCCTAGTAGCCTTGCTAGACCGGTTTTCCACACTTAACTCCTTATTTCTCCAAAAGACCTAGACAACAAATTCCAGATTTGGATACCCTTTTGAGAGTTACAAAATATACCCCAAGGGTTCTGACCGGTTGGAAACACAAGAATCCAAACCCTATCTTGGTTAGGAGACCTATAGCCCCAATTAGGCCTATTTTACAAAGGAGTGTGTAGACATAGACCTTAGCTCACCAAACCAACTCAAGGAACACTCTTAGGACATGGCAAATACACCAATTCCTAAGTCTTAGGCCATGATCAAACTTCTAACCCCTGATGTGAGACCTGTTTGCTTACACATACACGGTGGCCACATGGAGTTGCCCACCTTAATGCATCAAACCCTTGCCTCCAACTGGTCCTAACCTGCAAAAGGCCCTCAAAATCCTAAAATACATTGGCCATACTTGCATCCCCTCCAAAACTGTGAACCACCAATGAAGGATCAGCAAGATGAGGCCATTTCTTTGCAAAACCCTAGGCAAAACTGTCAAATCTTGACTACTTCTAGAAAATGGCAGGGTTCTTCCTTATCTTGGCGAATTAGGACCTCAGACTTGATGCATTTGAAAGGTGATTGGCCACTCTAACACATCCCAATGGTTTCCTAATTCCAAAATGATCGTACAGTACGGTATACCGTGTAGAATAACAGAATTGCAAGAAATTCTCAGAATTGTATTACTTCAATGATGCCAAATGTTTACAAAGTAATCCTCTCCCCCCAATG
Organism: Cryptomeria japonica; assembly: GCF_030272615.1. Taxonomy (NCBI): domain Eukaryota; kingdom Viridiplantae; phylum Streptophyta; class Pinopsida; order Cupressales; family Cupressaceae; genus Cryptomeria; species Cryptomeria japonica. The sequence goes on along the minus strand of NC_081407.1, from coordinate 491,551,735 downwards.
ATGATTGGGAATGACATTTTATACCTTACTCAACGGTTATCAACCACCTTTTGAACCGAGGTGACCGTTGGAAAGAAGTTGCTATTTGCAACCAAAAGTTGTCATTAAAAGTTGTCAACAAAAGTTGTCAATTTTGAGCAACTTTTGACATATGTTAAATCCACCTACCTAGAGTGGTTTCAACATGTCTTAAGTCTTCCTAAGACATTTGCAACACATAAACACCTAGAAAATACTCAACCAAATACCCCTAGGCCCATATGCCCATGGTGGCTTATCAATTTGCCAAATCCATGACATTGGGTGACAAGGTGGGGCTTATTACAAAAATCAAACAAACAAGACTACCCTGTTACATAGATTGAAAGGTCACATTCCCATGTGTGATCTTTAGCCTTTATTGCTCTTATCCTCTTAGTCATGAGGTGCTCCTGCACCATTATGGTACACTGCTTTTGTTTTTATTTCCTTGTAATTGTATGACTGGTTTAATTATTTGCACACAACTCCTCTCATAGATTAGTGTAGGAAGTGTATTCTGCACTTATGCTTTATTTCATTTTCGTATGGCAGCTCATAATCATTTCCTAATTTTTTTGAAGTTCAAATTTGCTGTTTTTTTATTCTGAGATCTTTTTGGAGTTTAATGTCGGTCTTGTGTTGTTATGACATCAAGGGTTTAGGATTGTAATAGCAGAAGCTTGTATCAATGCCTGAGCCCTAGCTATATTTTGAGCTGCAACATGAGTCTTAGTCTGTGCTACTATCCATGCAGCTTAATGATGTCAAATTCTTGAAATCTGAACTACTATTATCATTCCGAATGTATTGCTGGGAAAATGCTCCATTCCAGTGGGGATATGTGTAGATAGTAATTGTGGAAATCATTTTATGTTGTCTTTCACCTCATATGGACTATTAATGAAAGATTGGAGGAACCATGTTTATGATAGATTAAGCTAAAAGTCAAGATGAATAGATCTGAAAGTGCATCAACAATTCTAATTTTTGCATGGAGTGCAATAACTGCAAGCCCATTCTCTTGAAAAATTATATCCTCATCTATAATCTAATCACTAATGTCTATTATCTGTTCTTTTTCTAGCCATAGTACTGTGGTGCATGATTCAGTGTACATAGTTTTTGTCATAATAAGAAAAGTTATTTATATTGCTGCACATCATTGTTATTGTTTTATTTGCAGATGAAAGGTTAGCATTTGTCTTTTATATGTTTCCAATATTGATTTTTTGGTCACATTAGAGTCAGGCTTGCAATTGAATAAGTGGTATATTGGTCTATTGGTTGAATTCATTGACCAATTTGTGACTTATTCCATTCCATTTCATTGTTTAATATAGCTAAATTTACCTGCCAAATAAGCTGATTTTTTTTTTTTTTTGTGTTGTATTGCACTCATGTTTCCATTTATTCACTGCAGTGGCGACAGATGGATATTGAGTACACTTTTTGGCAAATGCTTCACCTTTGCACATCGCCTAAAGTGGTGTAAGTACTGGTCAAACCTATGTTGTTCCGTACTTTGTTTATCAACTATAAGCTTGATGTACTCTGTGAAATCAAATAGTGATATGATGAGAAAATGCTGTTGCTCTAGCTTAAGCAGTTTCTAATTGAATGAATATGCATGTTGTGTTTGCTCATTAAATTACATTTGCATCATATAATTCTAACATCTAAACAACAAGCCATATGGATATTGTCTTTGGTATGCAATCTTTTAACATGCTATGTTGCTATCTGATTGAATTCAAATAAATTATTTGCTTAAAGTAAAGGAAGATACTATTAATGAAATTCCCTCATAGCCACAAAGTTTAAATATTCAAGTAAATAAAAGCTAGCTTGCCGGTTCGGGTTTGGGCACCAGTTCAGGTTCGAAGAACCGATACGCCAAAATTTTGAAAAGGGGTTTGGGTTCGTTAGTACAAAAACATGTAATTTTTATATATATATATATTTTAATATTTGTGCAGCCTGTAAGCATGAATTAAGATTAACATGTCACATAGCATTATATAAACAACAAAACAAACATAAACTTGTAATCATAGCATCATGATCATACCATAATAGCATCATATACATCAAGTTTAATATCAAAATGACAAAATAGTCAAGTATCATTGTTTCAACTTTCAGCAATATAAAGTTTAATCATCAAATGGATCAGCTAATTCATCCTCCTCCTCCTCCTCATCCTCCTCATCATTGACATTGACATTAGATGAGCCAACGCCACTTGCACTATAAGTTTGCTCGCCCTCCAAGTCATCAAGTGTTAATGCAAGAAGCTGAGAAGCGGGAGCATCCAAATCAGTATACTCTGTCTCTATATCCCACATCTTCGTTTCCCCTTGTGTGTAGTCATGTTGTTTGTGTGAAAGAAGACATAGGTTGGAATGCACATATACTAAATTCTCCGCTCTTTTTGATAGCAACCTATTGCGCTTTACTGAGTGGATGAAAGAGTATGTGCTCCAATTTTTTTCTGAAGCAGATGAACTAGCAACCTATGAAGACAAAGTAAACAATTAAAGTTATACATTAACAAAATTAAAATTAAAAATTACTAGCAACCTATGAAGACAAAGTAAACTATAAATAAACTTGTGATAAATTTTAATTAATTAAACTTACTTGTGATAAAACTTTTATAGAGAGGGGTTGTAGGTGTTGGAAGCATGCACCATGGAAGTACCACCAGCTATGAGCATCCTTCTTGGATCTATGACGAAGTGCCTCAACACTTAGACCATTCCCATTTGCGAATTCTATGAACTCATTTGTAACAATATCTTGCAAATCATCATCAGGATATAGTCTAATAAATGCTGCCTTGTACCCATCAGATACTTCTAGATCTCTCCATGGTGGAATCCTTCTTGGTTTATCAAGAAACTGATTGCTATAGTACTTTGGTGTGAAGGTATAGGCAAGAAGATTCAAAGGAGTGGTTATCTTATTCCACCTTTCTACAATAATTGCTTTCACTTCTTTGAAGAATTTCTCCTCGGGGTCATTCTCTTTTGCATTTATAGTGAACTTTATTTTTTCAAGCATTGAGTCAATGCCATCATAAATCTCACCGATGCAAGGCCTATCCATGTCGGTATAGCGAATCATACTCATAATGGGCTCAATGATACTTAGGAGATATGTAACAAGATCCCACCATTTCTCATTCAATACTCTCCCTAATTTTTTCTGCCCTCTCACTGCTACTCTGCTTCCATACAGTCCAATTGTTGCTGATCACCATATTGCATAGTGCCACTCTAACTTTCATAAGTTGTCTTAAGACGATTGTGTTTGATGCAAAACGGGTCTCAGCAACCTATAACACAAATTAATGCCAAAATGATTAAAAAATAAAGCCAAACTTTAAAGAAGAATACACAATATAGCTTACACAATGATATTATGAACATTGAAATTAAAAAAATCACAAAATGTAAAATTAAATTACTATTTCACTTACCTTCAATAGCTCCAGATTTGAAAAGGATCTAAAAATCCCTTGAGACATGTGGTGGTTTGTGATGAACATCTAGATGTCCTCAGCCTCTGCATACACATCTCTGATCCATTTTATTTTAGTCCCATTCCTTTGTAGCATAAGATTGATTGAATGGACCGCACAAGGTGTCCAAAAGATGTGATCATAGCGTTCCTCAACCAACAAACCAGCAGCTCTACAATTTCTTGCATTGTCCGTTATGACTTGGACAACATTGCGAGGTCCCACTGACTCAATGGCGGAGATGAGAATTTCTGCAATAAATTGGCCATCTTTTACTTGGCCCTCACAATCCACAGCTTTCAAAAACATTGCTCCTTTAGGGTACACCGCTATGACATTGATCAATGGACGATTTTTAGCATCTTTCCTCCCATCTGAAACAATTGTTACACCTGTCTCAGCCCATGAATCCCTTATGGGTTTCAATGCATCTTCAACCCTCTTCACTTCTTTCTCCAATAATGTTCCACGTACCTTCCCATAACCTGGGCCCTTATACCCTCTTGGATCTTCATTAACACTTTTTATCATTTGCTTCCAATATGGGGAGCGAACAACATTGAAAGCCAACCCATTTGCACAAATGCACCTTTCTATATCTTGGTTAGCAATGTCTCTACACTCATTTTGAAATGCGGTTTCTAAAGGCCCCCTTGTTCTTTTGCGTGTCAAGGGTGGTTCATTTTCAGGTTCATTTGTGGAAAAGAAGGGGTGGTCTTGTACTACAACATTGGGATTAGATGGGGCTTGCATTCCCCTTGTTTTGTTTGCTGCGGTTTGATTCAATCTACGGGCTTCTCTCTCCTTTGCCTCCTCATGCTCCTTAAAATATTTCATCACTGTCTCATCTGGTATAGGTTTACCATCTTTTCCAGGGCATTTTTTGATGCCTCTTCTTTTTATTCCACACAAATGGCCTACCACCCGATAATATAAACTATTACGTTCAATACCACATCCTTGGCATCTCTAGCGGAATCCCCTACCTCCTGGAAGTTGGTTTAAAATGTCAACATACTTCCATAAGGGAGAATTCAGATCATTTCTTTGTTTTGTAATTGTTTGTTCATTGCCAACGAAGGAAGAGGTAGATGCCATTCTAGTTCCTATGGCAAGAAATACCATAAACATATTCAAAAACAAAAACAAAATAATGAAAAACAATTAATGTTTCATGTTTGACAATTTGTGAAACAAAAATAGTTGGAAAAAAATGTTAAAAAACCTACCTCTTGTAGCCAATGGGAGCTTAAAAATGTATGGAAATGATGTTGCAACACTTGTTGAAGTTTCAAAAATCAGTCTTCAACTCCTCCTATTTGATCTTGGAAGCCAAACTTTGTTCACCCTTTCTTCAACCTGCTGTCAAAAAAATTTTGTTTGCAACACAAATTAGGAGAAATGAGCCAAGATTATGTTTTAGAAGTCACTTTTAGGGTACAAAATTGACTTTTTACATGGCGGATTTCAAAAAAAAATTAAATTTTGCATAAAAAATCCCGTTTTGGGCCGTCCAGCCGTCTGGGTTCGATCTTGGTCCACTCAGGTTTGAACCAGGTTGAACCCCCTCTGGAAAATTCGAACCCTGGTCGAACCAAGGCCGGACCGGACTCGAACTAGGGACCCAGACTGTACCGGACCTGAACCAGGGGGGTGTGGAGGCGAACCCGGTAAGCTAGAATAAAAGTATAAATTGATCGCCTCCGGCACATCCATATTGACCGTAGGTTGTTGATATGCCAACTTTTCAAGTTTGTCCGATTAAACAATATCAAGTAAAAAATGATTGTTGTATTTAGGGTTTTCATAAATAAAATCAAGCTTTTCACTGTTTCAGTATCATCTGTATTTGATGTTATAGATATTGTTCTCATATCCTGTAAGCATACATTCAGTGTTTCCTTTGGTGTCTGTGTGATTGTGTTAGAAAACTTATCTTTGCTGATATTTTTTATTCTTATATAACAGTTAAATCCTAAGTTGCTGAATTAGAATCAGGTACAGGTATGGGTATGTGGTTATGATACACCAGTATAGTGAAGTTGTTTTAAGTGCTGGGTATGTCCATACAAAAACATATAAAAATGATAAATTTATACATATTTGGAGCCTAAAAACAGGAATGGAGTTCAGATTAATGCCAAATAAAACTGCTATGAATATTACAAATACGGTGTATATTACTTCAATATTAACTCTTCAAACTCGAATGTGATGATAGATATTCATAGTTCAATATTAAAATAATACAATTGCTAATTGGCATCATATTGGCCTTCACTGGTATACCTTTCAATAAGTTTTCACGATAAACAACTCTGCTCACATATTGGTATGGCTAAGAATATGCAAATATCTCTTTTCTGTCAAAAAAGCAAAGATAAACCATCTGTTCCAACATCAGAAAACAAAGCAGATTTGAAGGATGGAGAAAGAAAAGACAAAGGAAAGTTTGATTAGGAAAATATTAAACATGGACTACTTTCCTTGACATGTTTCTTTTTTGACGTAGAAGATCCGTTAGCTTCTTTATAATACAGCAAAAAATAAAAAAACATTTGTCTCATCTTCTCCGCATCCTTGTTTTCTGGTTTCCATCAGATTTCTTAAACTTAGAGTTTTTATTGTTCGGAATCTCCCTGGAATCACCTCAACACAACAGGAATTGCCTGTGTAAATTTGGGAATGATTCCGAACAAATCTGAAAGAAAAAATCAGTGTCCTGTCTGAATCCACAGGTAAATGTGTTCCAACACTGATTCCAAAACCAATTGTAACCAGAGTCATCTAGGTTTTTGGGCCTCGATTCGCTAACAAAGCATTAGTCCCTGGAACTGGTTCTCGTTTGTTGTAAATATTTATTTGATTTAACTGGCATCTTTGTGTTTCAAACACCATATTTGCTGATATTGTTTTAGTTGTAAATTTGGGAACAGTTCCAAACATATCTGAGAAAAAATCGGTGCCCTGTCTTAATCCACAGGCAAATTGGTTCTGACACTGATTCCAAAACCAATTGTAACCAGAGTCATCTAGGTTTTTGGCTGATTTGCTACCTTAGCTTAAACCCCTGGAACTGATTCTATTTCCTTTTAAAAATTAAATATAATTCATTTAGTTAGAGCTCTTTCCTTGCCTGTGAGCATGAGTTCCCATTCAATTCCAACAACATTCACAAAGAGGAACCAAATGGACAAAAGAAAGGATGGAATGATTTGTTTTATGGGACTGTAGGAGTCCATTGGTTAAATGACTTAATGACCTTCTCATCTTAGCTCTTAAGGTCTTGCCTTGCTTTTCAAGAGATAGGTTTGTCACCCTCATGAAATTGCAAGTTTTGGCAGGAGAGAGAAGATTAGAAACTGAGAATTTTGTTGTCTACAATGAAATCACCAGTTGCAGCAAGTGGCAGAAATGAAATTGCCACTCTGTTGGAAGCAGCGAATTTGTCACATATCTCTTTGGTATCCGATGACATTCTAGTTCTCTGTTTTTCTTCTTCTTGGAGTTTTTTCTGGGTTGCTTTGGCTCCTAGATGCATTGTCAATCTGTTTTTAGTGTCTGTGGAATGTGTGTGATTCATTCTTATTTGCTTGTAAGCAATTTTAAGGGCTATCTTTAGAGATTTACGCTGCAATTTCTCTGAGATTGGGACTGTGATAAAGAGCAGAGGCAGGGGAAGTGATCTGAGAGTGTCTGAGAGGTTGCTTGAGCTAGAGGGATGGGAACAAAAGGGGTCTTCAAGCCAAAAGTTTTTCGGATTCCTATCCAGGATTATCACTAATACATTCATCATCACTTTGCTACCTGTGAAGAAATGAAAACATGGCATTTGTCTGTCCCGTCAGACAATAGACTCTTTGCATATTAACATAGAAATTACAAAGTACTACTCAAATATTAAAATGTACGAATAGAAAATCCTCTAAATAATTCAGAGTTTTTAATTCAGAAACATTGGCGCTGTTGGAATGACTTATAATGTTTTTTGACCAGTCTACATTTATACCTGTTCTATAATTAAAAGGTGCATTCGTGATGTTGGCCAGTTATTGAGTTATATTATCAAAAAACAAATAAATAATGATGGGTTAGTTTCTGTTAAAAAATCTGTGTGAATAAACTAACAGTATTGTAGGTACTGTAGAATCTATAATTGTTGGATTTGAAACAGTTACAAGAAAATATAAATGACTAAAATGTACTGCATACATAGACATAAGTATATACTGTGTACATACATGCATATGTTGTACATATGGACATATGGGCATTATACTCATGTAAAGATGTATAAAAACACACATGGATTTCTACATAAGACAATTACTTCAGTATGTACACATTTCCTTACATGTCTATGTAATATTTATACTCATGTTTATGCCTTATGCATGCACTTCAAATGTTGTTCATGTGTGAATGCATACATACACAAAAGTTAAACAACATAAACATTTGATACTAGACGTGTACACAGACTTTATGCACAGCACAAACACAAGTCTCTACAAACTTACTATAACTGCATCACTTGTTCAACAATTCGGAATAACAATCCTTAAAATTTTTAAATGTATTTTGTGCTGCATACACACATTATAGAAGGCATTTATGTCACACTGTTCCTCAATAGCATGCATGGCTATCAAGTAAATATTTTAGAGAGAGAGGCATCTAAGTGAGTTAATAATTAACTAAGTTACCAATTCCAGTTATATATAATAATATTATATATATGAATTTATTAAAAAAACTTTAAAAATTAATAAATAAATAAAAAACATATTTTGCTAGACATTATTAAATATATAAAAGTAAATTTAAAAAAACTACAGTTTTTTGAAAAAAATACTATGTTAAATACCGGTATGGTAAATCCCTAAAATTATACAAAACTATGTACTTGAAGATTGAATACAACAAAAACGATGATTAAATACGGCTACTGAAGAATTGAAAGATTGGATACAGCAAAAATGGCGGTTAATTACGGCAAGAAGTATGATTAGTCCAGAAATTTCCCGTGATCTGCTTTGATTCCCGGCGATTTGCAGCAATTTCCATTGATTTGCAGGGATTTCCGGTGATTTCACTCAGCTACAAACCCAGTACGAACCCAGGGTCGAACCGAATCTGGTTCCGGACCCGGCTCGAACCTGGCCCTGCACCTAGACCCTGAGCCATGATTCCGGTAACATACATAATTAAGAATGGATGTATCAATTGATTTGTGATATCTATTTGAATTGCTGTTTCACTTTCTTCAGAAGGCATATTAGATAGAGAAGGGTGTCAATGGATGAATATTTAAGTAAGAATTTACAAATTGATTGTAATGTCTATTCAAATTCCTGTCTCAATTTCTTTAGACATATTCATATACAGTACTCACACACGTACACAATTTCTTCAGACAGATTCATATACAGTACTCACACATGTGCACAGACAGTCGCTGTTGCACATAGCTGCTAAATAATTTCTATGATAGCCAATGGGGATAAACTTCATTTGTGGTGGCATATGAATTAACTGAACTGTATTTGATATGGGGGCGGCATTTTATGGCTTAGGGTGGGGTGACAGATTGAGTTTTTTTTTGCAGTATGGAGTTGTAATCAAAATATACATGCATAATGGAATTTAATTGTTCTGAAAGGAGATGATCGCACTGCCTATTTATTTTTCAATTGCCATTTCATGAATTTGCATGTCTTTTATCCACACAAACTTGAAAATGTGATTACTCCATGAATGTGCACTACACTAGATTTGTGATTGAGAACTGGTTTAAAAAATGCTTAATATCTAATATTTATAGCTGGGTGAAGTCTGTACACTATATCGAGACAGTGTTTATCAGGATGTTCCTTACATTGGAAAAAGCTGATCATTTTAGGATATATCATATGGTTTGATGAAAAATCTAATGATATAACCTACGAAGATTAAGATAATTAGTAATGCAACCTGATAGTTCTCTATGAAGGATGTGGGCATTTTTCTTGCATATATGTTTTGTTGCCAAGATATTAGGGGTGATTATATACTTATGTATATTATTCATATATGTTTTTTGAAGTTTTGAATGAAAGCTTTCCTTAAAATTTTCATTAGTATTTGTTTTGGTTATGCTGATTAAGCTTGTTACAAATTTGTAGGAGGCAAATTGAATGTATCAGTCGGTAATTTTAGTTTTCTAATGATTCTTTAATTTTTTTGTTTGTTTTTGACATGCGCTGCAATTTAATCAACATCAGCTACCAGCATACAAAGTACCACAAACGTAAGTTTTTACCATTTTCTTACAATACATGTTTGACAAATATATTGTTACTTGCACGGTCAATGTCCCATTATAGGGCCAATAGCAAGCAGCGCACACAAAAATTCAGTGATTGTCACCTTTTACCATTCAAAGTATCAATATTTTTTTTGCTTTCATGATTGTTCTTTTTAGATTTTAATTACAAGGTTCTATTTGTTCAAATAATTCGATGTATTAAACAAAGGAGACGAATGCTCCTTAAATAGATTTACAAAGACGATGTTTCTAAATGAAAAAATCGTCAACTGAAGACAGAAAAGGAAACTTCCTAAAGCAACTAAGATGACCATTAAAGAAACATTACAATCTTTTAGTACCCTTCCTTAAATGGTTTTCGTTCTAACTACCCTACAAAAGACATAATTTGCAGGATCTTTGGTCACAAATGCATAGAGAAAGCTGCCCCTTTCTCTTCAAATCGCTCCGCAAAATGAGCTTGCTGCCGAGAGCCTCCTTGATTCTACAAAACTTTTGGAAATGACCAAGATAACCAAAACAAATTGAGACTCGTCCTAATTGATGTTGAGAAACAAAATTGTCCCTCCCTGTAGCCAAAGATACCAATAACAACTTCTCAAGCTAACACCACAATTTTGAGGAGAAAATTGCCAAATGTGAACTGCTTAAGAAAAACAACCACGATTTTGTGGAAAAAATCGACAAACCCTTGTGCAGACCATTGCCCTAGCAACTCTACGTGTGATCGAAAACAATTGCAAGAAACCACAATTTTTGTGGAAAAAATCAAGCAAAACCCTGTTTACAAGAAAAAATACGATTTTTGGGAGAAAATCACACAAAACCTAGACATGATTTATGAGGAGAAAATCGAAAAAGCCAAATACGATTTTTGAGGTGAAAAATCGATCAAAACCAAACACAATTTTTGAGGAAAAAATTGAAAAGACCCAGACATGATTTTTGAGGAAAAAATAAAAAAGACCCATATAGATAATTTTTTAGGGAAAACATTATAAAAAACCCATAATAATTTTTTAAGGACAAAAAATTATAAAAAACCCCCAAATAGTTTTTAAGGAAAAATTATAAAACCTGTCACAAGCAAACATATTGCCAACAAATGAACCCTTCATCCTTATTAAAATAATGTAATGTTTCTTTAATGGTCATCTTAGTCATCTTAGTCGTCTTTAGTTAGTTTCTATTTTCAGCTTCAATTTACGATTGTTTCTTTTAGAAACATCGTTTCTTGTAAATTCTTTATATAGAGCTCTTGCTCATCATTTAAACATGGTATAGAGTAGGCCAATGGGATTTCATAAAATTTGGCAAATCTTTTGAGAAAAAATTCGTAACCTCTTCTTATCTAGAATTTTTTTTCCAGAAATTTGTTTTTTCAATTTTTTATAAATCATTGGAGGTTTTGTTGAAATCTTTGCAAAATCTCGTGAGCTTTTTTGGAGCTATAATCGAAATTTTTGTGGGTTCGTGGACTTGTGTTCGTGGGTAGTTTGGGTGTTGCATTTGAAGATCGTGCAGGTTTTCTTTTGTTAAGCCGAATTGCGTGTTTGTTTCTTTCTATTCGTGAGTAAAGTTGGTGAAAATCGTGAGAAGTTTTTGGCTTGTGTCTGGTCATGTTTGCCGTTCGACATCATTTGTGGACGTTTTCATCACAGGGTGCGCGATTTGCGACCTGTTTTTTTTGTCATGGGTTCTATTTGTATTTTTCCACGCAACTTGTTTTTGAACTTGCGTTTCTACCAAAGAAACGGGACTCGGACTCGGCAAGGCTGACTTGGACTCGGACTCAGGACTCGGCTGGACTCGGGAAAGTGAAAAACTCAAGAAATTTAGAGATTTTTAAATATTTAAAACTTGTTTCAGACACCCTTTATTGAAAACATCTTAAAGACACAATAACATCATCAAACTCAGCTCATTTGATTACATACACAAGTATACATCAATCACATAAGCATAAACGCAAATTGTAGCTGAAGAAAATAACAAACATAGATATATAAATATTGTCCAATGTATACAATATTACAAAACTCATGGAATAAAAAATCCATGTCATCATATGATCATCATCAAATGTTTCATACAAATACCAAAGGTAAATACAACTACAAGCCTATGGCTCAGAGGAGCCTGCACCCTCCGGCCCCGACCCCTTGCGAAGGCGTCTAAGGTAGGTCCTGGATGATTCGACAACCATAGCCGCTCCCCGTGACACCATGCCATGCTCACCAACATCAGGAACATCCGTGTCATTATCTGCCTCTGAATCTCCTGTCTGTGCTTGTGCTCTCCGCTCCTCCTCTGCCATGGCTACAGTCTCAGCCTCTATATCTACCTAGTCGATCCAATCAGTGTCAGACTCGGAGGTTAAATTGTCCCTACTTCTATCGATGCAGTTTCCCCCCATATTTTTCGACGGGGGTTTGGGGGCAGCGCCCCCAAGGTGGGGTCAAGGGGCATTGCCCCTTGCGGGGTCAAGGGGCAGCGCCAAAAAAACTTATTATTTAATAAAGGCGTCGGGTGTTATTTTTCTATTGGCTGACATGTTGTAACCCTAATTTTTCTCATTCTCAGGCGGAGGTTGTAGTGAACAAAGACTATACCATTCATTTTAAAAAAACTTTTTAAAATGTTTTTTTTTGTCATTTTACTAACCCAACCAGTAGTCGAGTTTGGGGCTCGGGACTCACCGAGTTTGGCGAGTTTGAGCCAAACTTGTCAACTCGGTGAGTTTGGCGAGTTTACTCGCTAGACTCGGACGAGTCCGAGTTCGAGTCCCTAGGACTCGCTGAGCATGACTCGTACTCGGACTCGTCGAGCATGACTCGTACTCGGACTCACCGAGTCTGGGCGAGTCCCGTTTCTATGGTTTCTACCATCGGGCATTCTTCCTCTTTGTCCACGACTCAGTTTGTTTTTTGTCCGCACAACTGGTTATTTCGCATCATCCTTGTATGTGTGACGTCTTTCCATGTTTGCTCGCGTGAGGGCTTTGGTTTCTGCACAAATTTTTTGGCAGGATTTTTTCGTGCTCCTACTGGTTGCGTCTTTTTTTTCGTACTTGTGGATTTCTAGTTTTTGTTTGTGAATGTGGTGTTTTAGAACTACAACTCGCATTTGTATTTTGCATCCTGCGACCTAGGGTTTTAGATCTCTGTACCTGCAGTCTAGGGCTGCAGGAGCCAGGCCTTGTTCAACGTCTTCATCTCCCTGCAACAATGTGACTAGGGCACACAATTTGCCTCATTGTTTGGTCGCCTAGAGATGTTCTGATGGGTTTTATTAAATTTTTTTTGATGGGTTTTAATAATTTTTTCCCTAAAAAAATTCTTGGAGGGTTTTAATAATTTTTATCCTAAAAAACTTATTCTATTGGGTTATTATAATATTTATCCTAAAAAAATTATTCTGTTTGGTTATATTTTTTTACTTTAAAAATTATTCTGTTTGGTTTATAATTTCTCCTCAAAAATTATTGTAAGGCTTTTTTGTTTTTTGCTTCAATAATCGTGTTAGGTTTTGCTTGATTTTATCCTAAAAAATCATGGGTAGGGATTTTACTGTTTTTTTTTGAAAAAGCGATGCACTGTAAATTTCAGTTTCTAGGTTTGGCGATTTTTTTCTCAAAAATCTTGGCTTCTTGTAGTTTGTTTTGGGGCATCATGCTCATCTACAAAAGTTTGTGGATGATTTGTGTTATCTAGAAGTTCTCCAGATTCTTGGAGGTTCAGTGGCAAGCTCATCTCAATGACAGGGTCAATGGCAAGCTCATGTTGCAAAACATTTTGAGAAGAAAGGGGCAACCTTCTTTGTTTTTCTTTGGGTAGTTAGAACGATGACCATTAAGGGAGGGTATTAGAATATTGTAATGTTTCTTTAATGGTCATCTTAGTCATCTTAGTCGTCTTTAGTTAGTTTCTATTTTCAGCGTCAATTTATGATTGTTTCTTTTCGAAACATCGTCTATTGTAAATTCTTTATATAGAGCTTTTGCTTTATTGTTTAATAACATCAAATATTTTAACAATCCTCGGGATTTTTAAAAAAAAATGAAGCTAAAAAAAAGGATCATCACAAAACCCCTAGGTCACAGGTGTAGAAGACATAGATGAGCCAGCACAAACTAGTTTTGCGAGTTAAAAAAATTATGAAGGTACATTGAAGCCGTGATCTGTGATAAAAAAAAACCTGAGAACACGAACCCAAAACTCCACGTTGTGCGGGCAAATAGAGGGCGACGACGTCATGAGCTTGCAGAAAACCCTTGTGGCATCAAAAGCAAACACCCAATCGTGAGTAGTAGGAGGACAAAATTGAAAGATGGCGAATGCTGATTGGAACAATTTGATATGTTTTTCTGAGTCTGATTTCTTTGACCAGCGGTTGGAATTTTGGTTTTTTAATGTAGTTTGAGGTTTTTTGGATTTTTTGAGGTTTATGCTTGAAACTTTGACAATGTAGAAATGAGTACAAGTGCAAATTCATAAAGAATAATTGACTGAAGTTAAGTTGCAGACTTCTGATTTTATTTATCAGCAAAGAACAAATGGAAATAAATGATTATTTTTAACATCCCAAGCCAATAATGGCCTACCGGGAGTTTACTGTTGAGAATTGAAGGTGATTTATTGGCCTGAACAGGTGGAAAGATTGAATGAAGCACCTCCAACTGCAACTAATGGCTCCAATGAGCTTTATTCACCTACTAAATAATTATCTAAAACAAATTTGTGAAGAAATCCTAATTCCAATGCAATTCTTGAACTTTCCCGAGGAGAGACTCCAATTTGGTGTGCTTTCTACCCGCTGATTTGCTCCTGTAGCTTCAGTATGAACCAATTTCACTAAATAAGTATTGGAATTTTTCTTATTAGTTGCTAACAATAATTTTGGTACCAAAGAACCTTGTTAAAACCCTTTTATTTATTTTATCGAAAACTGCAGGCAAGATTTGGTGGTATGGCTAGCTTGGGGAAGGTACAATCTGCTGATTGGGGTTACAAACTTGCTGGAAATTGTGACCTCTCTGCTCAGATCTGAAATTTATTCCCTTGTGAAGCTGAATTTCTCTGATTTGATCTGAAATTTGGCCCCAATGACCTGAAAAGAGCCTCCAATGAAGATCAATATGTTGATAGGTGGAAGGGTTTTCGTCCTACACCTGCAATTTGAAGGTTTTCGTCTTCAAATCTGCTCCACAATTCTGCCAAATTGCTGCAAACCTGCTGAAAGTAAAGGATTCTCCAAAAATTCATCAAACATAATGCACAAATGAACTCCCCAAATGCTCTTTTAACATTCCTCAAACCCTAATTCGAATTTTGGGTTAGGCTTGGATTTTTGGCATCATAAAACATGTTACAATGTTTATTTTATTAAAAAAATACTTCCCCTAAGTGGTTTGACCTATCGAGGGTCTAATTCCTCATTAAAAGTGGCCATATATTTAAGTTATAACCTTTAAGTTATAACTTCTAGGGAAATGTGCCAAGGGGCCACTTTATTATAATATAAAGTTACTTTTAAAACACCATTTAAATAAACTTTTTCTATTTTTTAGAAAAAGTAACTTAGCCCAATTTTGGCTAAGTATAAACCTTTTGCACCCAAAATCATCCCCTGTCCACTAAATTCACTTGCGGAGATGGCTAACAGATGAATCTATGACTCCTGAGTGTTCACTGGAAAAATGGGGACATTACAAAAAATGCCTAGTTGTGAGTTGAGTCGTTCACAAAAGGGTCGCGGTGCAGGAAAAAAACAGAAGAGGCACGAAAGAACTAAAACGCGCCATGGAACCTAGAAAAACAACACTTCAATAAAAGCATGACTAGGAAAAAACGCGTGCACAAAACATAGTGAGCCGAGCTATCACACGTCCGAAAAAAAACCCTTCTCATTGCGTGTAGAATAGACGTTGCAGAATGTCTCACGGGAGAAAAAGAAAGAAGACCACAATTTTTCACAAACCTGCGACTTGAAGAAAAACGATGCCAGAAACCCTCGACTAGAGGAAAAAACCACGAAATTACGCAAATTATAGAACCCTCACGGGAATTGCAAAACAAGAAAACCCTCCCAAAATCTTGGGCACCTCCGTGAGGGAGTCAGACCTAGACTGACTCTAATACCATGTTCAAATAATTCGATGTATTAAACAAAGGAGACAAAGGCTCTTTAAATAGATTTACAAAGACGATGTTTCTAAATTAAACAATCGTGAACTGAAGACAGAATGGGAAACTTCCTAAGGCAACTAAGATGACCATTAAAGAAACATTACAATATTTTAATAGTATTAAGGGGCCTCTGCCCTTTAAAATAGAAAAATACAACCATTTATAAACTGTATAAACTGCCTAAGATTAAGTGTAGCTGAAGTAAACAAGAACCCTAGTGGGCCAAAATATAAACCTTCTACAAACGTACCTACCACCTTAAGCAAAGGATTGCGGCAAACAACCAAGACAGACCATAGATATGCTATACCAAAAACTGCACAAATAGCTTCCGACGCCTTTATGAGCCATCAAAACTTACAATACTTAACAACACCATGTTGCCTTAGATAATAATGATTGATGAGAGGAGAGTATGTGTGTAAAGAGGCAAGTTGAGGTTAAGAGCTCATCACTAAGTATAAGAAGGCCGCAATCTTTAGGGGTGCTGGTTGTGTAAAATATGCTATTGTAGAATTTCCTGGTCCTTCATATATTTGCTTTCTAGGAACGAAAATTCAATGGGAGAGCTGCTTGATTAGCAAGCTAATCTGCCACCACATTCCACTCTCTCTAACAAAGTTCAAAGGATATTTAATTAAGTCTTTGACCCAGGATGTGACTTCCTCTAATAATGTGTGGAGATGCCAGTTAGGACAAGATTTTTTTCTTAACTGCATCTATTACCATTTTAGAGTCACTTTCAAACCCAAGCATATTATGTGGCCCATCCACATAAGCTGTGCTTTGAGACCTACTAGCTAGTCTTCCCACTTTGCTTCATTATTAGATTTGGAACCTAGATGTGAAGAGCCACCCAATCCTTATATCTAGCTTTCCATAAAAACCAATCCTTATATCTAACTTTCCATAAAACAACAAAATTTCAGTAGAAAGAACAAGCCAAAACATATTAAAAGATTTACATAATCCAGCCACATAGTGAAAAAGAATTTCATGCCAAGTCAAATTGCCCCTATAACCCCAACTCCCCAGGTCAGCAAAGAATAAAAGCCAAATTTCTTTAGCATAAAATCAGTCAAAGAAAACGTGTTTCAGAGTCTTGGGAACCCTACTGATGGGGCAGAGGTTCAGACTCGAATAGTGCAAAGAACAAGGCAATTTTCTTAACAATAATAACCACTTAAAGAAAGCTTTTTTTGGCTCAACAATATTAGACCAAATGTGCTTAAAATTTTAAGACCACTGTTTAGAAGAAGATTTAAGGCTTCAATAGAACCATATATCACCTTGGAGTTCACTTATGTATTCCTGTTTCATCACACAATTTACTATTATCAAGACTGTCATCAACGTTACCAGGCTGAATAGGGAAGAGAAACACCTTTTAAGCTTTCCTAAGAACAGAGTAAGTTCTTCATTGAATATGTGGTAGATCAAATTCTGCTCTTTGGGAAGCCCAAGTTTTCAACCGATTATTACTTAGAATATTGTTGAAGTTCTTAATACCTTTGTTGAACCAGGATTTAGTAGAACACCCTTGTAACATAGCAAGAGGCTTCACTTTATTGTATAAATTCCACCATTTTGATCTTGAAAGAAACACTTAATTGTTTTGTTTATCAAAAAAATCACAACCTTTAATCAACACCTTAACTTGCTCCCAAGCTTTCCATATACTATTAAAGACTTTGGAACCAATAGGGGAGACAGGGAACTTGCTAAACAATAAGTCATAGAGGTTAAGATGCTTCCAGGATTTGGCATGCGTTGGAACTTCCATTTGGATATTGTTTCTTACCAAGATTTTCCAAGGCTCTTTTCCAACCATGGATTTTAGAATTCATATGATATACAATGAGGCACCATGCTTTTTCAAAGCTTTCAATTCTAAACCACCTTTAGTGTTGTTACATCCCTAACTTGTTTGTTATGTCCCTAGTTTGTTTGTTACGTTCCCCCCATTGAAAATCATATATGCTAAACCACTCTAGAGGAGAATATTCCCAGCTAAGCATTATAGATTTTGACAATTTAGAGCTTAGCACCGGATGGTTTACAAAAAGTATCAAGTTTCTACATTAAAACTTCAAAGTTGTCTTCTTCAAGCTTCACAAAGAGATCAATATCATCAACAAACTGAATGTTTAATAGGCCCCCCTCATTAGGGAGTGTCACCCCCCTAACCTTAGGGCTTAGACTTGAGTTTCTTAGAATGTAAAAGATAGCATCAAATGCGATAAAAAATAGAGTAGGGGCAAAGGACAACCTTGCCTAGTAGATCTCTGCAATTGAAACTGATCAGACAATGATCCATTCATATCCACTTGAGCCACAACATCCTCAAGTAGGGTATTGATCATTTGACAAAAACAATGAGGGAACCCAAAGGCCTCTAGAGTCATCAATGTTGAATTTATAGCTGCGATAGAAGATCTTCATCGTCCTTTATTTAATTTGTGACTTCAGTTATTGTTTGCTGTCGGTGAGATGGTTATGAGGATTTTGGTGAATTATCTTTGTAGCTGCTGGTGACTCTTCCTCTCCACCGTGGAGTCTCTTCATGTCTCTGTCGGTGACTATTCCTCTCCACTGCGGAGTCTCTTCATTCCTTTGTCGGTGACTCTTCCCCTTCATCGTGGAGTCTCTTCATTTTGTAATTCGATTCTTTATATTCACCGCTCCTTCAGTTTCGTGGTCTTCTTCCTCTTCAGCAGATTGATAGATATATTGGTGGCTTCTCATTTTGAGAGCGAGTTGAGAATATTGTGCATGTGTAGTCTGACAGATCAGTTATATTTTATGTTTTCTGTGTTCAGAGTTTTCAGTCTTATGAGATGTATCATTTGATTTCATTGTCATTATTGATTTGTAGAGAATCAAACTTATCTTATTGTGATTGATAGTAATCTGAAACTATCATCAGTTGCATTCATTTTCAGAGATATAATAAAGTTCATTTTTGAGTGGGCTGGGTTTTTTCACCCTCAAGTGGAGGGTTTTCCCAGGTTAAATTCTGTGTATCTTGCTTCAGATTTCTGTGTTGCTAAAACATTAACAATCAAGAGAAAGGGCCATTCTACTCTGTCATAAGCTTTTTCAAAATCAAGGAAGAGCATACCGATATGCTGATTAGATAATCTGGCCCATTCCAGGATCTCCCAACTAGTAAGGAGATTTTTAAGATATATCTAGCTTTTATAAACCCAGTCTGAGTTTTGCTAATAAAGGAAGGAAGAATGTCCACAAGTCTTAAAGCAAGGATTTTTGCTAGAATCTTATATGAAACATTGAGTAATGTAATGGGCCTCCAATTCTTCACTAAAGTTTTGGGCCCATCCTTGTAGCAATCTAATAGTACTACTTAAAGAACCTTTAGAAATAACCTTGAGTATATTTGATAAAGATCATCAGTTTGGTCCAATCAATATTCTTTTTTTAAAATTCATAGGCAGTCCATCAGCTCCAGGAGACTTGTCATTGTTGAGGGGTTGAATAACAGAGATTATTTCAACTTTGGAGATATCTTTTGCTAATCTCTGTTTGTCTTCATTAGAGTTCTTCCTTGGGATGATATTTTTAACAAAAGCTCCTAGCATTATGGCAATCTTGACATCCTCCTGAGTCCTGATCAACAATGAATCTCCAGCCCATACACAACCCACATTTTCTTTAACATTCTTTTCTCTAATATATGCAAAGAAAATTTTACATTTTTGACCTGACTTTTAGGCCTCGGGTTCTTTGTGGTTTGGAAAATCCCCAGACAATGTTTAACAGAACTTAATTCTTCATTCATCACGTCATTGCAGGGGTCATTCTGCAGACTAGATTCCAGGGTGAACAACTTTTCTTGAAGTTCATTTTCAGCCTTCCCACTATCCATGGCTCTCTTCTTTCCGATAGGTTGAAAGATAACAAACTAGCTCTTAACATTGGTATTCCATCTATCAATAGCAGAAAGGTCTTTCAACAAGAATCTATTGATTTCTGAGTTTGAGAATGGCCTTATTAAAATCCTCCTCCTTAAGCATGGTGGTGTTAAGAATGAGTTTGTTATCCTTCTTGATAAACTTTGGTTTTCCTTATAAATAAGGATCTTTACAAAAATAAGGTGGTGATAAGACAAGGAACTAGGATAAACTTTTACCATGCCTGCAGAATCAGTAATATCAAAATTGAAATATTCTCTATTGCTATTAGTATAGAGCCTATCAAGTTTGCAGTATATTCTCCTATTCCCTTTTTGAGAGTTACACCAAGTAAACCATATGCTCTTATTTTCATGCTTTAATCCTTTAACACGGTGAAATAGATTTAAGTCTATTTTTCATCTTATACCAATTCTTTTTTCATTTCCATGCCAATCCATATCAATATCACCAACCTCGTCCTCACTATTTCCATGCCAATCTATTTTCCCCCAAACCTCTAAGGCCAGGGATCACCCTCCCTAGACAACTCTTCATCACTAGTGAAAGGAGAGCCCTCTGGAATAGGGTTAGTACCTTTCCCCCCTCTGAGCTCCTCATTAGCCAAGGACACTACAGCTCCCACTGGTTCCAATTCTTTATTCCAATTCTGCATGGCTTCATATCTAACCTCTAAAATTCTTTGTTTAATCTTGTCTAAGACCAATTCTTGGGCACTTTTCTTGTGCCCAGGGTTGTAATTAGGCACAATTAATAGTTCTACAAACCCATTCACACTCTTTTGATTATCTTTAGTAGAATTACTAATAGGGAGAGCATTATTTTCTTTTTCTTTTAGTTTGGACTCTGTTCGATCTCCCATATCTATGTCAGCTACAATATTTACACTAGGGTTTCCATTATTCAAACCTTCACCCTAAGGCTGTTCAGGGTTAGAATCAAAAAGTTTCGGGTGAATTTTTGGGTCATCCATGTTTCTATTTTTAAAATTAGGGCAATTTTTTCTTTGATGACCTTTTTTGCACAAGAAATAGGCATTCAACGCCCCCCCCAAATCTCAATGTTGCAAGTTAACAAGTTTTCACCCAACTCCTCCCCTATTTCATTAGGGATTTCTATCTTGGGATGCAGAGAAACCATCAATCTAGCATCCATATGAAGAAGAGTTGCTCTTGTCTCTTCCACTTTAATAACTTTGTCTAATGCAGACAGTATCTGTGTCAGAAAAGACCACAGCTAAGGTGGGGTGTTCTTCACAATTACCCACCTAGGAGTTAAAAAAGCCAAGGCTTTTTTCGTTTAACACATTTGGAAACCAAGCAAGGGCTCTGAAAATTGAATTACCTACATTCCAAAATTGCTTCAAAATAGCCCTTCATTGCATGGCATGATTTTTGGAAAACACAAGAAATAAAGCTTTCTGAACCATTCTATAGGAGGTCACATGCAATGTTAGTTTTTTGCACCATAAATTAAAAATACATTCATCCAAAAACTTCCTTGCAGGGTGTTTATCACAGTCAAGAGCCGCAAATAATATGGCCACATTTGTTAGCCTACCTTCTTCTCTATCCAAAGTAATGATCAAACCAGAATTCGGAACAAGTACAAGAGTCCTAGGACCAGAGGGAAAGGGGTCTTACCTTCTTCTCCTTCGACATGTTGACCTCCACAGATTGTTACATCTCCTTTCACTTCAAACCTCATAAAATTCAAAATTTTCTGTCTCGTCACCTGTCACAAGTCTCTAAATGACTTCTCTTTACTGTTTCTGCCACTCAATGTACAATATTCCACAGGACCCTTGGGAGGTACACACTCCACTGTCAGACATTAAATGCTGGGTACGTCCAGGCACAAAGAGGGCACCATCAATTCAAAAAGGGGACAATTTGAAAATTGAAAGTTAAGTGGGAAATAAAAAACAAAAGCAGAATTACAAAAGAGCACCCCCAAGACCCCACAAAGGACACCCAAAATAAACAAGAATCAACACCCAGGGACAGCAAGAGAACAAGGAGGGAGGGGAGCTTTGCAAATCAGCAATGGCGGAAGATTGTTCACCTTCCACCAGGATTACAGAGCCCACCTCAAATCTCCTTTGGAATCAACTTTTTAGATTATAGTTGGATAAGTATACATGATAAAATAGCTAGGCAAAATTAAATCGATGGAGGAATAAGATGCGATTGCATGCTTAAATGGGAATGAGGAGGATCAATCTAATATTTGGTATCTATAAGACAATTTTTATGGTAAATGACAATTGGATCAAAGGTATTGGCATCAATATTACTCTACTTTGTTATGTGCACATGTTTGTCAATGGTTGGTGTATGAGATTTTGAGTGGGTTTGTAATTAAAAAGGAGCGAAGTTAAAATGAAATTTGAGAAAAAAAGAATGCAAGATGCCAATGCTTTACAATATGCAACGGAGACACAAGAATATGGTAATTTATGTTTGCAGCAAGAAAGTACATACCAGAGGACAACACTTGTTTGGAAACTCATTGAGTTCTGTGTTTGGTTATGGTAGTATATGCAAATATATAACACAATATTTGGTTGATTGTGATAATGATGACCATCACGACAGCCAACATATAACAAGTATTATTGTGATAAAGAAGGCTTTCTCACAGATATGGGATAGTTGAACTGTTGAACAATGAAGATTGAGGTTATTAAGGAATGAGTTGGTGAAGTATTGCATGCTCATATTTGTTTAGTGAGGCCACTTTTGGTTGAGATGATGGCGCAAATGATTGACACTTTTGGGAGGACACAACAATTGAGAGAAACCCAATAAAAGTTGATGGATTTTTAATATGATGGTGCTATGACCATTGTTAGTGAGATAATGAATCTTATATTGACAAACAATGTTGCTGATGAAGGCTCTAGCTTGACTAGCCCACTAGAGTGTATAAGGCCAAGATGAGGAAGCCATTACTATTAGGTATTTCAATGGCCCGAAGGACTTTGTTGCAGGTTACTTGCTAGTGTTAGATTTTGTGGTGACGTTTATGATGGTATCAATGATAATGTATGATGCTTTGTTGGATAGAGCATGGTTAATGCAGTCTAAAGCATCCATATTGAGAAGACCATGTTAGATTTTGTGGTGATGTTTATGATGGTATCAATGATAATGTCTTCTCGTAGAAAGTCCTTGAGTGTGTTCTACTCGATATGGGCTTTAACACTTCGTTCTTCATTGTTTGACATGGCACTCCAATGCATGAAGGGTCGAATTGGTGGCTTGAGCTCCCACATCTTCGACCACTCACCATCACGAGCCATAAAACCAACCCCTGGTTTGGCCATGGCCATCAAAGATTTCATGCCATAGTGCCAATCCTCCTTGACACATCTCTCCATCACCCAACTCACTTCCTCCTTACCATCCAATTCCAAACCCCATGCCTTTACCAGAGAGGCAATGTCAACATTGGTTCGATATCAATGTTTGGCTCTCATGAACTCTTCTCCCTACAAAATATCTTACATCAACCCAAATATGGGCTCTTCAAAATTAACAATACTCCGTAACCTTTTCTCTATCACCTTGCCTAAGAATGCCAATTGTTGCTTTGTGGTGATTAGTGTGAAATTTGCATCCATCCCTGCGATCTCAATGCCACCCGTTGCCACTCTTGCCACCATTGTCCTGAGAATTGAACTGCAGGGAATGAAATGGCATGGAAGACAATTTTAAAGCATAGTCATGCTCCCCATCACAATAGCACATAACTTGCCATAATTAACACCCGAATGGCAGTGTACGAATGCCTTAAGGATCGAGATTGAGATCTCAATAATCTTTTCAACATTCTTCCTTCTGCCCATCATTAAATAAAGTTGCATGCTTTGACAGTACATCTGCCATGCTGTTTCCACTCCTTGGGGTGTGCGAAATTTTCAATTTTTTAAAGGATTTTAAAAGATTTCTAATAAAAATATAAATTTATTAAGCCTCCATGCCACTGCCTAACCTTTGATGTGTGGAATTTTAAATTTTTAAAAAGGATTTTGAAAGATTTCTAATAAAAAATATGAATTTATTAAGCCTCCATGCCATTGCCTAACCTTTGATGATCACATTCACAACGATAAAAAAATCGCCCTAAAAATGGAGTTGTTCGACAGCCAATTTCTGTGCCATTTTAACCTCCATAAGAGCCGCTTGACACTAGGCCTCATTATTAGTGCCATCTTCAAGTTTTTTAGCCCCCATTGCTAGAATGTTCCTGTTCGAGTCTCTCATAACATACCCTGGACCTGAAGGCCTTGGATTTCCTTTCGAAGCTCTATCAAGATTAACCTTAATCCATCCTTCCTCAGGTTTCACCCATTCAACATCCTCCTTCGAACTGAAACTTGGATTATCTTGATTTGGCTAATTAACAGGCCAGCTAAAGATGTTTATTACTTGAGACGTCCTTTTTATTAATGCCACAAATTGTTGAAATTCTTGAGAACCAAATGTTTAGTAGAGATTAGTGGAAGAAGCTGCAAATAAGAAAAAATAAATTTGAAATTTCATAGCCTTTATCAAGCCACAATTAGGTCAGCAACATTGTAAAATGCACCCTATTATTGCATTAAATGATTGACAAAAGTTCATACTATATGAGATGAATTAGATAAATTTTAAGCACAACTATTAGTAAAGTGTATAGTGTTGTTTATAAAAGAATATTGGAGGAGGAAGGAAGTTCTTTTGAGTGTATAGCTTGGTAGTTGTAATTTAATTGTTGGTTCTTGACACTCAAATAAGTGAAGGAAGAGTATTAGATTCTTTAGATATGAAAACAAATTTTGTATTGATCATACATGTGCAAATTAGTGAAGGCCAAACAAATAATTCATTTCACATCATATATGCCTAATATCTAGAAGAACCGATTCCACCCTACCTAACATTGATAACATGAAATCCAGCAAAATTAATAATACATCGAACTAATGTTGATAATATTATATTAATTCACAAGGTTGAATAAGTTAGGGTTAAGAGATGCTTCTTGTGTGACATGCCAACAAGAAGAATCACGTGACATACTTTTGGGTATTACAATATAACTAAGACCTTTTGGGTAGTACAATATAACTAAGGCCTTTTGGCAACAGATATAGAACTTTTGTAGGCTTTTTATGGGCCCACTTCATTCTTAAGGGGCACTGGTATGTAAGAAACATTGTAGTAAAGTATTATCATGCATAAAAAGGGAGTAGAATGTTCTTTTTGTATGGGCGTTGGATTAGGAGAGTTATTTTACGGTTTACCAATTTTGTTACTCGTTCTTCCTAAGACTCCTACAATCTAATATTTAATTGGAGGGAACAAAACACATCCTCCCTACTATTGATCAATACAATTCAGTTCCTAGATAAATTGAGGACCTGCAAAAAAGAAAATAGAGATTTGAACTATAAATCAAAATAAATTGAGATGCGTTATGGTTTCCATTGAAAGTGATGTGATGTGACTTTGACTACCATTACAATGCAACAAAAACCTGTAATTGAAAATTTGGAATTGGATCTGATTTTAGAGAATTGGGATGACGTAGAGATTAGAGTTGAAGCACTTGGGATAGAGCTTTGCTCATTGTCCTATCCTTCTAGAAGGAATTTTGTCTTGATGGCATAGGTTTGTCTTGAGCAAAGACAGATCTTCAGTACTTACGTAAAATGATTTCTTGGATGATATTTGTGTTAAGGAAAACTAGGTGGTGCTAAGAAACATTGTTGCAACGGGGTATAATGGAGGGAAAGAGTGTTGGACTGATTAAATAGCAATCGAAATAGAGAAATAATAGAGATGTTGGATGTTGGTGTAGAATTTGATAGCTAAACCTACAATTGACACGCTATATATGTTGTTGGTATGTTGTCCTTGACGCTTTCTTGATATTCGATAATTTATTAGAAGGAACTTGGGTTATCATTTAAATACAATCTCCATACGCACAATACAAAACGTCTTTTGTGTTGACCAACAGGTAGCAATCATTCTAGAAGAGTTTGCAGGGAAATGGTTAAATTTGAATATGAAAATAGAGGGATGAATTTGTGGTTGCAGTTTGTCCAAAGGATAGATTCCACGGGCGTTGGGGACGGGGGGACGGGGGGACGAGGGGGACGCGTTTCCGGGACGGGGGGACCAAGGGCCTAAATTTGGGGACGGTGGGGGGACGGCGGGGGGACGGCGGCGGGGGGGGTGGCGGGGTGGTGGTGCTCATATATATACATATAGTACTTGAAAAACTAGTTTTGAAAAGATGTATAACAGTATAACAGTATAAGAATTAGATTTCAAATTAAACTATAGGAAATACCAAGATTACTTAGATTAGTGATACGTAACTAATTGCTAAAAGTAAAAGTAAATAAAATTTGACAAATGAAATTGTCAAATTGGAGATTTCTCATTTCTATCATATGAATATCGAAAAAGGAAAACCAAAAATATGAATATTTGATGCCATTGCAAAGTCTATAATAATAAAGATGATTACATGATTCATCATTACAATGAGTAGCCAAATACAAATACGTGTAGCAATAGCATTACAAAAGAGACGAGTCAAATACAAAATGACAAAACTGAAAAGTGAAAACTCAAACTGTAGCTAATGGAGGCCTCTAATCATCTGCGAACTCCTCCTCACTGGAACTGCTGGACTCTTGAGGATCAAGGTCCCTCAAGCTCACACCAACTAGCCCTGCATCTGAAGTGGTAGGATCATCCTCATCAATCTGTGAAGGCTCCTCTGGCTCTACATCCCATCGTGCTGCTAGACTCTCCTTGTACATAAGTGTCTTGCGGTCAATGAGACGCAAAGCACTGTGTACAGCCACAAGCTTCTCTGCTCTCTTAGAGGTAAGTCTGTTCCTCTTAAGAGAGTGGATGAAGCTATATGTAGACCAGTTCCTCTCAGCAGCTGAAGAACTGGAAACCTGGGATAGCAGACGGATGGCTAGAGTGGTGGTCAAAGATTTCGGGCCATGACAAGTCCACCACAAAAGTGGGTCCTCCTGTGCCATAGTGTCTATATCCATCTTTGCCGCATCTGAATAACCTCTAAGAGTGGCAAATCTTCCCCACTCAGTGCGCATTGTGCCGGCATCTCTGGAATCAAACATCTTCTCTATGCACCTAAAGAAACCCGCCTTCACCTCATCATCCTCAATCGGTGTCATTCTACCCGGTCTAGCCTTGTACCACTTAGGATTCAAGGCAAAGGCAGCCATATGCAAAGGAGTGTTCAACTTGTCCCATCTACTCTGAATGATAGGCCGGATTTGCTCATTGTAGAATGCTAGAGAGGGGTCCTTCACTCGCACAGCAGCCCTCATCTGGTCAAGCATAGAGTCAATGCACTCATACACCTCTCCAAGGTTAGGTGCATCCCCATCCCCATATCTGATCACCTGGAATACTGGAGAAATGATGGGGACAATGTATTTCGCATCAGTCCAAAACACATCACTCTTCACTATCTCCTTCACCCTTCTCCCCTGCTCTTTCTTGGCCTCAGCCCACCTATTCCACTCATTAGTCATAACCATGAGTTGCAATGCCTCTTGCAACTCAATCATTCTCTCCAAGAGAATGAAATAGGATGCATATCTAGTCTCAACTGGTTTCAAGAACTCCTTCTTCGCGAAGGTCCTGAAGAGTGCATGTGAAGTGTGGTGGTTGCAGATAAACATCTGCACATCTCTCGCATCGGTGACCACTCCTCTAATCCAGTCAATCTTCCCCATGTCCTTGAGTGCATTGTTCATGGCATGCACACAACATGGGGTCCACCAAATGTGTCTATAGGCTGCCTCAACGAGTCTCCCTGCTGCTCTACACACATAGGCTGCATCTGTCACTACTTGGACCACATTTTGTGGCCCAACCTCCTCAATAGCCTCCCTGAGGACCTGAAACTGGAAATCAGCATCTTTACGATGCCCTGTACAATCAACTGCTCTAAGGAAGTATGGGCCCTCTGCACATGTGACCATGACGTTGATGAGTGGACGATGGCTAATGTTCGTCCACCCATCCATAACTATGCTGCACCCCGATGCCGCCCAACATGTCTTCATCTTCTCCATCAAAATATTGATCTTGGAATAGCTTTTATCCAAGATCGAGGTCCTCATTTTCGTCTCCCCTGGTGGCACATAAGATGGTCCTCCCTTGGCCACCATATCCATCATCTTCCTATAATAAGGAGACCGTGTAACATGAAATGGAATGCCATTGGCAAAGAAGAAATTGCCAATGGATTCATCTATCTCATCTCTCAGCTGCACATTAAACATATCAGCAATGGGGTTGCTCTGTGGTGTATGCAACTTACGTTTCCCAGCCCTGGCAGCAGTAGAAGTGGAAGTAGATGGAGATCCAAACATCATTCCTCCCGCTTGTGAAGCATGAGAAGTATGTGGCACTGGCACATTCTGGCTGTCGTGAAGTGATGCCCTAGCAGACAAAGTAGTAGGCATTGAAATATTTGTGTCATCTGGAACCCCCCAAAGCCTGTTAAACTCAATTCTATACTATATATTTTTGGGTTCCTCCAAAAACTTACAATGTTTCACGCCTTTTCCTCTCCAAAACAAAAAGTGTGCATTCACCCTGCTAATGCTACCGAACCATTCTCTGTCACAAATATTGCACTTCCACTTCCTTGTTCCCCCACTTGAATGTGATGCAGTGCCTTGTACTGATATTTGTGAAGCAAACTGTTTTAGAGGAGACTTAGGATCAAAATGACCCCTAGCATATGGTGCCAACAACTCTGAAGGGCAACCTGTACTAGCTGGTGCACTTGCCATAGAACTAGATTGGGCTCCAGGATCAGCCCCATGGTCACCCCCCTCATTTTCAGGTTCATATTCTGAATCATTCTCACTATGAGAATGGATTTCCATGTTATCTTCACTCGTGCCTTGGGAGCTCATTGTGAAATTTTCAAATTGACATTGCATTTCACAAAATAAAAATAAAAATAAAAATAAAATCAGCCTTGTTTAACAATATATTTTTAAATTTTTTTCCTATTCATCTCAAAATGAGATTTGATGTTGAATCTTGAGGGCAAAATGATGAATCATTTTGCCCTCAAGATTCAACATCAAATCTCATTTTGAGTCTTGAGATGAATAGGGAAAACAAAACCAAAAATGACATAGAACAATGAAAATCAGAAAGTAAAACAAAAAAAAACAAGAAGAAGTTGAAAAACCCTACCTTGTGCTTGAAAAATCTCTCCAAAATGTAGAAGAATCTTCTTCTTCCTCTTCTTCTTGCTTCTTCTAGCTCCTATCACGCTTGCATTCACTTTTCTCACCCCTTCAATCAATCTTCTTCAAGTATTTCCTCTTCTTCAAGTTGCTGGAAAAAAAATCAGTTTTCCAAAATGAGAGTGAAATCCAAAATAAACATGCTTTTGTGTTGTTTTGGGGGGTAGGGTGGGGCCCACGTCCAATTAGGGTTACCCCTTAACCCCCCCCAAAAAGCACATGTTATAAAAAAACTTAAAAACAATAAAAAACTGTCTTTAGTTCGCGTGGGAACGCGGGAGATGCCTAGGCGTCTCCCCGTCCCTCGAGAGACGCCTGGACGTCTCTTGAGGGACGGGGAGACGCCCAGGTGTCTCCCACGGAGACGCCCAGACGTCTCCACGTCTCCCTGGGAGACGCGGGGACGTCTCCACGTCCCGGCGGTGTTTGGGTGGCGGTGGCGGGACGGCGGGGGACGTCGCGTCCCCGTCCCCCCGTCCCCGAGACGTCTCTGACGGGGGGGCGCGCCCAAAAAGGGGGGGGACGCGTCCCCGTGGTTCACTGAGAATAATAGACATAGTACGGTGGGGATGGCCAATGCTCTAAGAATTGGATTAGGATTTCTTTGTGTAATATGGCATAACAATGTATTGGATTTGGGTTTTGGCCAAGCAAGTGCTCCAAAAGTGATCAATTGAGTGCTAGGACCATGCATTGAAGTCATCCACACAAAGTGGCATAAAAGTTGGGAAATGTCTAAGGATATGCAGTTCCTCCTCTACAATAATATATTACTTTCGAAGATCATATCATCAAGAGATCAATAGAATATCATATGAGAAGAGAGTATATCATGTTATGTGCATTGTGTATTTCATGCGAAAAATATAAGATTCACCTATTTGTGTGTTCATTATTATATATTCGGAGTCCCTATCTAAAATTTCTGGTGAATAGAGTTCCAAGGTATAAACAGTTTTTGGATTTAGGTACATTGAGTCACAAATGAATGAGACTCATAAGTATTTGAGAAAGTCTGTATTTTCTGTCCTCTTTTGTAATCTTTGTTTTTATTTCACAAAAGGCAAAGGAGATAGGTTTCAAAACCAATATAGCATTGCTGCAATATGTAGGGTTGTGCCTGTCAAGCCACTTCTTCGATTTTTTCTTGTTTGATTTGCCCTTGATTATAATCAATCTCATGGCCCTCTTCAATGTAATCATGGATTGTTTTATGACGCAATCCATACTTCATTGACTTGGTCAGATTCTCATTGGTTTGTAAATTTAAGATTCTAGGAGCTTTCCAAATATAAGTAGTGGTACTGCTGGCCAAGTGATTTTTCCTTGGATGAAATAGTTCTTGAGTTCTAGACCCTTTGAAGAAATATCTTATATTTTTTTTTGCAAACCACATAGTTTCTTAGACTAAACATGGTGGTGTCATCACTTGTTTCTTAAGTTTTCAAGCATTTCAATGTCACTCGAATTATTCTTGTATAATTTTGGAATACCTAGTATGTTTTACCACTATGTAAATTTTTTGTAATTGGAGCCATAAGGGCACCATTGTAATTAGGTACAGTTGCAGTTGAACAAAACACATTTAAAATGAAAGCTTTTATCATGTCACCTATTGCTTGTGCCATTGGAGTACCCACTAAAGCATGGGGGGACATTCCCATCTCTAGTTAGCATATCGCTTGGAGATTGGAAATATTGTTTGGGAGGCAGTTTTGATGGTAGTAGATAGTTTTCCTATTTTTTGCATGATTATAGCTTTTTTGTTTGGCAGTTGCATTTGCTATTCTAGTTTGGTGTGCTGTCACATTTTGGTTTCCCAGTTGGGTTTGTTGTCACAATTTTGGTTTCCTAGTTTGGTGTTTCAGTGTTTGTAGTGTAGTGTTCCCATTTTTGGCTTCTAATTTTAGAGTGTTGTTACATAGCAATATAATGGCAGGAGGAAAAGCCATTCCTGTGTTATTTTTATTTTGTGATATGGGTAGTACACTAGGGATGTTGCTCATTATAGTTGGGTAATGAGTCATGACATATCTTATACATATTATGGTATAGTATGAGGCGTGTTGAATGCTGTAATTTAGAATGTCATTTCAGCAGGGCACTAGACACATAGATTGATAGGGGTGGCTGATTGTTGAGTGTGGAGTAAAGAGTTAGGCATTAGTGAATGCATACAAGTGTCAATGTAGGTTGATCAATACTAGGAGACACAGGATTGAATTATAAAGTGGCAAGAGTGGGTGGCTGATGACATTCACAAATGCTCCAAATCATTTGGATTGGGGGGTTTCTTTACCTTTGTGGTCATTGTGATCTAAAAGTGTGTTTCATATGTTGTAAATGTTTGTGTAAGAAATTACATTATAATAATAACCTAATGTTCTTATATATGTTAGATGAATAACAGTAATAGATTAATAAATATACATTAGTTTGTAAACTAGATGCTTGGGGAAGTTGTTAATAGGAAACAAAAGAAATGGTTTATATAAGGCAATGCAACAAAAGATGTAACCTGTTTTGCATTATATATGACTATTGTGTTTGCATATCATACATCTGTATCAGTATTGCAGAAATTTTAAATTCTTAAAAAGCATGAAACCATATAAAATATAAAGTAAGCAATCACCAAAACTTAAACACAAGAATTTCTCGTGGAAAACCCTTTCAGGTAAAAACGATGTCATCAAAAGACTTCTATTATCTCAAAATGGGCACCAACCCAGATTACAGAGAAAACAACTATCAAAGAGAGCACCAACTCTCCTCTCAGCACCAACTGAGAGCAGCAAAGGCACCAACTCCAAAACAAAAGAGAGCTCTAAGTCCCTTCAAAATAGCAACTTTGAAATCAATAAGTGTAAATCTCCTTTATTTGCTGAAACAAACTTCTGAATGTAACATCCAAACAGCCATCGATAGTTCAGAATTCATCGCCAGCAAAGGCTGACACTCTCTCTGCTGTAACGTCATGGTGACACAAAAGACAAAGATAGCCTCCACTCAAATCGTGCAAATATATAGGTAGGCTTTTTTAAAACATAACAATTTCTCCCTGTTTTACAAGCGGCACACCCTCTTTTTAAAAAAACGTACACACTTGTATCTGCCATTTGATAATCCAGAAAAAATTTCAATGCCATTTTTAACACAAAAACATCCAGCACTCTAGTTTTTTAATCAAGTTGACTCTATCTCCTCATGTATTCTTTTGCACGACTTCACAACTTTATTCCCAACACATCTCACCGTATGTGGCACCTTCAAACATGTTGACCAGAAAGCACGATCTTTGCATATATTAAAAACATGCACGATATGTATTCAAAATCTAGCCTTTAGTAGTGTCTTTAAAGCCGTCCCACTTCCAGTCAAAGACATCGACTCTATTTTGCAAAAAAAGTAAAACGAAAGCTGTTTTTTAATTTCTTAACCACATCATGAATTCAATCTCAAAACTTATATGCGTCTATATCCAGCCCTTTTTTAATACTCCAAGATGTGTTTGCTGAGTTCGTAATTTCTGAATAATTCTCCTAACATATACCATGCCACCCTCTACACAAAACTCACAGCCAATAAAAATTTAAAATCAATTCCAAAAGAATCGAGCCATAAAGACATCCCCAGAAAACGTTCCGGTAACTGCTGCAACTGCCTTCTACCATAAACGCACACCAATTTTGGATGATAGGCGTTGCTTCAAAGAAATAGAAAGAAAACTCCAGCTACCAAAAATTCAATACCAAATTATTATCATAAGCTTCATGCCCTTTATGCTGACCCAAGATATTGTTTCAAAAAATAACGTGGCCTTTGGATAGAGCTGACGTGTTAATTTTAGTACTTTCAGATTGAATAAAACTCAGAAAATCAGAATTAGTTTCTAACTAGGTTAATTAGATTTATTGTTTTCCAGATTTAAGCATAGTAAGGAAATGAATGCATAATGACAAGGCACAGTTACCCTGGGAAAACCTCCTAGGAGGAAAAACCCAACCAGAAAAGATCCTCAGATCTGATTATGGTTTTGTATTCAACTGATAATTACACACTTATCTGGAGTATAGATGTTGCAGTCACAAGGAAGATGACATAGAAGTCTACACAATTAGTTTACTGATAGAGATCATGATTTGCAGTCCTTCTAATCTGACTTGCTGTGCATAACAAGGGTTAGCTGCACCTTTCAACTAGTTCGCAGTCCTTCTAGAGGGTTTGCTTGAGCCTTCAATGGAGTTCTCTATCTTTTGGTGATGATCTGCTGCCTTTGATGAAGTTCGCTGTCTCCTATTAATGATCTGCTGCCCTTTAATGAAGTTCGCTGTTATCAACTGCCTTGAATATGTATTTCGCTTCCTCAGGATATATTTCGCATCTACTTGAAAACTGAATGAATGAATATTATGTGAAGTATATGCTTTATTTATAGGAGTAGCAATACTTCTAATCATGTCGGCCTTCTTTGCAAATTAAACATTTTATTTAATTCCTTTTATGCGTAATGGATAGGGTCGGCCCTATCATGGTGGCGTGTTGGGTTTGGGTGTAGCGTGGGGACCTTTTAGGTGAAGCCGAGAGGTATGGGTCCTGGCCCTATATGTTGGAGAAGGGGCTGGCCCCCTTAGGCGGATTCCAATGTTGCCCAAGGCAATTGGAATCCGCCAGCCCTAATTACAAACAACATGACGGAGCACAGAAAAACGTCTTTTGACAGCTCCACTACCTTTCACAAGTTGCATGAACAAAAAAATGGAAAAGCATTGACAGCCACGATATCCCTCTTCATAAAGGAGGCGTTAAAAAGAGAAACTTCAATGCTACGTAGCCAAAATAAAGTCACCTCCAGAATTAGTCGACATATTTCACATATCTGAACTTAAATAAGATCTGACCAAATTAAAAAATGGGCCCCATAGAATATTCAAACCATGACTTGGCATAGGGTCTGATTTGGCACAAGTAGAGACAAGTAAGCAGCTGAGTCAGACACACATACAGCTGAAGCAGGCACACACACTGCTCAACCAAGCAACTAAGCAGGTCCAGCAGGCAAGCAAGCAGCTCAAGCTGCTCAACCAGATAGACAAGAAGACAGCTCAACCAATATTCATAAACAAACTGAATTCAGCCTTTGACATCAATGACAAATATTCCAACAAGTTGACTGTAGTTTCTTCATTCTGTGTGTTTGGGTTTCTATGCTTCCCCTCATATAATATTCATTAATAGTAGGCTGAGAACCATTTTGAACCTTCTCCTTGGATTTAATGGCAAGAGTTCTGACTTTGTTACATCTCCCATGCCTTATCTTTTGAGGAGGGGAGAATGCTGTCTACTTATGCCTTGGCATTGCAAGATATTATCAAACTTTGGAAGACTAGCCAATGTTTCCCATACTGAAATGGCGAGCAAAAAGATTGACAAGTTACACCATGATTCATTCATTTTCATTGATGTCAAAAACTTCTATAAAACCGTTTTTCTTGTACAACTGACCTGACCAAATAACCCCAAACCAACTTTATTTACTAACAAAGTCTAACACACACTAAGATTTATTTCATCTACTAACATATTATGATGTAATATTTACAACATTCCCATCTTATTACATACTTAGAAAAAAGGTAGGAACACTGCGAATGAACAATAATCTGGGACACACACAGTTCACCAAGTATCATAACTTTACCAGGACACCAAACAAAACATATCAGTGGAACTATCCATCAAAACTTTTGAATTGAGATCTACCCACTATCCACAAGTACACCACTTTGCATGGGAACCAAGACATACTCCACACCCACAATAAAATTCTCTACCAGTGAACCAAGACATAGTCTGCATCCACAGTAGCACATCAATTGTGAATCAGGACATTCTTCAGATCTACCACAAAACTCCTGTAAATTGAGACATACTCCACTTCTATAAGTACAACACTCTACTAATGGATCAAGACGTTTTCTGCATCCACAATTACAAATCCAGAGAAAATATCCTATCATGAAAGAATGAACACTCTCTAAACCCAAAGGGGAGACTATATGCAGATCTTGTGTGCTAACTGGAGATGGTAATGTGCTTCCATCCTCTTGGTGCTCTAACCTCCTCTTAGACCTTAGGTCTTATTTATGGACATATGCCTCTTCACCGTCTTGGTGAGGGGTTCATGATCACATGCTGCAAAACTACAACCTTTCATTTTCTCTTTTAGTGATGGCCAAAGGTTTATGTGTTTCAATCTCTATTTATTGAGGTCCTTGGCACATTGAGTGTAGTTCATCAGGATATGTCTTTTTTGTGTACAATAGTATCACCTGAAAACTTTGTTCTTGTTTGTGGAAATGGTGAGCTTCTTTTTGACAAGAAGATCAGTTTCTTCAACAATTGAATTAATTTTCTTTATTTGACTTTCTTCATCAATCAAGGAGGAAATCAAAGTTTCCAAACACAATACAGTTTCTTCAACAATCAAGTTATTTTTATTTACTTGAATTTCTTCATCAATCAAGGAAGAAATCATAGTATCGAAACTCAATACAGTTTCTTCAACAATCGAGTTTCTTCATAACAACGTGTTTCTTCACAAGCTTGCTCATATTACAATTATGATCACCTTACAACACCTATTACAAAGAAATTTATGTGGCTTGATTAATAAATTCAAAGAATTAAAATAAACCCATCAACATATGATGCCAAGCACATCAATGCTAGCAATTTCATGGTAACCAAGATCCAAATACCTGTTTGATTACTCTACCTTATGGGCAATTTTACGAATATTCATTTTCTTTTCTAAGTTCCACATAGTCTTGAGATGGGGGGACTAATTGTGGTGGGTGGGAGGTTGGGGGCAAAGGCTTCAATGGGTTGAGGGGTAGTGCTCCTCATGGGGGTTAGGGGTAGAAACCCTAGTAGGGTCAACTTGAGTTACTAGGTTCGCCCCTTTTGCCCTCCTGACGCGAATCGGGTCTGCGTTGGGTTCGCCCTGGGTCTGGCTAGGGTTCACCTAAGGTACTATGGGTTCACTGTAGGTTAACCCACAATGAACCCAGGGTCCCTGGGGTGAACCCTGGCCGGATCCGAGCGAACCCAGGCGAACCTACACGTTGGGCAATGTCAAGTGGCAGTGGCACTTGTTTGGGTTCAAATTATTTTGAATTTGAACTTGGAGCAAATGATGATGATCTTGATCTAGATCCTTTTGATGATTGATGAACATTGAAGATAGAAGACAAATATTATTTTTGATTGTCAATTTTGTAATTGTAATGATTTTCATTGAATTGTGAACCTGGACATATATGAATTTATAATACATTGATATATATTATATGGCATATGAGTATATGACATAATATGATATTATTGAAATTTTGAACTATCAATTGAAATGACATTTGGCATTGATCAATGATGAAGTAGCATACTATTAAATGTATTTAGATTTGTATTTTGTGTATTTCTTTAAATTTTTGCATATATATATGTATGGACGAACCCAGCTCACAAACCCAAAAGGCAAATTTTATTTTTCCCGAACCCACGAACCGGGTTCACATCGGCGAACCCGCTCCCAAACCCGAACCGGTAACTTAGGGGTCAAGGGCTAGTGTCCCTTGTGGGTGTTTGGAGGCAAAGCCCCTAGTTTGATCATGGGGTAGTGCCTCTTGTGGGATTTAGATGTAGTGTCTTTGGCATGATATAGGGTGGGTTTTTTTCAGCACCAAGTCCTTACTATTTTTGAAACTTAAGGTTAGTTTGGAATGTTAAGGCTTTTGAAACCACACATACCTTTGTGGCACATCCCATTTTCGCAATTTTATTGCTTTGTTTTGTACAACTCAACATTTTTTAAACTTGGGAGTGATTTGGAATGAGGCTTAGATGCCTATTCATAATTTTTTTGTGATTGCTTAGGGTGTAGGTGAGGCTCATAGACCATTAGGGTTACAATTAGTGGCATAAGGATCCATTGTTTTTTTGATTTAAAAAAATGGATTTTTTACTATGTTACCGGGGGACGCGTTTCCGGCATAATTTGACCCATCTCGGAAACGGGGACGTCTCGGAAACTCGGAAACTTTCGGAAACTTGTACTCTGGCTGTCCCATAAAATTAATGATTGAATTTTGATTATTTGTTTGACCTCCACTCTCATGCAAACTCTCAATTTAAATTATTTAACACAAACGGTAATGTTAAGGTTTAATAATGTATATAAGCATGCTTTATCCATGTTTTTGTTTGAATATTTAAAATTTCCCTATATATTTTAAATTTTTTCAATTTTTTATATAGCTGTCCCCACTGCCGTCCCCTCCTCTGGGAAAAAGAAATCCCTCCCGGAAACCCGTTTCCCTGTCTCCCCGTTTCCCCGTCCTGGAAATTCGGGGTGACATAGATTTTTTGAATGAATTGTTGAAGTTGACACGTCTCTAGTTTGGTCAAGATGCAAGGGAGATCCCTAGGCATCCTAGGGATGTCGCAAAAATGTTCTTGGGTACATGGTGGCAGAGGACGGATGTTTGCCCCAAGTCCCCATGTCTTTGAATGTCCTCATCCTTCCAAATGGCCAAATAGGACTTATAAAGGCAATTTTTTTTGCTTTTTAAGGTGCATTCTAGAACAAATTGGAAGGATTTTTTAGGGGATTTGAAGAACAATTTTTGTAATGCTAAATTTGCATCGGGTTAGCTCATTTTTTTTCCCTTTTTTTTCAAGCATATAAATTTATAAATCATTTCCAATTTTTTAAGCACATAAAATTTACAAGTTTTATTTCATAGAATGGATTCAATTAATGTAAATCTGTTTGGTGATTAAAATTTACATGATCTATAGTTTCACAAGTTTTATTGAATGATTTTTTTTTTCAATTATTTCGTTTTTGGAGGGTTTACACGTTAGGGTTAAAAGATGTTATTTTTGTCAAATTCATAAATTTAATTACTATGTTACCTTTTTGTGTTTCAATTTTTCAAATGCCTTTAAATTTTTTGTCATTAAAATAAAATCATGTTCAAATTGTTGTATTTTTTGGAACACTATATTCTCTGTTATAATTATTGCTGCAGGTTAATATATTCTGACATTTGAATTCGCATCGAGTTCAGACTTAGTAAGTGGATGCCACCTCATTGAAGTAAACCTCCCTAGAAGTTGTGACCCCACTTGGAAACATGCCATAATTGTATCCGTAGTGGGGTCTATGATTTGTACTCAGTGCAAAAATAAGCTTAGTCGATGCATCATTCACTGCAAATACCATCTTGTGGGCATTCATAATCACTATTCTAAGCTGTGTGCATCAGCTCCAAAAGAGGTGAAATTATAGATGATAGCACCTACATTGTTGGTTGAAAATTTTTTGGAGAGGGCAAGGGCACATGCAATTATAGAAGCAACCATTTTTACTAATTTGCATATAAAATCTAATGTAGACACCACATGTATTGTGGAATCTAGTTGTGGTCCACATATACATGGCACATTTGCCTCATCTAGCTTGAGTAGAGCTCAATGATAAGGGTTTTCTATGCCTAGAAATGTACATGGAGCACAACTTTCATTGGAAGGTACAAGGTGGAACAAGCAGGCACATAAAGAAACAGATAAGGCATACACCAATTTTTTGTATTACAACAACCTTCCCTTCAACATGGCAAGGAGTCCTTATTGTGGATGTTTTTTGACATAATCAATAGCTGAAGGGATACGATACAAGGCACCCTCTCCAAAAGAGGAAAGTGGGAGGTTGCTCCAAGATGCTTGTGCAAACAATTGTGGAAGATAAAAATATGGTGAAATTTTGGATGTATGATTCTTTTAGATGGGTGGATGGATGGAAGGAAATGCACTCATCAATTTTTTAGTGGTGCTAAATGGTGAGCTGTTTTTCTTGAAGTCAATTGATACCTCCAACAAAATAAAGAACGTAGAAACTTTGAGTTTGATGTTGGAGGAGGTTGTTTTAGAGCCGGGCATACAAAATATTGCCAAAGTTGTCAATGACAATGTAGTGGAATATGTCGTTGGAAGATTGCTTCAAGATAGACATTCTACAACCTTTTGGACTTGTTGGCATGTTTTTTATGCACACGCAACTCATGATAAAATACCCAGAGATATCCTATTCTCTCTTGATCAAAATCTTCTATGTGCTAAACAAATGGATTGTGTGATCACAAAGACGACTCCAAGGTTCCAAATCCATGCGGATAGTCTCAGTTGGTTCATTGTGATATGCTGGTAATCTCAAGGGGGACTTATGTAATTGTTCAAGGAGTGAATCAATCAAAGGATTCCGCAAATTGCTGATACTTTTAACTTTCTTCTTTTGGAATTATTTTGCAATAAGCTTCTTTCCAATCCTACTTCTACTAGGAATTGGAAAAAAAAGGAAAAAGGGGTGAGGGTTTAGGAAGAAACTTCTAATCCTAATCTAATCCCTATGAACTATGGAGATAGAAATTGCAAAAGTGGAATCCAAAACCAATTTTTGCTTCACCAAATTCAACAACTACACAAGAACGATGCAATCTTCTGAGGAAATCAAAAGATTTTCATATCACTCATATTCACCAACGTCTTGAACAATGAATAAAGCAATAGAAGTTAAATTTCATTTACTAGTTTAGGCTAACTTTGCATGATAATTGAAAATCTTTCAATTATCAAAAGTATGAACACATCCATTCCACATTAAGCAACTCTATCAAATCCTTCATTCAATCTAACAACTTGGAAATGAAATCTATTCTATCGAGAGCCAAGAAACCATGCTAACTTGCAAAAGTAGACAATTTACCAACAGTTGAGCAATGAATTATGTCTTAGCACTTAAGAAGTATCACTACAACAATTTCTTAGAAAACTCTCCCTTTACAAATGAGAGGAGGGTTTATATAGGTACCCCATTACAAATCAATGACCCAGATTGATTTAAGATCAGTGGCCAATATTAAACATAAAACCTAATTAGGGCAAACTGGCAGAGTTATCCAAATTGGACCAATGAGAAAATTAAAATGCTTTGGATAACCAATGAGAAAATAGCTTCCACTTGTTGAGTCTGGTTCATTGCACCTGGACATGTCTGACTTGGAACCTTTGGATTGGCTGATTGATGACTGGGATGCCATCTCAGCTTGCCTTGCACATTTGATTTTCCATCATAAAGAAGTGTTGATACCTTGGGCAATATCTTCTAGATAATCAAGTTCTTAACTTTGATGATTAAAACTATCTTCCTTCTTTGATCATGAAATTTCTTGCCTTGGACTCGGATTCTTGGGTGGAGTTCTTGACTTCGTGTTGCAACGCTCAAGATTACTTCCTTATATTGACTTTACTCTTGGATTTCCGAAGAAATTCTAGATGATTAGAACATTTTCTTCATTCTCATTGCGTCTTGAAATCCAAGAAATCGAAGGTCGATGTAAAGCCTTTCTTCCTTGTATTACTTAATCTTTTTAATTATTTTGATGAAGTGCAAGTCTTTCATCTTTGTTCCTTGCATCCTTGGATTCCACCTTGAAACATAAATGTTATCCTTCCATCATCTTTCCAACTAATTCCTTGTTTCATCGGCACCTTTTTGGAAATCCCTTCCTGGGTTGACATCTCCCACCTGAAAATCATCATGAAAATTTTCTCTGTTAGGTAGACATGATGTCTATATGACAAATTTCAAAAGATAACTCGGATTTTCTGATTGAATTCTTGAAATCAGACCCAAAATCAGACCGAGTAAAGTCTAAAATTCAGAATGAGGAAAACTTGGAATTAATGTCTGATTGCAAATTTTAGAAATGGAAATCAGACTTAGTTACGTTCTGAAATTTGAAATCAGACTTAGAAAAACTCTTGAATCATGGAGTTAAGTTTGATTTTTAAACTTCTTTCTTCAAAATTTGAAAAAGCACAAAAAAACAATATGCTTCCCGACAAATATCGAAGAATTTGTGAAGGAAGATCCCTGTGTAGGTCTGAGAATAAAAAACTGAGACTGAGAGAAGAACTGTGAAGGACTGGAATTTCAAAAATCTGCCTTAGAAAAGTCTATGGACCTAAAAATCTTGAAGAAATTCTACAAAAGAGTTGCTTCCAAATTGCCTCCAACCGTCTGAATTCCTCTTTGAAATTACTTTGAACATGCAATTCCACCTTAAATTCGCCTAGAAACTTTGAAGAGTTCGAATTCCTAAGCATGAGAAGAAAGT
The DNA here is from genome assembly GCF_030272615.1 of Cryptomeria japonica. Taxonomy (NCBI): domain Eukaryota; kingdom Viridiplantae; phylum Streptophyta; class Pinopsida; order Cupressales; family Cupressaceae; genus Cryptomeria; species Cryptomeria japonica. The sequence continues at coordinate 491,510,209 of NC_081407.1, read as the reverse complement.
TGTGAATAATGAATTGCCAAAGCTGAAGTTTATAGGGAGTTCAAATTCTTCTTGCCTTGTTTTTTTGTATTTTTTTGTGTTTTAATGAGTTTTATTGGCAATGAATATGGTCATGTTTTGCACCTCAAATTGAACTTCCCTTCTTTTTTTTTTTGTTTTTTTGATTTAAAACTTATTGGCATTTTTCATTGCTTCCTTCTAGAAGCCTTTTCTCCTTGAGCAAACTGTTGAGACATGGACCAGCTAGGACTCGAACCTAGGACCTTCCATACACTGCTGGAGTGCTCTACCACTGAGCTACTGGCCCCTCTTGGACCAGTCCATCGTCAGTTTGAGTGTGGCTTATTTCCAACACCAACACCCCTCCTTAAGCCACACCTCTCGTGTGCTTGGGGCTCCTAGCCTGGACTTGGCTCTGATACCATGTTGAGACATGGACCAGCTAGGACTCGAACCTAGGACCTTCCATACGTTGCTGGAGTGCTCTACCACTGAGCTACTGGCCACTCTTGGACCAGTCCATCGTCGGTGGCTTATTTCCAACACACCAACACAAACTCTTTGCTTTATTCCCTTTTTGATGAATTCTTTTCTTGTTTTTATCCTCTTTGCTTTATTTGGTTTTCCTTTTCTTTCAAATTTCCAAACATGACTTGGGCGAATTCTTTTTGTGTTTTATTTCTTTTTTGCTTTGATTCTTTATCTCCAACACTTAGACGAATTTTTAATTTCATCTTTGACTTTTCCACCTAATTTCTCCCTCTCAAGTTTGGCGAACCCTTTCATGTGCCTAGCTTTTTGTTTTAATCCATTTCCATCTTTCCAAAAAATTTCAAATTCTTTCTTTTCCCTTAAGCCAATCCTTTTTGCTTTATTCAAACTTTTTCCTTGTCCACCAAGGGCAGACTTCATGATAGCTTAGGGAACTTTTTCTTATGCCTAGGCAGACTTGGGGTCTGTCCAAGGAATTTTTCATCACCTAGAGGGCGGACTTGGGCATGAGGCAAGGAAAACTATGCCTTGGGAGGGCAGACTTTGCATGTTGACAATGAATATTGCCACTCTCTCTAGGCGCACTTCACACTTAGATAGGAAACTTTATCATACCAAGGGCGGATTTCAGAGTTGCCATGAGGTTGAGGAATTTTGTCATGAGGTAGGGCGGAGTTGCTATTTGCCTTGGAGATCTGCCATACTTAACCAAAATTTCAAACTTTCCCCCTTCCAAGCGCCAATACTTAAATCACTTTTCACACCCACTCCTTGGGTGGACTTTGCTCTTGTAGAAGGAAGATTTCATTATGCAATGGGCAGACTTAGCTAGTGGTTGAGGAACATTTCCTTAACATAGGACGAAGTTTATTTGGAGTCAAGCAACTTTCATGCTACCCAAGGCAAACTTGTCATGTGGTTGAGAAGCTTTCACCATGCCTTGATCTTCACTTGAAAATTTTCCTTTTTCTAGGCAATCTTCATGATTTGAACAAGGAATTTCTCGATCAAATTCTAGTGATCTTCGATTAGGTTTTTAAATTTTTTCCTCTGGATTCAAAAGCTATTTCACACTTGATTTGTCCAAGATGATCTTTCTTGACTTGACTCTTTTCCTGACCCGATGACCACCTACGATTCTGAAAAAGCAAAAAAAGAAACTTTCAATTTTTAGAAAAAAGCAAGCCAAAAAAGCAAGTTCTCGGATTGGCCCCAAAATGCCAAAAACAAAACTTTCTAAATTTAGAAAAAACAAACAAACAAAAATTCCTAAAAATGGGAAGTTGTCAGAATTGATCACAGGCAATTGCGATTTTACTCCTTCGACCTATCTGAGCCCTTTTGTAACATCAACACACCTTTTCGACCATTGCTTCATTTTTTTGACTTTGATGACTTTCCCAAATTTCACGAAACTTGACTCTTTTTTGAGTCTTAGAGATTGGAGACCAAAACCCTAACCTAAAAAAACGAAAAAAATTGGGGTCCCCATTTGCAATGGGGTGATGTGTGAAAACGTCACAACAAGACCCATTGTGTAGCCCATTGCCTTGACCTTTTTTTGGAGGACATAGGCAAAACTGATTTGGTGAAACCGATTGTAGGAGATGCAAGGAATACAAAAGGTATATTTATAATCTCTCGTTGGTTCTTAAATTGATGAGATAGCACTCCGAGGGGAAAGAACTTGAGTGATCAAGTGACATAAGGTTTGCAACTAATTTTCTAATGTTGCAAAGTATTTATAGTTTATTGACATCTTTGAAATGAATGTTTGTGAGTCAAGCATGGTTAGACTCAACATTTTCAAAGAAGGTTGATGGAGAGAGGATCACAAAGATAGTTTTTGATGATGTCTTTGCCAAGAGATCCATAGTGATTAAGGTAACTTCAAATATTAATTGAAATTTCAAATTGAATCCTTTATGATAAAATTTTAAAAGAATATAGCTTCATTGTAACTCTAGTTTGTTTGTAAATTGTAGGTATTAGGATTGCTAGTGAGGGTTTTGCATTTGGTGGATAGGGAGAAAAACCTAGTGGTATATATTTATGAGGCCATGGATAGGGTCAAAGTGGCCATCCAAAACTCTTATATAGGGGTCCAAGTTGGTTTGCCGCCATTTGGAAGATCATTGATGAGAGGTGGAACAATCAATTCCACCAACTCATTAATGCAATAGGGTATTACCTCAACCTCAAGTTTTTGTTCTCTAATATCTTCATGAATGCTAATGAGGAGATTAAGGACAGCCTTTCAACATGCATTGGGAAGATGACACTCGAGGTTGAGGTGAGAGTTCTCATCATTTCAAAGTTGCCACTATCTATTTGAGGAAGATCTACCAAGACACTAGGTAGGAAAAAATGGTTATGTCTTATAAATTAGGAATCACAATTATTAGTAAAATTTTGTTTATTTACAAATTCATGAATAACTTATTTGCAGGTTTTTGGTGGGACGATTGTAGTGCTTTGAGTGTTGGTGTCGGAAATAAGCCACACCCAGACTGACGATGGACTGGTCCAAGAGGGGCCAGTAGCTCAGTGGTAGAGCACTCCAGCAGCGTATGGAAGGTCCTAGGTTCGAGTCCTAGCTGGTCCATGTCTCAACATGGTATCAGAGCCAGGTCCAGGCTAGGAGCCCCAAGCACACGAGAGGTGTGGCTTAAGGGGGGGTGTTGGTGTTGGAAATAAGCCACATCCGGACTGACGATGGACTGGTCCAAGAGGGGCCAGCAGCTCAGTGGTAGAGCACTCCAGCAGCGTATGGAAGGTCCTAGGTTCGAGTCCTAGCTGGTCCATGTCTCAACATTGAGTTGTCAGTACAACCAGAGTTTGTTTGACATCATTTGTTTGGATTAGCATAATAAGTTGACTCAACAAAATCTCTTTTCTTTGACACTAGCTATTTGATGAAGATCCACCTAGACACTAGGTTAGAAAAAGTGAAGTCTTTAAATTACAAGTTATTAATTATTGTTTATTTGCAAACTCGTGAATATCTTATTTGTAGTCTTGGTAGGAAGATTTGGGTAGAAATACCCCTAATCTATAAAAGCTAGCCCTCCAAATTGTAGTGTTTTTGGTTGTGAGTGCAATTAAAGTTTATTTGATGACATTTACACGGAGTAGTGTAATAATTTGATAAATCAGAGTAACTTATTGATTTGGATGAGATTGGTCCTTATAGTGAGTGGATCATGTAGGTGGATGAACCCTCCTCGTTTGGAAAAGACGAGATTGCTTTTTCAAGAGGCAAGCCATGGAGGATGTGGTTGAAACATAAGTATGGGAGATTGGATTGTCATTTGATGACACTGATGTGGCAAAGGAGTTATTGCCATCTAGCGGTAGAACTCCATTTGTATTCAAGAATTAAATCTAATAGAGATCACTTCCCCATGGTTTTTAGACTCATTTGGTACACTTTCTAATTGAATTTTGCGAAAAAACCGTGTTTTTAATGAGATTCAAGTACTTTTTTAAGTTGCCAAGTTTTGCTGAGTCAGAATTTTTTGGCTTTCTGAGTACATGCTGAGTCTGAGTGTGTGAACAATGGCTCTACCATTGAGCAAGTAGTTCTCTTATGGTTCAAGTCTGGCAAATTCTTCAACATACTTCGTGACAATCCATTACAAAAATATTCTAAGCTTGCTTGAATCATTTTATTGGGGGAAACTTGTGTTCTGCCAACATTTGCACAAGCTTAGATATATGCCAGATATGTGTTTTTATATAATTATCTTGAGTGGTTGTCTTGATTTAAAGGTTGTCTTGAATTAACTATGATTAAATTAGGAAGTGGACAGTTGGGAAGTCTTGAAGAAGCTATACTACTAATCAGGAATGCCGAAATGAACTCTGTTGAATTAATGATAATGTATCTAATTCTAAATCTTGGAGTCAAGAGAACTGATACAAGAGACAGAGACCTAAATGGTTAAAATCTATGGAAGTCAAACTATAGAAAGGATGTATAATACAAATAAGTCTTTAGACCTTTGGAACCACCAACAGATCCCATAGAGAACAAGTATGTAGCCTGCATTTTAATTAGGGGTAGAAAATGGGGCAGAATTGAAAATAGTGAGTGAGAATATGCAAAATTACTAAGTTTTTAACCTGAAACACTCAGAACACTTTTACAATGATTAATTTTCAATCAAGATGAATTATGAAGAATGCGCAGGGTTCTATAGGGGTTGCAGATGGTTCTGTGGTGATCCAGACACCTTGGAGTCAGACACAGCTGAAGCAGGTTCTCCAGAATATGAGAAATAGGGTACAGTTTTGACTTTTGACAAAGCTACTAGATGCTACAGGGTGGTAGTTTGACATTTTTTATGGTGGTTATGCTTGTCTCATGACAGTTCTATGTGGGACAAATAAATAGGTAGACTAATGGCTATAGATCATAGTTACAAGACTCAGACTTGGCTTGAACTTGTTTGGCTGATATTTGACTGGGACTTGGGCTTGGCAGTCTGGCAGATTGAATAATTAAAAAACCTTGAAATATAAGGGTTTAAAGTATTTAAAGCTTTTATTTGCTCCATATGCACTCCTTTCTAGTTCGCATATGAAAATGCAAGCAGGCCATTATTACATAATTTGTCTTCTGCACTCAACTTTGTAATGCAACAGCTGGAATCCTTATAATATTTACTACCAGCATACACCGTGAAGATTGGATACAATCCCAAACAGTAAATGTGAACAAACCAAAGCAGGAAATGCAAGCAGAGATGTACCCCATTTGCACTGAATGTCAGAGACAGGAAACACAAAATACATTCATATTTGTTGTTTTCTACACTTGTGTTTAGCACATATGGACAGGAAGAGCATTGTCCAGTTGCAGGCAGAAGTAATGACGTCTTGGTGCTTATTTTTTAAAGGGTATTCTGGGACTCACTCAGGCTTGCTTGCTAATTCTGGGCAAGTTTGACTGGGTCTTGTAACTATGCTGTAGACAATGTCTCTTTCCCTTGTTTTTCTCTTGGGATTCTTGACTTGAGCCTATTTTAATGTGAAGGTGTAAATACATACTCGGGGATCATTGCGATGAAGTTCTGTACATTTTTTCAGTCTGTTCTGAAATTTTTTTCAGTCTGTTGTTCTGTACTCTTTCTGCCCGTTCTTCTTGGTTGGGTGTAGTAGGAGAGTATGCATATGAGCTGGTTGCACAGCAATTGCAAGTGCCTAAATATGGTTGTAGTATTGATTAGTGTCCTTGAAGTCCTGAAAATGGCAGTATGCATATAATTTGCAGAACAGATAGTGGCAAGAAAAAGGCAAGTCCTTGCTTTTTTCTTTTGTTTTTCCCACACCAGTCTTTTCCAGGGCTGTTTCTTGTGATTTTGCTCTTTTTTTCTGCATGTTCTAACAGCCTTTCATTTATGATTAAATTTTGGTGAGAAAATAGCTTAAACCTTTACTTGTGGGTTCTTGGATGTCGGAATAATACGTGTCTTTCAAGCATCTGTATGGGCTTCGCAGATATTTGGCCATTTATATTCAAGACCAACCTTACAGTAGCTTACTGAAATTCCTATCATTTTTGAGGTTATATGGATATTGTGGGTTAGTACATGTGCATTCCTTGGCTAAGCAAGTATTATAAAGCATGATAGGTAATTATTTGTTGGTTCTGCATTTAAGTACCCATGTAAATGATTATGCTGTGGTGTCATCTCTATCTCAATAAACTGGAGGTGGAAAATCATGTTAGCAGGTGGGTGGTCATTGTGTACATGAAGGTCTAAAGTGAATGAACATGCTTTGGTGTTTAAATTAGTTTGATAAATAGCTGCATGCACATACCATGCTATGCATCAAAGCTACATGATATGTGGAAATTTGAAGTAAAGAAATCTAGAATGCAAATTTTCATGTGTTATACAATCAATTTGAGATTTTGATGTTCTGATTTTAAATTGCAGAAACAAAGAATCAGTGGGCACGAGATGATCCAGCATTTGTAGTTATATGCAGTTTTCTTTTGGCTGTAGCAGCATCAGCTTACTGTGCTGCGTAAGTTGCAATTTCAGCTTTTTTGTTAACTATCAATTAATGTCTAAGGTAAATGAGATATCTCCAACATTTACATAACTTTTTTATGACTCTTTATGCATCCTTGAAATAAGAAAGGACAGAAAAAGATGCCTCTTCTATGAATATAAAAATGAAAAACCTACCCACCTTACATGCTCTAGAGGCAGTCTGCATGTGTACTACTGATGAGCAAGAGTTAAATGTTTTTTAATAAACAAAAGGACACATGGTAAATTTACTTTTAGATCTTGAAAAAGTATTTGCCTTCACCTTGAAGCTTTAAGGTTTGTAAAAGGGGAATCTGGTTGAACTTGTTTGTCCTTGTTTTATCTACTGACGCAGAGTGACAGAGTCTGATGCAGCTTACTTCAAATTTTTCAGGTATGATGACAGCTGGGCACATGCTGGTTTTACAGTGCTTTCAGTTGTGCTTGTACATTTTTTATTGATTGGAATCCTTTTGGCCACATGTTGCTGGTGAGATGGATTTATTTAGTGCTTTCTGCTGTTAACTTTTTTAATTCTTAGACTGTTTGAGATGAATTTTTTATGCAGATCATTTACTGATTAGATTTTTTACTTTAAAATGTTCCAAAAAGTAGTAATAGGAATTACATACATAATTGTTTTCATTATTTAATTGATAATTTTGCAACTTGCCAGATAGTCATGTGAGTTGTGAAATTAAATACATCCAGTTGGGCTGTAGAAGTCCCCTATTAAGGTCATAAATAGTGACAAAAACTAAGTGCTTAGTGATAGACAAGAATCATAGATTACTTATGCAAGTAATGCTTCTGGTCTGATCTTCAAAACGCTGTCTCAGTAACTGATAAAAATGATAATCTTAGTGGAAACTATTCTAATAAACATAAAAAGCAAAAGTCTGACCGCAATTGGACTATCAATTTAGCAAATTTTTCCAGTTCATGCTAAACTTCACCAGAATCCACCATTTGCCATTCTGGCTAACAGCAACAAAACAGCAAATAACTTTAATTTAGAGGAATCTTAATTTTAAGAGTCATGCAGTTGGCAAATTCTCAAACCACTCTTATCCCAGTTCAGCCCAGCATTGACAATTTGTATGATTTGTTAATGTTAGAACTAGAAACATAAGACAGAAATCTGAAACTTAGAAAATCTCACAAGAACAAGATACACAGAATTTTATCCTGGGAAACCCTCCACCTGAGGGTGAAAAACCCAGCCACACCAAACTCAAACTTTATTAAATGCACCAAACTGATTACAATGTCCTCAAGCTTAAACAAGCAATAGTCTAAACAATCAACAGCAAAAGCATATAACTGATAAAGTAAAGCCTGCTGGCTTCTACAATACGCCCAACACATAAACTCTCTGCGAGTAGAAATAATCATACACCAATCATATACGAAAATCACTGAAACAAATGCTATCCAAGCTTCTCTCCGCACTTTCCAATGAACACAGATAAACATTAGAAATAAACATCAACACAGGATTTCTGGAAAACCCTTTTAGGTAAAAAATCAAAATGGGCACCAACCCAGCTTACAAAGGTGAGCATCAACTCACTGAAAGCACCAACTCCAGAAAATTGAAGCACCAACTTCACTGATATAAGGCACCAACCTCAACACATTGTATATTTGACACAGTCTGATTATAAATCTTGCATAGAATTCTTATCACAGGTTCGAAATAATACTGCTCATGTAGTGCTCTTTACTTTTGTCCAAAAAACTCTCTTGAAAACTCTGGCAAAGGACTGTTCTTATATCACCTTTTTACCAGCTGCAGAAATCTCCAGGTCACCTAGCCGTTCAGAGTTTTGTCTTCAGCTGTCACAAAACACGATACCTGAAAAGATTGCCCACATGGTATATCACTGTTCATCTTCAGAAAAAAAGACGCACAAACCAAAAATCGCATACATCACATCACCAATAAAAATCATATGTTTCAATATTTAGAACTTGAAACCAAAAGATAAACATCAGAAATAAATCATGTACACTTCAACACAGGATTTCTGGAAAACCCTTTTGGGTAAAAAATCAAAATGGGCACCAACCCAGCTTACAAAGGTGAGCATCAACTCACTGAAAGCACCAACTCCAGAAAATTGAAGCACCAACTTCACTGATATAAGGCACCAACCTCAACACATTGTATATTTGACACAGTCTGATTATAAATCTTGCATAGAATTCTTATCACAGGTTCGAAATAATACTGCTCATGTAGTGCTCTTTACTTTTGTCCAAAAAACTCTCTTGAAAACTCTGGCAAAGGACTGTTCTTATATCACCTTTTTACCAGCTGCAGAAATCTCCAGGTCACCTAGCCGTTCAGATTTTTGTCTTCAGCTGTCACAAAACACGATACCTGAAAAGATTTCCCACATGGTATATCACTGTTCATCTTCAGAAAAAAAGACGCACACACCAAAAATCGCATACATCACATCACCAATAAAAATCATATGTTTCAATATTTGAACCTTCCGTTATTACCAAACAGATCTGAAAAGAATATATTTAATGTTTCTGCAGGCTCTTCACACTAGATGCCTTCCACCTATGTCCCTTTAATGGCTGGACAGATATACTGCATAAAAAGCGCTCCTTATTTCCCTTTTTAAAAAAAAATTCAATGCCCTCTTGAAACACACACGTCTGCTCTTCAAAATTACAACACAGATTTTGAAAAGAAATCAGCAAACACTAAATTTATCGGACCATAGACCAACCCATATATAGCAATTACTTTGATTTTTAAATAAAATGATTTAAAAACACAAACCAAGTATCGGACCATGCATTCAATGTATGCCCAGTAACAGCTCCATACCAAACTTAGCATATGGTCTAATAACAACAAAAAATTATCGAAACACTCCTTTTCAATTCGTATCTCGCTTCGTTTGAGTGCACTGTGCGGCAGTTACATATTTGACTTCATTCTCATTATTAGAATCAAGACTCCACTCTTCGCATATGCCTGCCACCAAAATTAACTAATTAAAGCCCCACGTCTTCAATAACTTTGCTGCCTCAACAAAGATAATATTCCTCAAGGAAAACATTACGATAGTCTCTCATAGTTCTGCCATGCCGTCAGAAATGAATGTCAAATAAGAAAAAAACTCCATATCGGCTTTGGTTGAAGACGTGGCATAAGGTCTGACTAAGGAGCTGATTAGAAGACAAGTAGGCACCCACACTGCTTAAGCAGACACTCACCTAGCACAAACATACAGACAACCAGCTTAAGCAACCAACCAACCAAACAGCTCAAGTAAGCACCCAAGCACCTCAAACAAGCAACCAAGCACCTCAAGTAAGTAGCCAAGCAGCTGAAGCAAGCAATAAAGCAGCTGGAGCACACAACCAGCCAGCTCAACCAAGCACCCAAACACCTCAACCAAGCAAGCAAGCATCTGGAGCAAGCAACCAGACAGATTAAGCTGCTAAACCAAAAATCTCCTTGACATCAATGAAAAAATCTACAACACTAATCTCCCTTGCAAGCAGCCATTCTCTCATCAACATTTGAACACATTTGTTTGGCAGAAGAAGAACTGCATGCCATGATTCTCTTCCAAACAGGACTTGCAAACGAAATCAGAATTATTTCTCTTAACCAGCAATTTGAAACCCACAGCAGAAACTCATTCACATCAAGGAATTGCAGGCAGACAAATTAGAAGTGAGTTAAGACAGGGAAAAGTGGCCATAATGACAAATCTCTTCAGCAGGAAATTTGCCACACATCCAATTCTTTAACTTCCATCTGGTTTGTTTAATTGAACTTTTTTTCCTTCTTCCGACCAAGTAGCAATTCTGTGATTAGCATTATAATGTTTTTGTTCATTGTTCCAAGGGGACGTGTCCCCCCGAAAAATCCCACATTTCCAGGACGGGGACATTTCCAAGACTTGGAGACTTGGGGGAACATCCCCCCCTCCGCACCAGCACCACCTCTACTGCCTCTGAGATGCTGCTGGGATGTGGGTACACTGCAACGTCCAGGGACTCATAGGAGTTTCCTAATCGTCTTGGGGACACTGAAGAGTTTCCCAAAGCCAGACAGTCAAGAAGGTAATTTTTACAGAGGTTGAAGTGCAAGAGGTTTGAGTAGAAGCAAGAAGAAGAATTTGGGGATGATTAGAGGCCCCAATTCACTCCATTTTGTTATTTTAACCATTTGTAATCATCATGGTATTCATTGTAATCATCATCGTATTAATTGTAGTCATCATTATGAAATCTTGAGTATGATATAAAATTTTGAACTCAACAATGTTAAATTGTTAATATTCACTTCAAAGTTTAGTAGTTTCGAAATTTTACTAGTTTGCCACCGTTTCATTTGCAATTCTTATACTTACACATATTTTTATAACTATTTTTTCAAGTACTATACGTGTTTCAGTGCTATACCCACACCGCTGCTCCACTGTTGTCTCCCTGTTGTCCCCAAACTTAGGTCCTTGGCCCCCCTATCCCCAAAACCCCTCCTAGTGTTACCGCATCCCTTCGTCAAGAAATTCCGTGGAACTATGGTTTTGTTTGGTAGAAGAAGAGCAACATGCCATAATTCTTTTTCACACAAGATTTGTGGAATTGGACTTATGTTTTTTAATCGGGGGATGGAAAATTACAATAGAGTAATCAATCATGTGTAGAAATTGCATGCAGAAAAAGGAGAAGCAGAATGAAAATGAGAAATATGGCAATGATGAAAGGTGTTATGCGATGAGGGAATGACTAAGCCTTCCCTCTTTCATGTGGGAGGCCTGTCAAGCCGTAGAGAGTTGTGCATGATTCATGTATCCCATATTCGGGACTCAAAACAAAGTAAAAAATATGGAAGGGCACAATTCTATAATTATCTAGACGAATTAGGGTAAGTAAGGCATTGTGAGGCCACGTAGGATGGTCTCATGGGGAAGGCATTCTTTAACAATATGCAAATTCCAAATGTCTATTTTGTTTCAAGAACCCTGCTTGACAAAATTTCAGGTCGTACTTATAATTATCCTTGATCATCATAGAACTTTTCTTTTAGTAACCCTTCTAAGTCGGTATATAAACCCATGATAAACAGGTTACTGTATTTATTGCTCTCTTCTCTAAGCTCCTACAATGCCCTAAGCTTGGACAGCCAGTTGGTCTGCCAACCGGTCATGCTTCCTAGTGTTGAGATGCTTGCTTCCTATGAGGTTTGAAAAAATCATTAAGTCAAATCCCATCCAAAGAGAGTAGTTATTGATTCTCATGGCCCACTGAAGGCCTTTCCAAATGCCTATAACCTCTTCTTTATCATTAGATAGAAAACCAAACAATAGCCTTCTTCCTGTAATCCCTAATAATTCTATCTGTTCTAGCTTGGTCCAAATTGCCTTTAAGGCTCCGTCCAAGTGGAACTTTAAACCTTCCTTCATCCAACAGAAACTATTTTCCTTTGCTATTTACCTTTTTGACACCTCCCTTATTAGGGCTACTATTTATGCATTTACATTGTTCTATTAGAACAATTTTCTAGCATATCGTCTGTGCTCAGAGACTCCTTCGATAGTCATTTGTATGTTTTAAATTTGATACATAAGAGTTTTGCTATATAATTCCTCGTATCTTATGTGCCGCAGGTTCAAGGAATATTTTACATTGCCAGGCCATATGGTGTAGAGTGTATCTTCACACCATTAGGTCACATTGCAGGTATATTTGTTTGTTGTTTGATAGGATTTTGTGGGCCTTAATTAAATATTCATATAAAGAAGACATTTAATCGGATGCTTCACAACTATGGCATTTCATAGGATCAAGAGTACCGTCAGATGCATTTTTTTTGAATCTTTTGTACTCTAGGCCCAAATTAAAGCCTTTTGAGACCACACAGACCTTCATGATGCATCTCATTTTCTATAATTATATCACTTTTAACCAACCTTCAAGTCCTCCAAATCTTCAAAAAGCGCTCGTCTTTCACCATTTTATGTTCTAGTATTTTTCAAATTTTTATTCTGATTTTTTTTTTGATATTCACTGACTTGGCTTGGTCTTGCCAGTGGGACTCATGGGTGTTGTAAATTTGGCAGACTTGCCAAGTTTGACCAAATTCTCCGGGTACCTGGGTCACAATTCACTAGGCCTCATTTGGGCTTGGCCATTATAAGTCTCATTTATTCTGGACGAGACTTGTAACATTGGAGATAATTTATCCCTTGACCATTGCTTGTGTTTGTTTGTTATAAGGTGGTAGAGAGCTATAGGTTTCATGTCACCAAATATGCTATAATCATTTTTTTTTTCTGGAATCAAAGCAAATTGTAGTTCAAATCTGTTAGAACCTTTCTAGATTTGCATGATTTATTGAGCATGACAGTCATCTCATTTCCATGTATGTTGTAGAAAGCTTGGTAGAAGCTTAGGGGAGCCATCAAGACCCAAGGGAACTTATCAAGATCTCAGGTGAAGCCATCAAAACCCAAGGGAAGTTATCAAGATCTCAGGTGAAGCCATCGGAGATCTGGGGCTTTGTCTTTTTGTCTTGAAGACAACCTTTGTAATCTCTTCCTTTGAGATGTTGATGATGTGATGGTCATTATCGGCTGTTGAAACTATTTTTGAGGTGGAAAAGCTATTGCCTCTTCTTTTATTGCAGTTGTGTCAGTGATATTTTCCCTTCTGAAGATTTGAGCATACTAATTCTATTTGTTTACCAATGGGCAAAAGAGGTTCAGTGAAAGAATCTTGAGCTTTTCTCCTTATTCTGCAGCAGTAGTTACCTTTTGTTATGTTTCTAGGTTAGTTCCTTTCTAGCATAAATCTTTATTAAAGCTACTACCATGGTGTCCCATTCTTTTATTAGAATTTCATTTGAAATGCCTGTTTGTGAGATTTTTTCATTGATCATCTCAAGTTATTTTTCACCTGTTTCTTTTTCCCTTGAAATGCAATAAATTCCACTCTTTGAAGTAATTTTTTACATCTTTAGTTTTCTATATGTATTCAAAATTTCAAATGTTGAAGATCCTTGGGTTTTTAGTCATTCATTACACCAGTTATTTATGTTATTTGATTTTTGAATATGATGGTGTCGTTGAGTGACATTAATTTGAATATGAATGGACTCTGAGCTGGTGTCATCATTTGTAACCTTGAGCTAGATTGTTGTATGGTTAGAGCTAGAATTTGAGGATCCAGGATTTGGATAACCAAATTTATTTTGGCTAGGATTCAGACTCCAAGAATTGATCCAAACATTATAATATTCCACAGAATCCTCTGTGGTGATATTTTCAAGTTAAATCTTTTTTCTTTTTCATCTATATCATAGATTTTTTGCCCAGTGAAGTCCTTTTATATCTATATTTCTCTTTCTACCTTCTATACTACTGTAACTCAACCCAAAAAATGAATAAAATCATCAATACAACATATTAGAGCTTGTATGTTATATGGACTTAGAGAAATTGACTGAAGCAGAACATGCAGAAACCTGGAAATATCATGTAGCCATATTTCTCTTTATACCTTCTATGCTACTGTAATTCACAACCCTAAAAACACCACAAAAATTGCAAAGGGAAATCAATTCTTTGCAATTAATTTGCAACATTCCCAAAAAATGAAGTAATGAAAACAATCCACAAATCTCTCCAAAAAACAATAATAATGTTTCATTCATTAATGCCATAATTAGGGTGTATGACTGAAACTGTGATAATTGGAAGTGAATTCATTTGATAAATCTGAACACCATAATATCTTAGTAGGTCCTTTTTTAACAACATTCAAATATGTTAACACACATGTTTACAATCTCCATCTAAGTCACAAGGTTCGAATTCGAATTCGAATTTGACAACCATGAAATTCGGATGAAATTCGACAAGGGAAAAATTTGAAAAAAAATTCGGATAAAATTCGCCTTCTATAATTTTGTTTATTTTTTAATATATGTATACTTCTAATAAATTATCAGAATAGCAACCCTTGTTGGAGAAAATCCGAGGGCAACCCAGCAGTTGCAGACACCCATGACCCAATAGATACAAAGCATATACAAAGAATACCCACAACCAGCTGAGTTGTGTTTAGAGGCGGATAGCAGTGCTTTATAGAGGAAATTCGATTAAATTCAATTTTTTTATAGAAGTTTGAAATTCGATTAAATTCGAACCTCATCCATGAAAATCGTCGTATCCTGTGACTTAGATCTCCATCAGCAAGGATTAAATAGATGGGCAGTGATGAAGCTGTGCTAGTGTGTTAAGACCTAACATGTGCAAGGCAAAATGCCAAAAAGTTAAAAAAGTAAAAGCTGAAAGTGAAATGCAAATATGTTTAGAAGATTGAATGTCTTCATTCCCTCCCTGGTAAGAGGAAATTTGTCCCTAACTTCTATATATGATGATGAAAATTTCTGATAGAAGTGTTGTTCAAGAACATATTATATAGCCCGTGTGGATAGATAATCTTGCCCTGTTAGTCAAACTGAGTTGAATATCCAAGTGAAAAGAATTGGCTGTTGTCGTTTGGAGAGTATTTAAGGCCCATGATCTGATGGGTTTTATTCTTTGATGTTGTTGGTTTGAAACTGTTTCTTATCCAAATAAAATCGTCATATGTAATCACCAGCTCAAAAAGAATTAGGTACTTAACGGTGCCTTGAATTTGGACTGAGTTTGCTAGAGGATATTTTGAAATTGGGTGTGAAGCTTGGCCAGATTCTGCACAAAGGAAAAATCTTTTATTAGCTCCGGCTGGTGTGAGCTATAATTTTTAGTGCTACCAGACCCTCATAAGGGGCTAAAAGCTGGTAGCTATAATTGAGACTGGCTTGTGAGAGTACCTTTCATGATCTGCCAGTGCAAGTTCTCCCTTCTAGTGGCCTAATTCACAAGGTTCATGTAATGTTCACGATTGTGTTCAGCAAGGAAAATGTTTGAAACAAGTTCTTCAGCTGATAAAAATTGGGAAAATAATTGTGATTAAGTTTAAACAATATAAATATGCATTTTTTTTAATTTTTATTTTCAGAAAATAATATTAAAGTATGACTGTATGACAAATGGTGATGTTAAACAAGACATTTAAAATATTGACAATTATGTTATCCAATCAATAAATTATAAAATAAATAAACAATAAAACTAGAAAAAATGCTATTTATAATTATAAGTTCATATATATGTTTAATAAATTTTTATATATATTCTATATTCATATTTACACTTAAGTTTTAAAATAAAATCTTATGTAACCTCTAAGAAATTAAAGTGGAACTTAAATATATAATACTATATTGATATAAACCTATGTTACCGGAATTGTGGCTCAGGGTTTAGGTGTGGGGCCGGTTTCGAGCCGGGTCCGGACCTGGATTCGATTCAACCTTCGGTTCGTAGCTGAGTGAAATCGCCGATGGAAATCGCTGCAAATCGCCGGGAATCAAAGTAGATCATGGGGAATTTCTGGACTCATCCTACTTCTTGCCATATTTAACCGCCTTTTTTGCTGCATTTAATCTTCGATTTTTCAGTCGCCATATTTATCATCGTTTTTGTTGTATTTATCTTCAAGTACATAGTTTTGTATAATTTTAGGGATCTACCATAGCAGTATTTAATGTGGTATTTTTTTAAAAAAACTTCAGTTTTTTAAAATTTATATTTAAATATTTAATAATGTCTAGCAAAATATGTTTTTCATTTATTTATTAATTTTTAATGTTTTTTATAAATTCATATATATTATATTGTTATATATAATACATCTCTCTCTCTCTCTCTCTCTATATATATATATATATATATATACGTACCCCTACTCGTACCAGAATCGGTAACTTAGATAGTTAGATATAAACCTATAGATGTTATATATAGAGAGAGTTAATTTTAGAAAACTCCTGTACTTGTATTATATTCCATGTCAGCTGTATAACAATTCCATCAGTACTTGGTATGGAAAGTGGGTGTGGGAAGTCCAGTTGTTCTCAGGTAGCACCCATCTCGAGGGTGGTCAGCTACTCAAAACTGGACACCATTTTCTCCTTTGGACCAATCCATTGATGACAGCATAGTTATAATTTTTACAAAACAGGGCTATGGTGCCACTGCTAAAGGGCAGCATGAGATATGAAGTCAGATATGAGTGATGGACTTTGTAAATGGCAACATAAAAGCAAACAGAAAAAATCCTAATTTTTTTAGTCACTGTTCTTTAAACATCAAGTGATATTAGCAATTGTCTGTACTCTGTAGGATGGATTGGATGGACAATTTTAAATGATATCTAGATTGAAATTAAATTTCTGAATTTCAAATTTCTTCCAAAGTAATTGATTAAATCCATGGTCTAACTTGTGGTAATTGGGAACTGTTAGTCTCAATCTCAAACAATTATTGCAAGTGGGGAAGAGAACGGAATGGAGTAGAGCAAGGAACGTCAACAAGAGATTTGATGGTTTGATGTGGGATTATGTCAGCAACCCTTTGCTTTGAGTAAAATATACATGGAAATTGACTTGTTTGAGTGATGATCTACCATAGAGAAAAACACTATAGAAGATGTGAATTTCTATTTTGTGTTGTCCATGGGAAGTTAGTAGGTCTTACAGAAACCATCAAACATAGCCTTGCTATTGTATGAAATTATGAATTAGGGTCTCTATCGGTTGTAAATTTGTTTGGAAAGGTCTTATATAAGTCATCTAACATAGCCAATGATGCAAAATAAAACTTACTAATTGATAGAGACATTTAATGTTATTATTTACAGCCAGATATTGCTCAAAACTGACTTGAACTTTGTGCCAAAGGCCAATAATCCAATGAGTACAAAAACACAATTTTTTTTTAAGATTTTCATTCTAAAAATCTTTGCATCTACAGCTTTGCAACCCTGCACAAGATCCATGCCATCAAATACAACACTTCAAATCTCATATTTTATAATTTGTGCTGGTTTCTTCTTATCAGAATTCTATAATTTGAGATATTAATTACAGATCTACTCCTTGAGAATTTGAGAGTGCAGTTGCTCTCCTATGCCTCCATTTCACTTCCCTGGACCCACACTCACCTACAACTTTGATACCATGAGACAAGCAAGCAAAGATACGAGACAAACTTTTAAAAAAAGGTCTGCCTTGATTTTCAGATTTTCTTGTTTCAATCAGAAAATGGAATGGGTGAATATTTAAATTGAGAGAGATGACCAACCGATTATCATCTAAGTTTCTAAACTCTAATTACAAGGTTAATTAAATGCATCTTCAATTATTATCAACACTTTTAAATCACAATGTTGAATTTTAACATTTTGCAATTATTTTTCTTTGTCAATGTACCTTTATAATAATAATACATATGACTTACATATATGACTATTATATTGGTTGTTCTAAAAGGTCCCTTGATACTAGAAACTTATTCTATATCCATTTGGCCTGTAGTCATGTTAAGAATCCTATTATTTTTGGCATTTGGAATTCATATTGCTTTGGTAGCCTATGTTACGGTATATTTGTATCTCAGAATCAGTCATTTCTATGATCCTGAGAGCTTTATAAAAGTTAAGCAACTGAAGGAAAATGTTCGTTATTGAGAGCTTCCTCAGAAAAATGGGTTTAAACAATCTTATGCTTCATTACATTATCAGTTGATTCAGTTCCATCATCAAACAAAGAAAGCATTCATTCATCATGATTGTAGTCGATTTGTGCTGATGCATCATCATTAATAGATGTGGTTGGGTCGTGGACTTTATTAAAATAATGTAATGTTTCTTTAATGGTCACATTAGTTTCTAATTCTGGCTTCAGTTCAAGATTGTTTCATATAGAAACATCATCTTGTAATTTGTTATAAATAGAGCCTTTCATCTTTATCATAAATATCAGTTTATACAATTACAATTGTAACATGGTATTAGAGTGGGTCGATGGGGTTTTATAAGATTTGGCAAATAAAAATTCTAGGCCTTCTTCCTAGAATTTTTTTCTGATTTTTTTTTATGAGAAAAAATCATTAGTGCAGTTTTTAAGGGGTTTCTCTGCGTTTTTTGACGCCTGTTTTTGCCTACGCGCTTTGTTTCTTCATGCCTACGACCACGTTTTAACCTCCACATGACTATTTGTTTTCATGGGAGGGATTTGGATCTTGTTGTGTGGTCGTGACTATGTTTTCTGTGAATGTTTTTGGGCTACTTGCGACAACATTTTTTGGGCGATTTCCTATTTTTTTGTTGTGGGTTCAAGGTTTTGTGACTCTTTCTAGGCAACCGCACGACTGTGTTTTCTGCTTGCTTGTGACACGTTTTTTTAGGGACATTGCTGCGTGCGTGGTCTCCGGCTTTTGTGACGGATCATGGGTTTTCTTGCCATCTGATTAGATTGCTAGGGTTTCGATTTTTTCTGCGTTTTCTAGGTTTTTTAATTTTTTTCCTAAAAAAATCATGGACAAGTTTTATATTTTTGCTCCCTAAAAAATTCTAATGGGTTTTTATAATTTTTCTTAAAACATTTATTTGTCCTTAAATAAAATTATTTGTTGGTTTATATAATTTTGTCCTTAAAATTTTTTTTGTGGTTTGTTTATAAATTCATAGGGTTTATAAATTTTCCCTTAAAAAATTAGTTTGAGTTTTTATAATACTTTCGTCAAAAGTTATATCTAGGTTTTGCATTGTTTTTTTTTGTTGTTTGCGTGTTTTTTGTCCTAAAAAATCGTGGGTTCTCTGTTTGAGGGTTTTTTAATTTTTTCCACAAAAAATTATGATGGGTGTTCTTGTTTTAAGGGTTTTTACCTTTTTTTTTGAAGAATCAATGATTTGTAACTTCAATTTTCAAGGTTTGACGTTTTTTTCCACAAAAATTGTGGTTGGTTGCAGTCTGTTTTGGGTTGCACCAGGAGTTACTAGGGCGAACATCTGCAATAGTGGATTCTTGCAATTTGTTTTGGAGTTGCTAGGGCGAACAATGCTTAGTGTTCATCTGCAAAAGTTTTTGCGGTTTCTGCTAAAATCGTGTTTGTTGCTCTTTGGAGGGTTTGACGATTTTTCCTCAAATTTTCCTCAAAATTGTGGTTTCAGTTTGACTAGCTGTTCTTGGTATCTCTGGCTATAGGGAGGGACAGTTTTGTTTCCCAACATTAGGTTGGAAGGATTCTAGACTTCTAGTACTCTTGGTCATTAACATTCTGCAGATCCAGGGAGGTTCTCAACAGTTGCAGTGTGTTTTGAATAGAAGGGGGCAGCCTTCTATACATTTGTGACCAAAAGACCTGCAGATTGTCTTTTGTAGGGTAGTTAGACCGATGACCATTAAGGGAGGGTATTCAACTAATGTAATGTTTCTTTAACGGTCATCTTACTTAGTTTCTAATTCTGGCTTCAGTTCATGATTGTTTCATATAGAAACATCGTCTTGTAATTTGTTATAAATAGAGCCTTTCATCTCTATCGTAAATATCAATTTATACAATTACCATTGTAATAGACTTACCCCTTGAAGTATTTTGATTACCAGATCCTTTGTGTTTAACTTTGTAATTTTTTTGGGCCTCAAGTCATTTGATTGGTCACATAATTGAAATACCTAAATATGTAGTTTAACTGAACTGACTCTTATCGTGAGAGGTTCTTACAATCCTACTAGATCCTTGAAACTACACCTGTAGCTTTTGAATTTATTCTTGGTTATTTTTAGCATAATGGTCAAATCTGCTGCCATAGAAGGTTTATTATTCTCATAGATCTGCAGTCTTGACCTATTTAATCAGGGCTAGAATCTTGCTTATATTTAGAAGTTAAACTAGGCCCTTTGCCATAAGTTAAGTTGATTTTATTGTTATAATATTACAATCTGATATGTTTCCTCCTACTTTTCTGCCACTATGCTATTGTAGACTCGTGATATTTTGGGGTTGATTCTTTTGATTCTGTGTGGTTGGAAATTGTCTAAGATTTTGTTATGCTTATTGATAGAATATTTGGATAATCATGTCTTTAGTTCTTCAAGTGATTTTACTATTAAATGAGAAAAGGATAAAGTGTTGTAGATAGTAGCTATATTATAATTTTTATAACCAGGTTTTAGTACCCTTTTGTACCTTTTTTTAAGAATGTCTCTGTTCGTATACATTCATTCCTTTACCATGCAGCTCTAGCTTGCAATGAAAATCACATGGTAGAACATGCAACATATTAATAACTAATAGGACAACCCAAATGTATTACAAGTTGCCAATACATATGTACTTCTGCAACAGATGGAAATACAAAGTGGAGATATAGAAAAGAAGGAAAATGCTTACTGTTTTTTGTTCTGGCAAGTGTCAGTTCTCAGATGCTCATCTGCCTCTTATCATGATCCTTGACAATCACGGTAGCAATCACTCTAGCCCCACAATTCATAAATTTTCATCATTCTCAACTGTGAATGGCTGGCAAGGGGGCATTACCTACTCAATTGGTACTATGATCTCTGAATTGATGGTAGATCATAATAGAGTATTCACATATGAAAAACGCGACATTTCTTTTCATAAAATGAAGTATTCAAAAGGTACTGGCAGAAGTTGGAAAAACCAGGACAGATGGAAAGCCACTCACCAGCTACAAGCTAAGCACTGTTATGAGATGAGAAGAAATTAAAGAATAGTTCTTTTCATGCCTTATTATGAGATGATTACAACAACGAGAGTTCAGAAAAGCAATGGAGAAAAAATGAAGAATCATAATCCCATTCTTTAATGCTCAACCAAATATTAGAAAATAAGCATAGACAATACGTATGGAAGAGCAAAGTAAGCTAGCCAAGAGCACACACAAAAGAAAATTATGGAAAGAAGATGGAAAAAAAACTAAAGGTAAACTAATTAAAAGAATTCCAAATAGGGCATGTAATGGGAATTATTCTAGATAAAAAATATTCTAAAGTCAAAGTGGAAAACATACTTTGTTGCTGTAGCCTGTTAATTTTACAATTTACATGTTTTGTTATATATAAGCTGTTCCTAGTATTGCTTTGTGTAGACACAAGTTATATTTGTGAATTATATATATTTTGTTTAATATGAAAATATGATTAAACTGCTTCTATAGGAATAACGTCCTCTATTTATTATTTGGAAGTTCTGGGAGTAATTCTCATGAGTAAATCCTAACTTGTGAGATGGAGGACAAAACTACTTATCTACCTGATTGTGTATCATTGTGTTTATATGCAGGTTTTTAACAAATAATTACCTTCGAGAAGAGATGTCTTCAAACACTCATGCAGTAGAGCAACATGTTGAATGGTATGTTTGAGAAATTTTGCTGCAGTAATTAGAATAGGAAAATTACTATTGACTTATTTACCCATTTTGTAAGTTTTCAACCAATTGTGAACACAGTATCTCTCTTCTGTAAATGACATGCCAGAGAAATTTGCATTCTCGGTCTGAACTCTTTTACTAGCTATCTGATCAATCAATCAGTGCCTTTCGCATGGGTTGAGCCCTTTTTTTGTAGCACAGAATCTAGTATGGTAGATATAGGAGGATGAACACATTTAAGTGGAAGATTCACTTCAACTTAACTATATGATTCTTCTTTTGGAATCTTTTCTTCCAAGAAAGAAATGGGACCTTCTTGATTTTACTGATAGGCTTGATGTCTAGGTATGGTACTGATGAAATTTGCTGGGATATTATCAGATTCTATATTAGCAGCATTCTAGTGAATTAAGCCAGTGCTTTAATGATGTAGCCATGCAAAATGTGTATTTTCTTGTATGTCCATTTTAACTTATATAATTTGTTGGTAGGTTTTGTTTTGAGTGATTTTATTAATTACACACAAAAAAATTAGAGTCTTTATTTTGTTTGTGTGTGTTTATAAATGGAATATTTTGGGTTAGTTAATATTTGGCCAGTTAGCTTGTATGCATTTTTATAAAGGAACTTTTTAAATTTGGGATCTTGCAATGCATTGTAAGAAAAAAGTGTTTATATGTTATATCATGTATGGTTTTGTGCATTTATGAGACTACAAGATTTTTAGAAAAGGAAGACTTCATTATTATTACATTTTTTCATATTTTGAATTGTGTGGAAACAGGCTCTATGCATTCGATGTACACTGCAACTCATTTTTTCCCATCTTTGTTGCACTCTATGGTAATTTCAATAACCCAAATAGTTAGTGCTTGATTTATTTCATGAATTCACTCACATAAATATTTAAAAAACATATTCTTGATTGTATAATTCTGCATTTTATGCTGCTGTGATGAACTATAGTCTTCTTGCATCTTTGGATGAGGTTTAGTTCATTTACTATAATTAGATAGAAACCTTTTTCTCAAGTTTAACCGTGTTCTGGCCTGCAGTTATTCAATATTTTCTTTCACCGTTGCTTCTTGCACATGGTTTTGTTCCTGTTTTACTATCCAATCTGCTCTTTGTGGTAGCTCTATCTTACTACCATTACTTGAACTTCCTTGGTTACGATGGTAAGTTTCTTTGGATAAAAAAAAAAGTTTTACTGAACTGACATTCTTTTTAATTTTTCCCTGATATGGCCTTCTCCTGACATTGTTTCTTGTGTCATAGTGTTGCCTTTCTTGGACAAGACAACGTTTTTCCTCTATCCAATCGGGTTTATCATTATTCTCTCTCCATTTTGTAAGTTGATTTAATAACTTTTTAGTTAATGATTCTTTTAATCATTAAGTACTTATATATTGTTTTCAATGTCATATTTTTGCATGTACACTAGTTTGATCTAACACGGGCAATGCTTGTTTGAATGTGGCATGTATAGTGGTACTTGCTGGTGTCAACCCTACACGTTATGTTCTGAATTTTTACTTTGGCTAGATCCTTAAGAGAGATCAGGTTTCTGGAGATCAATATTGTCTGTTTGGGATGTCATCGAGATTGGAATATCTTAATGTGAGTCCTTTACAACTTGCATAGTGTAGTCGGCAAAATTACGTATGAACTGATTGGACTTCCATACAAACCTGAGTTTGGCTTTGTATTAACTTAAGGCAATTCAATTTGATCAATAGCTTATTTGTCTAACTTGTCCTGTAATCTCTCTTTCTCTCTGTGGGCACTTCACTGCCTTCCAATTTCCGCCTCTTTCAATAGCCCAATTTCATGTGAAAATCTTAAGTTGATTGAACAGAAATGAGCATGGATCATTTGACGAACCAAATATGGGAAGGCTTCTTAATCTTTATCGTATGTTGATCAGTATATTTTGTCAGTGGTACTCCACATCGTTCTATTTAAAGTTATTCAACCTTATCCACCTAGATGCCACTGTGTTAATTATATGGTGTACTTTTATGAATGCCTAACATATAATGTAGGCTTGCTGGACGGTGGCGGTGATATGGCCCTAACTCATCATTTTAAACTTGAAGCTATGGTGGTTGCCTACGAGCAGGCCATGCACTTAGTGATGGCAGCCACTAAATGTTCCTGGGCTCTAGAGTTACATCGTCAGTCATAGATTTGTGGCTAGAATCAAACACCAATATTGTATGGATAATGCCTGCAGTCTGATTTGTTTGGACAATTGAACTTTAATTTTTTCATAGAAAAATGGCCACAACATTTTTACCCTTATGCATTCTGACTTTTCAATCTTGGAGAAATGTTTAGAACATCTATGCATTGACATACTTACGTACTTATGATATCTGATATTGAACTCACCTATAATTTTTTGTTAAAATTTCAAATGATTCGAGGCATGCCTAATAGCACAGGATAACACAAGTTGATTATTTTAAATAAATTAGCCGCTCAAGTGTTTTAATAATTCAATACATTCTCTAAAGTACTCTAGAATCATCTTAAGAACGTTTTAAGAATGCTATAAATTGAGCTTTAAGCTTAATTCACACAACAATAAAGGCACTCAACAACAATTTGACATCTGACACCTGAATACATATGATATCCTCACGTGGGAGTACATATATTTCAGAATCATAATAAGAATGTTTTAAGAAAACTTTAAATTTGGTATTGAGCTTATCCCACGCAGCAATAAAGGTGATAAATAACAATTTGACATATGGCTTCCCCCACCCCACAACACACATACATATATGTATGTGTGCGTTTTTGTTTGCTTGATTGATACATATAGGATTTTTTCATATACATCTTGTGACAAGACTATGAATTAATCTTTTTATCCATCCATCTCCATGTGATCCATTCTTGGAAGTGAAGATAAAACTTAACAAAAGTATGCACATATTAGGGGTCGTCAATATTGGGGAAGGCTGCACCAATTGAAGGTTCAGGGAAGGCTTTGGCCTTACCTTTACCAATGTCATCTTGTTAGTTTGTCTCCGCATTGTTTAGGATCACCATAACACACACTTCCATTCCCCAACATCCCAGCTCGCTTTTTCGTGGCAATAAGTGTTTGGGGACTTTGTCTATGGGGTCCAATGTTTTCCATTTGTTATCCTTTTAAAACTCACAATCTTCACCAAAACCACCCTCGCCTATCCTCTCTTGGGATTCAACATTCTTGTCCATATGCAATGAGATATTAGTCTTTGACACCTATACAGCCTTACACTTTCCTCTCAAGATTTGTTTGGGATAAAAGGTTCCATAACTAGATTTAGTGCACTCAATTACCCTTTTCCCTTTGATATTCTTTGTGTATATTTCAAGAGACGAGGTTTTTTAAATCTAAGTTGACTACGAGCAAGATCAAACCTTGGTGCAAGGGGATCATCCGAGGAGCTCTTTTGCATTTATTTATGAAAGTTTTTAGTGTTGAATGTAGATAGAATGGGAAACAAACCAATATTTTAATTTGGAAATGATTAAGTAGTACCAAGTGATAAGAGTAAAAGGATTTAAGTTCACCTCAAGAGTGACATACCTCATTAAGCATAGAGCCAACCATCCCAAGGGGTTATAGGGAGATTTTGACATGCCTAGAGTGTAGCTTCTTTAGGTCCTCTCCAAGTTTTAGAAAGATAGAAATTGTGTCCTCCTGGTCTTCTTCCTTTGAAGATTTTTTGTGATAGAGCTCGATCACCCCTTCAATCAATTCCTTGAACACTATGAATTTGAGTCCTTGAACTATTGTCCTTATCATTTTGCAACCTTTTGCTAAGTTTATAGCTAGTGGGGTGTTATACCCATTAAGCCTTTTTATGAAAAGCAAAAGGATGTCAATTAACTGGGATTCTCCACACCTTATGGTTTGCCTAAGGCTGCTATAACTTATAGGTTCCATTGTATTTCTCTCCCCTCTATACCCTAACCTCACCAGTTTTAATAAAGACAATGGCTTTTCACTATGCCCCAACAAATCTCAATTAGAGGTAGAAAATAAACATCAACTTAGAGGAAAGTTCAAATGGCAAACAAAATGCCAACTAGATTGAAATAAATTTGCATTAGGGGAATTATGAAATGAGACTCATTCTAGCAAAAGAGTGGTTGGTTACTCATGATTATTGAAATCTTGAGTGATAAGCTTCTACACCTATGAAGGATGCGTATAATTACTTCTCCAATACAAATCTCCTTGATGCTTAAGTCCCTAGTTTGCTATGGACTAATAGGTGTGAATTAGATAATTAGATTCATGTTGAAAGGTGGTGCAAAAATTGCAATTTCTTGTCAATCACAATACCACTCTCATCCTTAAGGTCTCTTCCATCCATTGGACAAAATACAATTCCCATAGCATGGCCAAAACATTGGTTATTTCTATATTCAATTTCCCACATGTAATAGATAAATGAGCATTAACTGTATAATCAGGTGTGATAATGCTTCAATGTTTTCAAGATGTTTACTATGAGTCTCAAAATGTACGTGGATCAATGGGTGCATGCAAGTATAATATTTAACATAACTCTTATAACATAGCTACAAATTGTGAATGTCTATTGGACACACTTTGTCAATAAAGGATATTATTAGCTAATGTGCATGTATTATAATCAATAAAATCTTAGTACAAGAGCCAATAAGCTTACATAAGGGATATTTAGCATGTACTAAATAAAATGCATTCATAAGCAATCAACTCGATAATATGTAGCAATGAACCATCCTCTAAGAACAAACTTAACAAAGACTAAATATTTTTCTTGTTTGTATTATTTTTATTTGAGCATGATGAAAATGATTTTGTGTATGCCATTTTCGTTCTTAGATTTGAGAGCTCATGTCATTCACATTATTAGGAGAAAAGTAAGAAGTAACATTCATCTTCAATTCCATTATCAAATTTATAGATTTGCATACCCCAAGTTATTTTGTGCAGCCTATTGCCCAAATTCACTTGTTCTCATGAGAGCATTAGTTTTTATTCAATTAGAAAAGATAGATAATTTTTGAAAAATAATTGTAAATAGTTAAACTAAAATTTTTTAATTTTGTAAAGTGTTTTTGATCAAGGTAAGCAAGGATTTTGAGAGGGGCTAGACCCTTGTATAGAAGCAAAAAGTAGTGAGAAACAAGGGTCTTGACCCTATACTAAAAGCTATTAAAAGCTAATGAAACAAGTCACAATTAAGAAACAACACAAATAGGAGAAAGAGGAATAATTTTTGCTAGAACTGCTAAACAAAGGTTAGGGCAAGTTGACTTTTCACCCATAATTCGAGAATTGAGTTTGGGAAGAGGAAGAAGAAAGTCCTTTCAACAAATAACAATCCACGCTATACTATCATCCAAATTCCCTTTACATGGGGAAGCAATAGGGAAACAACCCACCGAGGGCAAGTTAGCACATGAAGAGGGAGGATGTTGAAGTGAACAATAGTCCATTACATGAGAAATCTAGCATTGAGCAAGAGCAACAGGTAAACCAATTAGTGGGCGTAGAGTATAATGTTCCCTATAGGGCACAAAAGACCACACCAAAAGCAACAGGCTTAATAATATCTTGAGAGGAATCAACAAATGAAGAATTAACAAACAAAGAATTAGAACCAAAGATGGTCAAGTGATCAACATAAGCATTCTTCCACCAAGTAGCAAATCCTTTACGATGCAAGAGAACAATTTGTAGACAAGTGACTAGTTGAGAAGCAACAATGACATCTAAAAGAGAGGCCCTCATAATCAACCGATTGAGTCCACATCCTATCCCCAATCATTAGAACCACATCTCCGTGAAGAGGCTTGGAGATGTCAATGTCCACCAAAATGCATGCAAAAGTAGAGTGCCCCATGTAGGAAGTA
The DNA here is from genome assembly GCF_030272615.1 of Cryptomeria japonica. NCBI lineage: Eukaryota > Viridiplantae > Streptophyta > Pinopsida > Cupressales > Cupressaceae > Cryptomeria > Cryptomeria japonica. The sequence goes on along the minus strand of NC_081407.1, from coordinate 491,482,425 downwards.
GGGTCATCAACCTTCAAGAAACAACTTAGAGTTGCTAATGGCCTCATAGCAAGAATCAAAATTGGAGGGGAAGATTTAGAAGTCTAACCCACATGAGACGCACATTGAGTGATTCAATAAGGGGGTTAAAGTAAAGTAAGTTTTACAATGTTTGATCGAGAGAGTGCTCTCCCTAAGCCTTCAACTTACCCAACACAGGAAGCAATAAAGAAACCTTTCACATGAGGAATAGTTCTATCTTACCAACCATAAGGGGCCTCTAAGAATACAATGTCCAGTTGTGAAGATCTAGAAGAGAAGGTTAAAGAATGAACTTGCACATTAAACCCCTTGGTTGGTAGAAGTTCTCATTTTTTAAAACAAGAGGAAGAGATTCCCCCTAGAATGTCAAACAATAGTAGAACCAACCACATTTGACTGCCTACAATAGTAGAAGGTTTTAGAGGGGCACATCCAACAACATAAATCTTAGTAGAAGCCACAAGAGAAGATCTCCCATTTGCAGCAACAATAGGACCATCATAAATCAACATGCCCTGCTACTAAGGTGAAGGAGCCACATAGACAATAGGGGAAGCAAAGTCCCCCACACAAACAAGAGGTGAAAGAGTGTGAATGGAGCCCTCCAAGTACATAGGGAGCAACCCACAACCAATAGGTGCACCAACTCCTGAATCGTACCCAATGTAGACAAGTGTGAGGAAAGGGGACGAAGAATTGCTTACACTAGAGCCACAAAACCTCAAACCAACAACATAGAATGAAGCATTTGCAAACTCACATGTAGGACGTAGTGGGAACCAATTCCATCATTTTTCTTTTTCTTTTTCAATAACAAATCCATAATTTTTTTTGGTGTTAACATTAAGGGAAGCAACTCTCCATTGTTGACATGGTAGAGAGTGACCTCATGAGGTTTGAACATTGGTTGTTGGCTCTACAGGCAAGAAGGCCGACCATTTCACCAAGGGGTCTTCCCTTGAAATTTTGTTGTGTTGACATCAAGGTAAGCAATCTCCATTGTTGACATGGTAGAGAGTAACCCTGTGAGGTTTGAACCTTGGTTGTTGGCACTACAAGCAAGAAGCCTCACCTTTTCACCAAAGGGTCTCCCCTAAAACGTGTTAACACCAAGGTAAGCAATCTCCATTGTTGACATGATAGAGAGCAACCTTGTGAGATTTGAACCTTGGTTATTTTGAAGTGTTTGTTAAGGGCACATTCTTTTTCAATAAATTTTCAAAAGTAAACACAAGATTTGTGGTTCAAATACATGAATTAGGGAGCCAAAAAGACAAACTAGTTGCACCAATTTTGGTGGTGATGAAATGAAATCCATGATGTTGCTAAGTTGCACTTGAATTGTTGATGAAGATGTTAAGGTTGCAAAAGTGACTTGCAAAATACTGACAAAGAGAAACTAACATGTTGTAGATGATGTTAATAGTTGTGAGTGAGATAAAAAAGTAAAGTTGTTGCAAAAGACATTAGAAGTTGTAAGCAATTTGTAAATGGTAAACAAAGAGAAACAAAAATGCTATAGAAGATGCTCAAGGAGGCTTTTGAAAAACTTGATGAGTCCTAACCTAGATTGAAAAAGTTGTTGATGTTTCAACCAAATTTTTGATTTGTGGAGGTGATGTCATCATCTTCTTTCCTCTTTTGGTGATGCTAACATCTAAACTCCATTGTGTTCCATTGTCTATCAAGTTTTGAGCTTCCATTCTTAGTTTTTCTACTTCAAAATTTCAAATCCCTTAGTTTGTTTTGGATATTTTTCTTGTAGTTTGAGAGATACTAACGACTTTCTATGAAATAATTTGATGTTCCTCTTTCCTATGAAGTCATTCGTACTAATTTCTTACTCTCTTGAGAAATCCTTAAGGGAAAGAGCCTTGTCATTTGAAGATTGCTCCACACAATGATGAATTTCTTTGTCACTTGAAACTTTCAAATTTGTGAAAAGGCCCTTGTCTTAAGAAATCTTAAGGGGTCAAAAAATCGAGGACTCAATTTAGAGTTTGTTTCTATTGGCGGACCACTATTTTGAGCATGGAGTAAAGATTGTGAAAGACTTGATTGCTCTAAAAATAGTCCATTGTTAGGCCACACAAATTCTTTATCAGGAATTCTAGAGAACACAAATGTTTTCAAACAAATAGATTTGAGACTTAGAGGAAGAGAACAATCCAAATTTTTATGTCTAATCACATTGTACTTAAAGCACCTAAACAAGCACCCTTCAAAATTTATATATTGGATCCAAATACCTTGTGGAGTGTGAATCCTACCAAGTGGTAGATTGGCTTGGATATGTTTTTAATTAAGGCAAAAACAGGTTTTGAAGGGACCCAAAACCCTTTACACAAGAAGATAAGTTTTGACTTACAAGACATTAAGCCCAAACTAATCATTATAACAAAACAACCCCATAAAAGACAAATACAATGAGAGCCAAGGAAATAATTCCCAATAACAAAGACATGGGTTTTAGCAGTTGGCTCCCACAACCTAAATTAGAACTAGATAAAAGCCAGAAAAATCCAGCCAAGGCTCCCCCAACCAAAAACGATTAGGATTTAACCTTTGCACTACTCTTGTGGGATCGAAGAGTCATATCAAAAGAGGGTGTAATTGAAATCGCTTACAACCCGACAATCCCATGATTGGCTTGGATATGTTGATATACTCACAAATCCTCATAAATTTGCATTTAAAGTTTGTCTCCTCATCAATTTTCTCAAATCTACCCTCTTAATTAGTAGCAAATTGTGACTCTCATGACAAAAAGTATATTGTAGAAGTGCAACCAAATTAGAGTCTTGGGGATCAAAGAAAAGAAACTAAGGAGCCACAAATTTGCTAGTTTTGCCAAAGAACCATTAATCGTTCAATAGCATAAAATCTCAATCTTTAACAAAATGAAATTGCATTAGAAAGAAACCATGCCCTAAAACATAAATAGGAGTTGCCATATTGCTACAAGTAGATATGGACGAGACAAAACTCCTCAAGGTCATTTCTTTCTCAAACATTTGAAAGCCATAAACCTATTGCTAATATAATTCTAGATTATAATAACAGTATTATAAGGAACCAAGGTTCTACTAGAGAAATTGTTGTGTCACTTGAGGTAATAGAGGTGGGGTTTCCGTTCTATATAGGTGGGGTTTCTGACATAGAACGGGTTAGAGGCAACTTTGCTGCTTGGTTTGTGAGCTAACTTTCTATCATTGCCATCATGAAGCTATGATTGATCAATGGTAGGCAAAGTTGAGGGTTGTCGAGTAAGATTAGCTGCTTATAGAAATTACCGCTATTGTGAAAAGGATTGTTAATATTTTTGTATTCTTTAAAGACTCGGAAATCTCCCAAACAATCGATTGGGGGGCACTAATTGGTCAACATTGACGATAGGTATTTGTTTGGGAGATAAGAATCTCTTTTGAAGACCTACAAAATCTCTCCTTCATTACTCGTCACATTAGTATTTCCTTTTGTTGCTCTCGTTCCTTCTTTTTCTCGTCCACACTACTATTATTAGTATTTCCTTTTGTTGCTCTCGTTCCTTCTTTTTCTCTTCCACACTACTATTGTTGTTACTTCTTCTCAGCTTTGACACCACTATCTTTAAACCTTTAGAAATGAATCACGTGTTATGGTCATACCACCTTCTTTAACTACAATATTGGAATGTGTTTCTTTTAACAAACTTTAGTTGGTTTTGAATTTGGCATTGATTCATTCATATAAACTATATACGAGTATTATAATAACATGGTAATTGTTTTTTTTATTGTCAAGAAAACAAGGAAGGAAATTTTATAGTCATAATGTTAAATATTTTTGTAAGTATCAGAATATGATTAATTGCAAGATATAGCTTTTGAAGCCAATTTTTAACCGACCCTTTAATTTTTTTCACCTAATAATTCTCTTATAAAATAGTTGAGGGATGTTTGGTGAGCTAAGAGCATGTAATTACATTCTTGTAGTTATCCTCATCTTTGAAGATTGGTACGATGAAGCACTATGTTTATGAAGATGTGCATTATTTGCTTAACTATTCATGATTAATAAGAAATACTAGTTATTGTTTGATATTCAATCATTTATACATAATTTCGTAACTACCTCCACTTTCAAATATGGATTAAGAAGAAATTGTTGAATTGATAATGTACGACCAAATTTTTTGTCAAGGGAAAGGACTTGTGTATTTATAGTGTGTGTATCTACACATAGATGCATGCACATCTATACCTATATTTATAGGTTTCTATCAATGAATATGCATTTATAAAATATATGTACACACATTATATTTGTGTATGCGTGATGTTACACATGTATATGTATATGCATGTCTTTCGGTAGTAATATTTTCATTGATCAAGTGTGTGTTTAACTGATACATTTGTTTTAGTTATGTTAATAATGTTTTTACATGCATGGAACAATTGGTCTTTAATTGAAGTAGAGAAAACACCAAATTCACACTTTTGTGCACTTCTAATGATTTTCTTGCAAAGTATGATACATTGTAACACTCATACACCCAAGCATTCACTTAATATCTATTTATTTGTTCCAAGTTGAACATGTATAGGAATAGCCAATATTTTGATTATGTTGTGGGACTGTCTTTTTGTCTAGTTGAGAGTAAGTAGAATGAGACTTTCAATGGAGTTCTGGATGAATATTCAGTATGTAATACAAACAAGTTTGGAGATAAGCCCAGACAAGCAACCCAATTCAACTCACATTCTTTTTAAACAAGATACAATCTGGTGAAATAATATTCAAGCTCATAACAACAAACTATATTCAATTGAAATCAAGATTTCAGTCATGAAGCTCAAATTCATTCATCTACAAAAATTATACAATCTATGATATTTTGTTGCTTCACATATGCACCATTAAATTTTCCTTATTTCTCTATCTTGATCTACATTCTTTCTTTGACTTGGACAACAAGAAATTCTTCAATTTATTCTCACAATGCTTGCCTTATTATTTTTAGCAGAGATTGCTTTCAAACCCCACATCTGCAAAGGTGTCCAACTCCTCTTCAATGCCTCTCTTTTTAATTTTGTGTGGAATGCTTGTTAATGCAATCTCAAAGAGGCATCCAACCTTCTTGATGATAATTAATTTGTATCTCCTATTCTCGTGCTCGAGCATCGATTTTTTAATCACTTCAAAATGTTGTTTAATCTTTAAGTTTGGAGAGCCTTGACATTCATCTCATTTTAAACATAGCAATAAATAGTTTTCCCAATTACTCAAACATCGATTATAATATGAGAAAATTCTCATGAATTAACTACAAACAATTATTAGATCAGAGATGGCTGCTTCGAGTCCTTCCGCCCTTAGGGCGATTTCAAATTTTGCGTCTGGTGCTTCTCGTCCCTCTGCCCCCGTTTGTCTTGCTGTGAATCTTGGTGGCTTATCCTCTGGCGTGGGAAGCTTGCATGCTTCCTCCCCTTTGGGTGTGGCTACGAATCTTGATTTGTACCGACCCTGTGCCTCTAGTGCGGCTCTGTCTACTGGGCATAGACGGTTGGATATGAAAGCATGTTTTCAACAAGGGTTGAAGAGACAAAAGTTTGACAAAGGGTTTATTTCCATCTCTAATGCTATCACTATTAAGCTGAAAGCAGGGACGAAACAGGAAATAGACTACAATGTTCGTATTTTTCCTACTTATGGTGTTATCTACCGGTTTAGAGGTTTTTGGCCTAGCCTCCCTCAGTTGCATGCCTAGATCTCAGAACATTGGGAGCCTCTCATTACTGGTAAAGTTTAGATCTATCCTATGGCTAAAGGGTTTTTCATAGCTAAGTTTGAAATTGCTAAGGAAAAAGACATTATTTTATGTGATCATTATTTTAGCTGGGAGGACAAATTCATACTGATGATTAAACCTTGACATCATGATTTTAATCTCTTTTGAATCTTTTAACAAGATACCGATTTGGGTTCAGCTGCCTAATCTCCCCCTTCATCTTTGGGCTGATCCTCTTTTGGAGGAAGTGGGTGATGCCCTTGGTGATTTTTTGATGGTGGATGACGAATCTTCTGATATTCTTCGCTCCACTTTTGCCCGTATTCTGGTTGATATGGATGTTTCAAAAGGGCTGCCTGTTGAGATTGTGCTCAAATCTTCTAAGGGTTGCTGAGTTCAATCTTTGGACTGTGAGGGGTTACCTTTTTGGTGTAGAAGATGTTTTAAAACAGGTCATGCGACTGCACAATGCAGATTAGAGAAAAAGACTATGGCGGCTTCGTGGTGGAAAGGGGCTTCTGAACAACACTATACGATTGAAAATAATCTGAGCAACCTAGGAGTTTTTTTCAAGTGGTTGCTTCGGATTCACAAGGTGTTATGACATCCCCTCCGATGAATGTTGACGCGACATCTTTGGATATTTCAAAGGGAGGGAATGTTGATGCAGAGAAGGTTGCACATGGTGTTTCCCCAAAAGTGAGTGGGATTGTGCCCTAGGTTGCTTTATCTTGTGATAGCGTTCTTGCTATCAATCTTGGAGAATCTTCTGATGTTGGGATGAAATCTTTTGATTCCTCTGATAGGGTGTTTACTCTTTTTGTTGGTTCTCCTTCTTCGCTTGATGATGAACTTTCATTGGCTTGGCATGACAAGGCAATTCAAGTGGAGGAGGGCTGGATTACTGTTAAGGGAAAGAATGCTAAGCCTTCAAAACCCTCTTTTGATATGACTCTTCATTCCCACAAGAGTAGTGCAAAGTGTAAATCTTGATGGTTTTTGGTTGGGGGAGCCTTGGCTGGATTTTCTAGTCTTTCTCTAGTTTTGGTTCAGGTTGTGGGAGCCTTCTGTTAAAACCCATTTCTTTGTTTTTGGGAACTCTTTCCCTGGATTGCTTTGTCTCTTCCCCATCAGTAATACATTGTATTTATCTTCTATGGGGCTGTTTTGTTGTAGTGATCGGTTTGGGCTTAATGTCTTGTTAAGTCTAAATGGATCTTCTTTTGTAAAGGGTTTCGGGTCCCTTCAAAACCTATTTTTGCCTTAATCCAAAGCAAATGCTTTTCCCAAGTCCACTAATTTAATATTAAATGTGTTGGAGAGTGCAAAAGATGCTTGGAAACCTCACAAAAGTGCCTAGAAAATTATTGACAAACCACTTTCCAGTGTTAATTTTGAATGAGCAAACATATTTTAATTGCTCTAAAAACTTAAATATTAGGAGTTCCCACCCTCATCTTCAGAAATACATGTGAATTAGAATTTTTCTATCGGAAATAATATATTAAAAATTAAGCCAAATTCCTAGAAAAAGTCATTTTTGAACACTTTGTTTCAACCCCCTTTCCAACAACTTTCAAATTTAGCAATTTTGCACATGTTGGTGACTTCTTGATGATGTGAGATGCTTGAAATCACCATAAGAGACCGAAAAATTGAATACAAAAGATAGTATTTTTTGGGTGATGTGGGTTTGCCTATGGAATTGGATTCTCTTGCATCAAAGTGTTGATTCACTAGATGGACTCAAAAATATTGAGAAAGTATGGAAGACTCCTTATAAAGTAATAATAAAACTTGTATGACTGTTAAGGAATTTTAATGATATGATTTGTTCTAACTTGGAAAAAACGTTTTGGCTAGAAGAAGGTAGTTTTGAGTGATACCAAAAGACTAGTAGAAGATGACAATGTTAAGACCTTTACATGTAATATTAATAATATCCACAATAATATGAATGGTATCAAATATACAAAATAATAGTATAAACCCTTATGCAGGGAAACCATTTACAATTCACAATATGCAACAAGCTTCTTAATGCTATTTTTCCAACATGAGATTCCAAATACACATGTTACTCATGATGATGCCTTTATAATGATATCAAAACATAAGAGGAGGGAAAATATTAAAACTATTACAAGTCATTAAAAACATACTAGCATGCCCTATCATCCAACCATCTATATGCGATATATTCTTAGAATTTTATATTATTGTACCTATATCCCAAGCCTATTCCATATTCTATTTTATCACTGTGATTTATTTAACACTAAATATATTCCTCATTTGCTCCCATAAATAGCCATTGTTTATTTGATGCCACTATTTCCTATAGTTGTTCTTTTGATTCCATGTAGATATTTGGTGATTGTTCTTGTGAGTCCTTGTATCCTATAGATGGTGCTTCTTTGATGTGTAGTTTTATACCTCCATGTTTGTTATCTCTCACAATGATATGGATGTTTATGTATTACATCCTTTGTACCAACTTTTGAACCTTCTTCGTATACTTTGATTCTTTAACCTCTTTATATCACTAATTCTTTTGTTTCTTCAATAAAATATTTATTTCCTCTTGTATCTATTCTTCCTAAACTTGCTTCATCTTGATTTTTCTTTGGTCTCCTTTATGTAGAATATCCTATAAAATTTAGGTTTTTTATTTTATACCAAATCTTCAAGAACTTCCTTGCACATTGATTGTTCTCAAAATATCTAACCAAAGATATAAAAAACAACGCCCAACACATTTACACCTAAAGTAGAAAAAATGAAAGGAAAACATATTTGTTATTGATGAGTTTCAAATATTAATTTATTGTAAGTTATTATTTATTACTCTCAATAATATTTTGAGAAATTTTTTTAGAATTATACTTGTTACTATAGTTTATCAATAGAATGACTTTTATTTAATGCATCCATGAAATTAAAATATTGAATCTTTATTCTTTGGATCTAAATTTTATGTACGCTCCCTCTTTGAATTTAAATATTGAATCTTTATTCTTTGGGTCTAAATTTATTAATTATTTTGTGGCCTTACTATCCAAGAAAGTTTGTTACGTTTAATGTAAAGAATGATATTTTTTATTCAACTAATAATATCATTTAGTAGTTTGAACTTTGAAAAACCATGCAAACATTAAGTTGCATAGTGTAGATTGAAAATAAGATCCTTTTGAATTGGAGCCATCATTCTAGAACATTATCTCTTCCATGAAATTAGGAACCTTCATGAAAATGAGGGTTTTCAAAAAATCTTTCACTTGATCACCTTTTTAACAAAATATTTAAAAGTAAAATAATATTTAAAGATGAATCTAAACATTTCCTTTGACATACAAAACACAAAATTAAATTTCCTATCTCTATTTATAGGATATAAAATTTTTCGCCTAATTTTGCATTAAAATAATTAGAATAATATGATCAACTTAAAATCACTACCTCAACTTCACGACTACTTGAAATCCTTATTTTGACCACTTGTTTAGAAAGCTTGCAAAATTATCTTTCTAGTGAATCCAAAATTATTTTAATGGAAGAGCTTTATGACTACAACACTTTTATTAATAAACATATCATAATTACTCTAATTCAAAATGTCAATATCCTCATATATTAGATACAATAAAATTAATAATATACAATTGACTGAAAAAAAAATGAACTCTTGAATTGAATACTCTACTGGAAACAAACTCTTGAATTGAATACTCTAGTGGAAATGAACTCTTGAATTGAATACTCTAGTAGAAAAAATAACCCCACACTATATTTTCAACATGAAATCACAAACAAATAAAATAAACATGATGATGCTCTTACCTTGATTTCACTTTAAATAAACATCTACCTACTTCATAATGGATGGGTAAACTATTAATATCAATATATTAATTTACTTAGAAGATGAGTTCCACATAATAATACACCTATCAACCACTACACACAATATAATACCTCTAATACCTAACAAAAGGGTATAATTCACTTATTTGAAGTAGGCACAATAAAGATTGGAGGGAACATAATTTTGTTTTGAGAGATTAATGTTTTTTAGTTTGGAAAGGCTAGAAGGACCAAAAGACAATTGTGAAAGTTAAATGAGAATCATTTTGAGAAAGGTCTAAAGTGTTTGTGGAGAGAACCATCCCAAACACGTTTGTGGACATCATAGAGGTCAAGTGGTGTATTTATGTAACACTTACAATGGAGAGAGTGAAAGAGTTAGTATTAAAGTAAGGAAGCTCTTTTTATAGGAGAATATTCTGTTTTGGGAAAAAACATTAAATTGTCTCATAAGATAATCAACACATATGGGTGTCTCATAAGATTATAAATAGAATAAAAAAAATCAACCATCATTACCTCATGCTTGTTTGGTATAATAATTGCTTGTTGATTCTACCTTCAATATGCCTAACAACTATGAAGCGCGTAGATGTGTGTGTTTAGAAATGTGTGAGCATTTCAAGAGAAAGAAGACACAATGACATCATTAATAAAGCAACTTAGATTGCTACAACTCTCCAAGACCATACTCAAAAGTGGTATTACAAATGTGATACTAATTGGATTTGCATTGACTATTTGATGTTCAAAACAACCCAAAGCAAAATCTAATACTTGAAATATAGTTTCATATATCTATGGTAAATGAGAATAATCAAAGGGATATGAAGTATAGATAATATGATTTTGGTAAAGCTACCACTTTATTTGAAGGTGTAGCAAAATAAATAGTGGTTTATTGGTGGATTAATTCTTTCCAAAAATGTAAAGTAAAATATCAAGTGTATTAGAAATCGAGGACTTGAATGTAATGTTGAGAGGCAAAAGAAGATAATTTTATGGAGATGAGAATTCAATGCCAATGTAACCTATGACATGTAGATTGTGGAGGAAGATGGGCAAATGAAGAATGATCGCTTACAAAGAAGAAAATCCATATCATATTGTTCACTTTGTAGGAGGATGACTGAAATTTGGTATTTTCTTTGCTCTTGTGAAAGATGAAAATGTCATTAATAATGAGTGGTTGGTTTGTTGAGATAGTAACCCCCATGATACTACAGAGTGTGGATCCATTAGTAGTCACATGGTATCCAAAAGCGGAGGTGTGACAAGTAACAACTATTAAGCATAGCAACCATTGGGTGCATAAGCTAGGGTCCTATAAGGATGATGGTTTTTTTATGATCAACATCAAAAAGATAGTTAAAATAGTTCATGAGATCCAAACCAACTGCATGACCTAATGAATCAGTTAAGTTTTGGGTTGTATTTTTTAATTCTCTAAAGACTGATGGAGCAAACCTTGCTTTGGGTATATTTATTTTATATGTATGATATAATTAATAAATTTAATTCATTCTTATATTTCTTTCACTTTTATGATTAAATCTACAAATCAAACTTTAATGGTGTAATAAGATCCATTGGTAATCGCATTCTGCTCACAAATCACATAGGTGAGGATTGTGAATAGGGGAGGAGCCAAACTTTACCACATTGAGGAAGATGCACAAAATTTACATTATCCCACATTGTAGCCATTATTGTAAAATACAACCCACAAACTATCCCATTTGTTCCCACATAGAGAAGATCATGGCTAATAGAAGATGCAAAGATGTTATTAGCGATTCCTTCGAAAATTCAACCGTTTGAGCCACACACACTAGATCCAGTGGTGACAAAGAAGGAAAGATCAAAGCAAGAAAGTTAAAGGACGAGTTGATTTAATTGGCGTGGTTATTGTGAATAACGAGTTAATTTTATTTTCATTTTATTAGGCATACTAATTGATAACTAGAATCCATGAATTATTAGATTATGAATGTTTTGTATTATAGGTGAAAACTACAAAATTATAAGTGTTTAAATGTAGTTTAAAATGTTTATTCATGTAATTATATATGTTTAATTTTTTAAATAAATACAAATATGAATCTACATTTGTTCTCCTTACAAATGGATTAATGAATGATATACTATTACATTCTATCTTAAATGATAGAAAAACATTCATGGAAATTAGTTTTATTACACATATTTATCAATATTAAACTTTCTAATTGACACACATGCACAACCACACACGTGCACAAACATAGATATAATATACCATTGATCTCATTGAATATTTCTTTGAAATATTAATGTTGTTTGATTTATCATTTGTATCACATGCAATATTTTTCAAACATGCATAGATGCTGTGTAGGGGAAAAAGCGAGACTAGGCTAACATGCCCTAATCCTACCTTTTGACACACATTGTGGAATACGAAAGAGCCTAGAGGTATCACACAATTGGCTACTTCTTTTTGTGGAAGAGAGAGCCACGGGTTACCTATTAGGGTTTCTATTCCTTTGTTGTAATTGAAAGATAGAATGATGCAAGTTCAATTCCTAACCCCAAAGTGCAAGTATGAACTAATAACAAGATTGCAGAATTGAGATTAAACAATGGAAAGCTGTAAACACAAGGACAAGACAAGAATGCAGATGCGTACCCGGAGTTAAAATCTGAGTGAAAATGTTCGGGACGGGGGTGCAGGCGCCACTGTCCTAATTCTGCTCCTGAAACTGCTGTTTTGCAACCTGAAAAGCTGTCAGAAATGCTGAAACTTGTTGTCTGACAGAAGGACCAGGGCACCCAGCGCCCCTGTCCCAGGGACCAGGGCACCTAGCGCCCCTGTCTTGGCAGGACTAGGGCGCCCCACGCCCCTGTCCTGGTCTTTTGCCCTGAAATTTGGTGTGTAGCTCAGTTTCTATCTGCTTCTGTCGGATCTGCAACTTGCGGCGTCATCCGAATCCCGAAATCTGCACTTATATCTGAAAAGGTATGGTGGGCGGCTATATAGGGTTTTGCCTTAGTCAAACCCCCACTTTGGTGATTTCCACCTCCACGAATAGCCAAGTTGTATTGTAACAGTAGTGTGTGTGCAAGATCCTAAAATGCAAGTAAGCAAACTAGAGCAACCTAGAAAACAAACCCTAATTGCTTGTAAATGATAATATAAATGATCCAAATCAAGATGCAAAGTGATCTAAAGCATGAATACAAATGATACAATGAGGCTTATGCAAAGACATGAAAACAACATGAAATCATACCCAACCCCAAGGGAGGGGTACACGCCAATCTTCAGTCGGTAATCCCCTTTTGCTCTTCAATGTCTTCAAAGCCCTAAATGGATGAATGAAATTGATGAATACTTGATAGATGGATGTTGAATGTTGGTGAAGTCTTCAAAGATCTGCTCTTTCGCTACATAGAAGGTCCTTGAAACCAAAATTCTGATCCTTTCAAATGAAGAAAGAGAGCTTTTATATATGAAACCCTAGGTCTTAATTTCAACTTTTGGCCGACCTAGAGATTGAATCTCCCGCCAATTTCTTGGGGTTAAGCTTTATTTTATGATTGGATCGCGCTCCTAAAATTTCGGGAAAAATGTCCGGGACCGTGTGCACTCCGGGCACCATGGTCCCGATAACTTTTCACACCAAATTTTTAGGGCCGTCGGATATGATGATTTTAGAGAGAATCCCGAAGTTATAGCTGATTTCAAGATGTTTTGACCCCTGAAATCAGGCCTTAAAGTTCAAAATAGGACCTAATTAGGGTTTTAGATTAAATGATGTATTGGAAGAATAAAATGAAAGGGGCACACTTTAATGAAAGGGCCCAACTGGAAGATGATGAAATAAGACCTTAGACCTAATTAATTTGATTAATTAAGTGCTAAAGGGGAAATGCAATGCAAAATGCAAAATGCGCCAAGGCGGGTGCTAAACTAGGTGTGAAATTGTACCACCCTAGCAAGTGCGTACAATTTACGACACTACAGATGCATATCTAAATTGAACTAAAAAAATGTTGCTTTAGATTAATAAAATTAATAGGAAGTCATATATGAAAATTGTGTTAATGTAGGGTGTAATTCTAATTGATGGTGAGTGTAAGACCTATTCTCCTAAACAAATGTAAGTTCAACTTCCCAATTGTAGGTATAAATTTGCAACATCTCTCACTAGAATTAATGGGGAATATGTGCCCATAATTTTTTTTTATGTGAAACCTCAACAATATCAAATCCCATATTTATTAAATTTCTCACGAAGTAAATTGGAATCTTTAAAGAGGGTTGACTTCGTCTTCTGATTCTATTTCTAAACTACTTATAGAAACATAAACCAATCTAGTTGTTAATCTACTTTTATTTTATATTTGAGAAGGAAAAGGGTAATTTTGTAGGAAATATCAAGGAATGAATGTTAGAGAAATAAAAAAATATGTTATGCACCAAAAGATTAATGATCAACTAACTCATTTTAGCATTCAAACATCTACTAATCCTAAGTGATGGTTGGAATCGATTCAAATTATTTCTTACTAATGTACAAAAGCCTCAATAAGCATCAACAAGGCATGCAATTTTCAAATGCTTATGAGTACAACACTTTCACTTGAGGACTATAAGTATACAACTATCACACACATAAAGTCGATGACGTAGTAATAAATGTTTAAGATTCAAAGCTTAATCTTGAGACAATTTGGGTTTTGGTTGAAGTATGGCATATTTTCCTATCTCAAAACCTATTCTATATTATATTAAAAAAAATATTAGATGAGAAATATGGTTTTAGGTACCTCCTTAGGTATACATTTAACTTGCAATGTTATGAAAAGTTGAAAGGAATAATGAATGAAATAAAGGATACTACTAATCCAAGAGAAACTATTTGAAGGGAAATATTACCATTGAAGATGAAAATAAAGATATCTAAGAGCATTCACACCAATTATCCAACAATAGATAGAAGATTTTTTAAGGGGGAAAAATGAAGAAAACCCCCCAATATTATAAAGATGGCATAAAGCCTAAGAATGAATACAAATGAGAGAAAGAGAGGGAGTGAGCTCAAGAATTGAATGGTTCATAAGAAGAATGAGAGAAACGACTCAACAAAATGGAAGAGAGATATGAGTTGAATAATTAACTCCAAGACTATGCATGCCACTTTTCATCGTATGTGTGTGCAAGGTGTTAAGATCCTCATAAGGAGGAGGCTACACCAGCTTATAATATTCCACTAAATAGGAATAATAAAAATGAGTAATTCTCACACGTGTGAGAATACTCAAATAAGACAAAAGACTTGTAGGGATTGCTTTGAAAGATTCTTGCAAGTAAATAAGTAAAATAAATAACCTTTACCAAGTAAAGATTAATTCCTAACACCCCCCTTATTGAAAGAGTTTACATCAAACTCTTCAATAGGTTGTAATCCTATATTATTACAATGATGGAGAAATTTATTTTTACAAAGTGGTTTGTTGAGAATATCTGTTGGAATAGTGCCTCGAATTCACTTGGCATGTTCGGGTTGATCAGAGTAGCCTACACCGATGGAGCAATAGAGTGGCACCTTCTTGGTTGTTGATCATTTTCTGATTGGTGTGATTTAGGTCGATGTCTTCCTCTCTATCGAGTATCGAAGAAGTTGTTTCCTTGTTATACTGATGTCCGATGGATCCACCTTCAGAGCCATCGAGGGATTAGAAGTTCATGTTATTCCTTATGCCGAAACCTGATGAGGTCGCCTTCGACGATCGAGTCACATATCGACAATCGGGTTGACATTCTGGATGTCATGCCGTTGTCTGATGAGTTCTCTCCTTTGTCTTGGAAAATGCTTTGGGTATTGGGATTAGATGTTTGGAGCTATGCCGATCTATGTGATAGTTTTGATACTTAATGTAAGTACAGATCCAATAGCCAACAAGATGAGAGGGGGGGGGGTGAATCATACAAACTTAATCTTCCATAAAAACAACAGATTCAACCTCGGTAACATATACTTCAGTAATATAACCAAAACAGCTAAACATGCAAACTCATAAGCATATAAACATCATAACACTCATAACACCAGATTTAACATGGAAACCCAAATAGGGAAAAACCACTGTGGGATTTCGGACCCACTAAGAAATATACTCTTCTAGAGTATGCTCGGTTAAAAGCAAATCCTGTTAAAGATTACCAACACATTGCTAGATGTGACCCGGTTAAGGGATTTCCCTCAGATCTGTTAGGATCTTCACCTTGTTAGAGGTGACCTTGTTAAAGGATTTCAAACACTCAATCAGAATGTCACCTTGCTAGAGGGTTTTACAAAAAAGACTGTTAAGTCCACTCGGTTAAAAGATTTTCTGTCACTTCACAAAATAACAGTAATAAAAATCTATCTGCAACTTCACATCTAAAATGCTAAAGCAGATTCTTATTTGCTCAATACAATATATGACTTATCTTGTCCATCTGCTGGGCTCTATACTCTATTATTCAAATAGGTCTTCAAGCTTCTATGCTCAGTAATCACTATGTAGCATCCCTGTGCATACACTTGCCCGCATACATTGTTTATCAACAATTCCTTATTTATAAACAATTGCTAACCGCTTAATCTCCTTGATCACATATCCCATGATCAATCATAGCCATTAGATCTTCAAACTTAACCAGGTTTAATGTATCCTTCGATCTGAAAACGTTTTACCTAGCCTTGGAACTTGCATACATTTCTTGGAACTTGTGCTAGGGTATTGCGGTTCAATCTGCGCTGTAGATCTTCCTACTGATTTTCCTTTGCCATAGATTCTTTAACAAACTTCATGCACGACATACCAATCATTTAATCAGTTCCAGCTCATCAACTTCCTTCATTAAATAATGCTTATAGTCATTTAATGCATTATGTTATTACTCGGTTACAACTCGGTAAATACTAAACTTCACTCGGTAGACATTCTGCCTTCATTAACCGATAGCGATAGCCTTAGGGTTTACCGACTAGGTTCTTTGCTCGGTAACATAGAATAGTATTAACCTTACAATCAACAATATATGTAGGATATCAAAACAATCTAAACATCATGATCTCATCATTGTCTAACTCGGTAATAGTTGCCCATTGAAAAACTTATTTCTCCCCTTATTCATCACATTCTTTCTATGTCTTTTACCGACATCTTTATACTCACCAAATCATACTTCTTAAGATATGGCAACATCATATTGAATTAGAAAATCAATTTCTTGACATCAATGACAAAATAATAATATTAAGACAGTAAACATACTTAATCAGTTATATCCATAATCATCAACAACCTTCTCAATATCCTAATTGAAATGCCAACAATCTCTTATTGTTTGTTATAATGCCAACAATCTCCCCTTTTGGTATTGATAGCAAAACCAATTGATTTGACCTAAATGATTCGGATTCGGATTGCTGTGATTCTGAAATTCTCTCCCCCTGTCATCAGTCTTCTCCCCCATACATTAGTCTTCTCCTCTTTTCTTCAGTCTTCTCCCCCTTTGACAACAATGCCAAAAAGTAAAGAACTAAAATTTAATTTCTTCTTGTATGAAGTGAATTCCTTGCTGTTATGTGTCAACTTAGTCTCGGCCAGAGCATTAAGTCTTCAATTCTTGTTCCCTGTATTGTGTCCTGCACACCTTTAGAAAACCTCCTAAAGTGTGTAAATTAGCATCAACTCCTATAAGATATTCTGTAGAGTCATCGAATTGATGCTTTCACCGAATTCGGTCAGTGAATGGAAGATAGGGGTAGGACCCCTAACTTACTTCTGAGATACTCAAAAGTGTCCCTTGGCAGTGGCTTGGTGAAGATATCTGTGATTTGTTCCTTTGTGCTAATATACTCCAATACCACTTTCTTCTCTTGAGCTTCTTCTCTAAGATAATGATATTTGATAGAGATGTGCTTTGTCTTAGAGTGCATAACAAGATTCTTTGAAATGTTAATGGCACTAGTATTGTCACAGAATATAGTTACTAGCTCGATAACTTTCTCATTTATACTATCCAACAGTTGTTTGATCCATGCTATATTAGTACAATTCAATACTGCAGTAACATATTCAGCTTCTGTTGTTGACTGTGAAACACATCCTTGTTTCTTGCTAAGCCAACTCACTAGTCTTTCTTCTAAAAAGAAAGCTCCTCCACTTGTGCTTTTCCTGTCATCAATGTTGCCTGCCCAATCAACATTAGTATAAACTTTTAAATCAAAATCATTTCCTTTCTGATATACTAAGCCATAATCCTTAGTGCCTTTCAAGTATCTGAAAATTCTCTTGATTGCTGTCATGTGTGTTTCCTTGGGATCTGCAGAGAATCTTGCAACTATACCTACTGCATGTGCTATGTCTAGTCTGCTGTGAACAACATATTGTAGCTTTCCAATCATGGATCAGTAAAGTGTCTCATCAAAAGATGCAGATTCATCATTCTTTGATAATTTACAGTTGGTAGTCATAGGAGTACTTACTAGTTTTGAATCCTCCATTCCAAATTTCTTCAAGATTTCCTTTATGTACTTGGATTGAGTAATGAAAATATCATTTTTCATTTGCAGTATTTGTAAACCTATAAAATACTTTATCTCACTGATTAATGACATCTCAAATTCTTTGGTCATTTCATTTCCAAAGTTCTTGCATAAAGAGTCATTTCCACAAAAGATAATATCATCAACAAATATGGCTAAGATCAGTATTCCATTTTCATCATTCTTCATGTACATATTTCTATTTTCACTTGTCCTTACAAAACCAATCTTGATTAGATAAGAGTGCAATCTTTCATACCATGCTCTAGGTGCTTGTTTCAAACCATATAAAGCTTTGTTCAATTTACATACCCGATCTTTATTCTTGTCTTCAACAAATCCTTCAGGTTGTTCAATAAAAACTTCTTCTTCTAATATACCATTCAGAAATGCAGAATTGACATCCATTTGATATACCTTGAAATTCTTGTAAGCAACATATACCAACAATGTTCTTACTCCTTCAAGTCTTACCACAGGTGCAAAAGTTTCACCATAATCAATTCCTTCTTCTTGAGCATAACCTTTGCTAACTAGTCTTGCTTTATTTCGAATGACCTCACCTTTTTCATTCAACTTGTTTATGAAAATCCACTTTGTACCGATTACATTTTTGTCCTTTGGTCTTGGGATTAGTGTCCATGTGTCATTCTTCTTGATTTGATCAATCTCTTCTGTCATAGAATTTATCCAATCTTCACTATTAAATGCCTCTTTCACTATTCTTGGCTCAAATTCAGATATTAGACATGTGTTCTGTCTCAGTTTGTTCCTTGTCATCACTGGATCATCTTTATCTCCTATAATTTGACTTGATGCATGATGTCTTCTGACATACTTGGCTAATACAGGCTCAGTAGGATCTATATGATCTTCTTCATCACTCAGTAACTAGATATTCTTTTCATTTTCTTCAACAATTCTCTTGGTAAGACTTGTCGGTTGAACATAGACAAATTCATCATAATCTTCTCATTCCTTGGAATTTCCTTCATCATTTCTTTCTGCAAATTCATCAATTTTCACAGTTGCACTTTCTATTATTTTGTTAGATGATTTGATCAGACATTTAAATGCTTTGCTTCTAGAGGAATAACCTAGAAATGTTCCTTCTTCACTTTTCTGATCAAACTTTCCATTTCTATCATCTTTGTGTACATAGAATCTACTTCCAAAGATTTTCAAGTAACTTACATTAGGTTTCTTGTCATACTAGATTTCATATGGTGTCTTCAAAGTTCCTTTCTTCAGTTGTACTCGGTTCAGGGTGTAAACTGCTGTGCTTATTGCTTCTCTCCAAAATGTTTGTGGCACTTTCTTTTCAATCATCAGGGTTCTGGCACAATCCACGATAGATCCATTTCTTCTCTCAGCTATCCCATTTTGCTGTGGAGTTCTCGGTGCAGAGACTTGTCTTTTTATACCATGATCATTGCAGAATAAGTTGAACTCATCAGTTGTGAACTCTCCTCCTCTATCTGATCTAAGACATTTCAGTTGTCTTCCTGTTTCATTTTCAACTCTTGCCTTGTACTATTTAAACATTTGAAAAGCTTCTGATTTTTCTTTTAAAAACATGACTGACATCATCCTTGAATAATCATCCACAAATAATATGAAATATTTATCACCATAATAACTTTGAACTTTCATAGGACCATAAAGATCAGTGTGCACAAGATCTAAAATTCCCTTAGAAGTGTAGGACTTACTTGTAAAGCTTGATTTTGTCATCTTACCCATCTGGCATCCTCGACACATAGCATTCTCAGGTTTCTCAAGACTCGGTAGACCTCTTACTCGGTGCTTCTTACTTATTTTGATCAGATTATCAAAATTTACATGACAAAACCTTTTATGCCATAACCAGGTATCATCTATCTTTGCATACAGACACTTATTCTGAGTTGAGTCAAAGTGAAATGTGTTACCTTTTGTTTGTGTCCCGGTAGCAGCTAACTTTCCATGCTTGTCATGAACTTTGACAATTCTTTCTGAAATTCTATTCGGTAACCTGTGTTGTTTAGCTATGCTACACTCAACAAATTGTATTTCAAACCTTCAACCCAATAAACATCATTACATTTAGCATTGTCAAGAAGTGTTATGGATCCTTTACCTTTTACCGGACATGGTGCATCATTACCAAATCTTACATAACCTCCATCATAATCTTCTAACATAACAAACTTGTGTATATCACCTATCATGTGATGTGAGCATCCACTATCTATGATCCAAGAATAATTAGTATTTATGTGAGATATTAGGGCCTTTTCTTCATACCTTTCTTCATCTGATCCATCTTTGATAGCCACATAAACTACTTCCTCTGTATCAGTTTCATCCGATTTATCATCATTGGATTCCTCATCAGCTATTAAGCATGTCTTTTTATCTCTTCTTCTGAAGTCTCGGTGTCCTCTGCAATGATTATCTTTCTGTCTGTCATCTTGGTAATCTCTCTTTTCAGTAGATTCTTTGTCAGGATAGTTAGAAGCCATATGTCCTATCTTATCACAATTGAAACATTTGAAAGGTAGTTTTCCTTTATACTTACCTTTGCCTCTCGGTAGGCTTCTAGCTAATAGTGCTTCAAACTCTTCTTGCTTTCTGATTTCCTCATACAGTTTGTGTACTTCTTCCATGCTCTTACGAAATCTTTCACTTGCTCCACTGTGATTTCCTTCAAAGTACTTATACTTTCTTTCATTGTAATCATTAGATTCATCAAGATGGAAAGAACTAAATGCAGATTCAACTTTATTTACCGAAGACCCACTGTTATCAAAATTACTTAACTCAAATGCATGTAGCTTACCAATAGTAGCATCTAAAGAAACTGGCATATTGGGTACATACCTCAATTCATTGATTGCAAAGACTCAGATTGCATAAGCTGGTAGAAGGGTTCTTAACAACTTACTTGTTATATCCTTTTCTTCAATGGTTCCTCCTGCTCCTTTGATTTGATTGACAATCTCCTTTAGTCTTGTACTGTACTGGGTTATGTTCTCACCTTCATTCATCCTCATGGATTCAAGTTGTCCTCTTAGACTATCCACTTTTGCTCTTTGAACATGTTCATCACCACCATACACAGATATGAACTTGTCCCACATTGCCTTTGCATCATTGCAACCTTCTAGATCATTAAACTTTGAGTCGGTCAATGCAGATGTTATTTCAATCATTGCTTGGATATGTTGTTGCTTTGCCTTTATCTCTTCCATTGTCAATGGATAGGTGCTAGGTGTAATGAAATCATTCTCCAGATAATATACAACATATTATCCAACTCCTGATAGGTGCAACTTCATTCTTTTGTGCCATGTAGAGAAACTTGACTTGTTCAGCTTTGGTGCATCCCTCTTATACATCTTTGGATCTTTTCCTCAAGTACATTTAAACTTTTCTTCCAGAGTCCAAAGCTCTGATACCAATTGATAGTTCTGATACTTAATGTAAGTACAGATCCAATAGCCAACAAGATGAGAGGGGGGGGGGTGAATCATACAAACTTAAACTTCCATAAAAACAACAGATTCAACCTTGGTAACATATACTTCAGTAATATAACCAAAACTGCTAAACATGCAAACTCATAAGCATATAAACATCATAACACTCATAACACCAGATTTAACATGGAAACCCAAATAGGGAAAAACCACTGTGGGATTTCGGACCCACTAAGAAATATACTCTTCTAGAGTATGCTCAGTTAAAAGCAAATCCTATTAAAGATTATAAACACATTGCTAGATGTGACCCGGTTAAGGGATTTCCCTCAGATCTGTTAGGATCTTCACCTTGTTAGAGGTGACCTTGTTAAAGGATTTCAAACACTCAATCAGAATGTCACCTTGCTAGAGGGTTTTACAAATAAGACTGTTAAGTCCACTCGGTTAAGAGATTTTCTGTCACTTCACAAAATAACAATAATAAAAATCTATCTGCAACTTCACATCTAAAATGCTAAAGAAGATTCTTATTTTCTCAATACAATATATGACTTATCTTGTCCATCTGCTGGGCTCTATACTCTGTTATTCAAACATGTCTTCAAGCTTCCGTGCTCAGTAATCACTATGTAGCATCCCTGTGCATACACTTGCCTGCATACATTGTTTATCAACAAATCCTTATTTATAAACAATTGTTAACCGCTTAATCTCCTTGATCACATATGCCAAGATCAATCATAGCCATCAGATTTTCAAACTTGACCAGGTTCAATGTATCCTTCGATCTGAAAATGTTTTACCCCGTTTTGGAAATTGTATACATTTTTTGGAACTTGTGCTAGGGTATTGCGGTTCAATCTGCGCTGTAGATCTTCCTGCCGATTTTCCTTTGCCATAGATTCTTTAACAAACTTCATGCACGACATACCAATCATTTAATCAGTTCCAGCTCATCAACTTCTTTCATTAAATAATTCTTATAGTCATTTAATGCATTATGTTATTACTCGGTTACAACTCGGTAAATACTAAACTTCACTCGGTAGACATTCTGCCTTCATTAATCGATAGCGATAACCTTAGGGTTTACCGACTAGGTTCTTTGCTCGGTAACATAGAATAGTATTAACCTTACAATCAACAACATATGTAGGATATCAAAACAATCTAAACATCATGATCTCATCATTGTCTAACTCGGTAATAGTTGCCCATTGAAAAACTTATTTCTCCCCTTATTCATCACATTCTTTCTATGTCTTTTACCGACATCTTTATACTTACCAAATCACACTTCTTAAGATATGGCAACATCATACTGAATTAGAAAATCAATTTCTTGACATCAATGATAAAATAACAATATTAAGACAGTAAACATCCTTAATTAGTTATATCCATAATCATCAACAACCTTCTCAATATCCTAATTGAAATGCCAACAATCTCTTATTGTCTGTTATAATGCCAACACTATGATGGAGCCTCCTTCTGGTTGATCGGCTATCGGGTGAGCTTGGCTAGTGTTACACTGATGACCCAATGAAGTCGCCCTCGGCGATAGGGATGTCATCGGGTATCGAAGAAGTTTGCTGAATGCTATGCCGATTAACCGATGGATCCGCTTTGATTGACTTCGGTGTTATCAGGGGTGGGGGTTGCCAGTTCAGGTATGTTTCCAATGATCCGATGAAACCGACTAAGTGCTATCGGTGATCGGGATGATATTTTTTGGGTTATTCCGATGGGCCAATGAGGCCATCTACTAGTGATCGGAGATTGGGGTAACATTTTAGTGTTGGTTCCGATGAGCCAATGGGAAAGCATCCGACTGTGGATGGTCACCCGTACCGAAGTCCAAAAGGCAAGTAGGCAGACACTAAGGATGAGAATATTGGAGTACTTGTATATGCACCGATCCGAATTTCAGATGCATGTGGGATAAATGGTTTTCCATGAATTCAAATCGACAGGGGCAGTTAGATTTCCCAACCATCTCGCGTAGGTGTAACGGTTGACCTGTTTGGTATTTGAAGCAAAATGCAAACCATTGTAAGGTTGACGAACTGTAATAGCCATTGAGAGTTCTGTGAGTGTAATTGACCCGAGTTTTTCTTTATCTAGAATGATTGTTCGACAGAGTGAAGGAAGTCTGTAGACTGGACTTTATTGTATTTGACATTCTGTTAATAAAGTTATTATGTGTTGGTGGTGGGTTTTTCTCCTGAAAGGGTTTTCCCACGTTAAGTCTGTGTGTACTGTCTGTGTGTTGTTTTAATTGATTAATGCTCATGCTTGTGTCGTATCTTGTAAAAGTTGAAATTTTTTAAATACTCTCCTATTTTCCCTTGCAAATTGACATTAGGGAAGCATATTTCTGCACTTTCTTTCCTTTACAAGTGGTATTAGAGCCTGGCCAAGTTGTGTTAACCTTGTTGGGTAGGGTTGGTTTTTGTGTTTGTTCTGTTTCAGTGGGAGATCTTGCAGAGTGTCTACTTGTTTGTTTTACAGGTTGAGTTGGCGAGCACTTCTGGATGCATAGACATGGAGAAGTTCAATGGGTCGAGTTATGAGTTATGGAAACTCAAGATGGAGGATTTGCTGGTTGATCGAGATATCTAGATTGCTATGTCTGGGCAGAAACCTACAAGCATGAGGCAAGAGGATTGGGACTTAGCCAACCAAAAGGCAATGGGACTAATCAGATTGTGTCTTGCTAATTCTGTTCTGTTGAACGTTCATGAGGAGAAGACTACGAGTGACTTGTGGAAGAAGTTGGGTGACATTTATCAGGGCAAGTCCCTAGTGAATAAACTTTTCTTAAGGAAGAAGCTATACTCTCTGAAGATGGATGCAGGAACATATTTGGCAGACCATTTGAATGAAATCAACATGGTTCTTGCACAATTAACTTCTGTTGGTGTGACCATTTAGGAAGAAGAACGTTGCATGTTGCTGTTGTGTTCATTGCTTGACTCATGGGATCACTTAGTGATGGCTATTGGTATTACTAGGACCCAATTTAAGATGGATACTGTGGTCAATACTCTTTTGTCAAAAGAAATGAGAAAGAAGTCTTCTGAGTCGACAAAAGGTGCACTCTCTGTTCGAGGCAGATCAAAGGACAAAGACAAGAAGAAAGGGAAGAAGTCCAAGTCCAAGTCTCAAGAGAGGACTAAATCTACTGGAAAGAAATCCAAGGTGAAGTGCTTGAACAATGGACAAAAATGGCATATCCAAAAGGATTGCAAGGAGGAGAAGAAGAAGAACAAGTATTCTGACACTGAATCTTCTCATAGTGATGCAGATGCATTTGTTGCAGCCCTGGCAGTGCCTACCTTAGATGACACCTAGTTAGTAGATTCTGGCGCATCTTTTCACATGACCTCCCACAAGGAATGGATCTCAAAGTATGAGCCATATGCTGGTGGAAAGGTGTATCTGACTAGTGATTCTACATTGGAGATTGTAGGGAGAGGCAGAATTATGATTCAATTCCCAGATGGTAGAGTGAAGGGGATCAATGTAGTTCTTCATATACCAAGTCTGGAAAGAAATCTACTCTCTGTAAGTAAACTTAATGATGCTGGAGTACAAGTTACATTTGTATATGGTGGTTGCAAGATGACTAGGGGGTCCATTTTATTGGCAAAGGGTGATCGCATTGGTACCTTGTATAAGTTAAATGTTGAACCTGTATGTTGTAATGTAACCTCTGAAAAGTCCAATAAGACAACTATAATGATGCATAGTGCTAATTCCATGGAAGCTAAACTTCCTGCTGTGAAAACAATGCTCTGGCATAATAGGTTAGGCCACTTAGGTGAAAAGGGTTTAAAGACTCTAAAAAATAAAAATCTTGTTGAAGGTCTTGTTGACTGTAACTTTGAGTTCGATTTCTGCGAACACTTCATATATGGAAAGAAAAACCGTGTTTAGTTTTATTCCAGTTCTCATAAATCTTTTGGTATTCTGGATTGTGTTCACTCTGATGTGTTTGGTCCAGTGGATGTTCCTTCTATGTCTAAGTCGAGATACTATGTATCGTTTGTAGATGATTATTCTAGAAGGGCTTATGTATACTTTCTTAAAAGTAAATCAGAAGTATTCAGTCGGTTTAAGGAGTTTAAGAACCTTGTTGAAAATCAGACTGGGAGAAGGATTAAATGTTTAAGAGCAGATAATGGTGGTGAATACTATAGTGCATATTTCGACAAGTATTGCATTGATCATGGGATCAAGAGACATAAGACTGCACCTTACACTCCACAATAGAATGGAGTTGCAGAAAGGTTGAATCAGTCTTTAATGGAGAAGGAAAGAAGCATGTTGAGTGGAGATGGACTGGAACAAAATTTCTGGGCTGAAGTAGTTGCTACAACATGTTACCTACTAAATCGTTCTCCTACTTCAACATTGGTTGACAAAACACCTATGGAAGCATGGTCTAGTAAGAAACCTTCTTTGAGACACTTTCGTGTGTTTGGTTCAGAGGCATATGCTCGTGCCTGATGTAAATAGATAAAAGTTGGATAACAAAGCCGTGAAATGTATTTTCATTGGCTATGGGGTTGGAGTGAAAGGATACAAGCTTTGGAATCCAGTGACTGGTAAGGTTGTGTACAAAAGAAGTGTTATCTTTCATCAGCTGAAGCCTATGTCACTTGATCACAACAAAGAAAAGAAAGGAGAAGCTGAGGTTGAAATCCCTCCAGCTAGAGAAGAATCTCTAGAGGTACCTGAAGATGAGGAGAGTTCAAGAAGTTCAAATAGTTATGAAGAAGAACATGATGATGAGTCTCCTATTGAACCTCAAGAAGCCTCACCACAAGTGTTAAGAAGATCTACTCGAGAGAGGCGGCAACCGGATAGGTATACACCTGATAAGTGCAATTATTCTATGTTGAATGTTAACTGTGATTATGCTTTACTTGCAGATACAGATGAGCCTAGGACTGTAAAAGAAGCTATTGATATGCCCGATTCAGATTCTTGGTTGGAAGCCATGAATGATGAAATGAAGTCATTGTATAAAAATGGAACTTGGAATCTGGTTTCTTTTCCTAAAGACAGAAAGCCTGTGGGTTGTAAATGGGTATTCAAGAAGAAGTATGGTCCAGATGGCAGCATTGACAAGTACAAGGCAAGATTGGTTGGAAAGGGGTATTCACAAAAAGAAAGTATAGACTATGGAGAGATCTTCTCTCCTGTTGCTAAGTTTTCATCTATCAGATTCCTCCTGTCACTTGCAACTGCATATGATTGGGAGGTCGAACAAATGGATGTGAAGACAACATTTCTTCATGGTGATCTTGAAGAAGAATTCTATATGTCCCAACCAGAGCATTTTGTGAAAAAGGGTAAAGAACATTTGGTATGCAAGCTTAAGAAGTCTCTTTACGGATTAAAATAGTCTCCTAGAATGTGGTATCAAAAGTATGATACATTTGTTTTGTCTTTGGGTTTTGTGAGATCAAAAGCTGACCATTGTGTGTATTACAAGACTGAAGGTGATAGTATTCTTATCATAGCTTTATATGTAGATGACATGTTGTTCATAGGAAATGCAAAAGGCATGATCTCTGATTTGAAAGCTCAATTATCTTTAAAATTTGAAATGAAGGATTTAGGGGCAACAAAGTACATTCTAGGAATGGAGATCAAAAGGGACAGGTCCAAAAGTAAAATATGGCTTAGCCAGAAAAAGTATATTACCAATGCTCTTGATAGATTTCATATGTCTGATTGTAAATCACAGGTTATTCCTATCTTGCAGGGAACTAAACTTTCTATGCTTGACAATTCGAAATCTGCAGAGGAGATTGCTGACATGAAAAGCATGCCTTATGCTAGTGCAATTGGCATCTTGATGTATGCAATGGCCTGTACTAGACCAGACATTTCCCAACCAGTGGGAGTACTTAGCAGGTTTATGTCAAATCCAGGAAGGCCGCATTGGGATGTTGTAAAGAGGGTGTTTATGTTGGTGTAAATAATTATTCATCATGGATATTATTGCACCTTACTTAAGTTTACTTAGGTACATGCATATTATAGTAGTTTGGGTATGAGACACTTGGGTGTTTGTGCCACATTGGGGTAGTGTGTGTAGGAGAATTTCCACCTTTTATGGTGTTGATCTTATCTTGTTATTACATTCCACCTCATGTAGAATATTATATTGATTCTCCTACCTACCCACACCTATTTCCTACCTACCCTTGTTTCTTATTGAGCCAAATTTCATGTTTGTATGCTCACATATCCATATAGCCTTGCCTATATAAGCAGGCTCATCTACATTGTTTGTACGGGCAATCATTGAACATCTTGTAATGATCCAGTTGATCATATTTTGCATCTTGATAGAATATAGTTTATTCCTATCATACATTTTGTCTCTCTCATTTGTGATTTCCATTGCCTCTTGATCTTGGCTAAATATCACATGGTATCAAATCCGGTCCATGTCTCATATGGTATCAGAGCCATTAGAGTGTCATTGGTTTGTCAATTGAGAGAAATTTGATGCTATTTGGGGTTGTATATTTTGGAGCTTTCTATTGCAGGTTTTTAATGAAGCTTCATGGGTCAAATATGAGGTCACCATTGGATTGAAGAGGTCCAAGAAAGTCAGTTTTGCCTTTTGTTTCATCCAAATCGGACTTCAGAGGCCAAATCTAGAGGCATTTGAAATTTGAAGTTGCGGCGGAAATTTTCCAAAAATTATAATTTTGCAGGCAATTTTCAAATAGCAATATCTCACTCATCCAAACTCCTTTTTTCGAGCAATGTTTTTTGTTTTGGGGTAGAATTTTGTGCTCTGTATAGTGGTGTAGGAGTTTTTTGATTTTCGGATACAGGTTTTTTCTGAAATCGTCAAATCCTGATTTTTACAACTTTGGAGGCTTCATTTGGGCTCATATGGACTCCTTTTCAGGTGCCGGTTTTTTTGAGAGTGCATAATTTTTTGCCTACTTTCATAATCTGCCATTAGTTTGTAGTGATTTTGAGTAGAAATTGCACTTTCAGTATTTGGTCATTTTTTGGCCTATTTGGTACTTGTATTTTGCTTGGATCTCAGTTTAGATCACTAGCAGTATTTGTTGAAGTCTCTTATATCTCATTTTGAGAAGTTGTAATCATTGAAATTAGAAGTCCACTTTGCCATTATTTGCAAGTGCCAACATGATCTTTTTATGGGGGGTCAATTGTTCATTTATATCTCTTGGTGAAATTCCATTCAGAGGCATCTTCATCTGCAGTATTCTACAGGGATTCTTTGTTGGTGGCATCATTTTCATGTTTCCACATTTGAATATTTTATCATGATGCATGCTCTTTCTTGATAAATGTTGTACTCACACTATCATAAAGTGCCACACCTCTTTGTATCTTGTTTTTGATGACCTATTTGATGTAATCCTCTTGTACACTTAGATTAGGAATATCTTGTGAGACTTGGTGCATGGATCTAGTTGAGACTTAGATTGCACACATTTGTGCATGGATCCCATGAGACTTAGCTTGTACCAATATTTTTTCCATTTAAGAGTATCCAGATGATGCTCAAAGCAGGTTGTCTCCATGCCTGATCTTCTTTTTGTTGCAGCGAGTGATTCATCATCATTGACTTGGTACCTGGTTTTGTCACACTTTGACATTATTGGTGCAACATTGACTCTCTTTCTTCCATATGGGGAGTTATTTTGGTCATCATCATTGGACCATCTTTGCAGGAGATTTGACATTGAGGGGGGGCTGCATGGTCTCTTCTTCTCTCTTATGGGGGGGAGTTTTTCCTCACATGAGGTTTTGTTCTTCTTATTAATCATTGAGAGCATTGTGTGCTTTCATCATCTCTCTTTTGGGGGAGGGTTTTTTCCCATTAGGTTTTTCTCTCTTTCCCCGCTTTATGGGAGATTGCATTTACATTTGTATATGGGTACCTAACATGGCCTCTCTGTCGAGACCCATCTTGCATTGCCTAGTTGCATTGTAGACTTAAGTGCATTCCCCTAAGTTGCACTTAAGGGGGGGTGTTGGTGTAAAGAATTATTCATCATTGATATTATTATACCTTACTTAAGTTTACTCAGGTACATGCATATCATATTAGTTTGGGTATGGGACACTTGGGTGTTTGTGCCACATTGGGATAGTGTGTGTAGGTGAATTTCCACCTTTTATGGTGTTGATCTTGGCTAAATCTCACAGTTTAGATACATGAAGGGAACTTCAGATTTCTCTTTGTGTTATCATGGTCATTATGATGATTCAAAGAGAACCCTTAGTGTATGTGGTTTTGTGGATTCTGATTGGGTATGGGACACTTGGGTGTTTGTGCCACATTGGGATAGTGTGTGTAGGCGAATTTCCACCTTTTATGGTGTTGATCTTGGCTAAATCTCACAGTTTAGATACATGAAGGGAACTTCAGATTTCTCTTTGTGTTATCATGGTCATTATGATGATTCAAAGAGAACCCTTAGTGTATGTGGTTTTGTGGATTCTGATTGGGCAGGGGACATTGATAGCAGAAGATCCACCAATGGATATGTTTTTGTCATCAATGGTGGAGCAGATAGTTGGATGAGCAAGTGACAACCTATGGTCACCTTGTCCACTAGAGAGGTAGAGTACATGGCAGCTACACATGAGTGAAAAGAAGCTGTATGGCTCAGGCGGTTGAGTTCAGATGTTGGTTTTGATGCAGGGAAGATTGAAATACGGTGTGATAATCAATGTGCTATATGTCTTGCAAAAAATCCTACTTTCCATGCCAGAACGAAGCATATTGATTTGCAGTACCACTTTGTTCGTGACATGGTGGAAGATAGAAAAGTTTATCTTAACAAGGTAGACACTCTGGAGAATGTTGCAGATGCCTTGATGAAGCCAATGGGCACTCACAAGTTCAAGTGATGTTCAAATTCTATGGGTCTTTATACCCATGGGTCTCAATGATAACCCGAAAGTGTTGGCTCAATGAATTACTCATCAAGTGGGAGTTTGTTGGAATAGTGCCTCGAATTCACTTGGCATGTTCGGGTTGATCGGAGTAGCCTACACCGATGGAGCAACAGAGTGATACCTTCCTGGTTGTTGATCATTTTCTGATCGGTGTGATTTAGGTCGAGGTCTTCCTCTCTATCGGGTATCGGAGAAGTTGTTTCCTTGTTATACCGATGTTTGATGGATCCACCTTCAGAGCCATCGGGGGATCGGAAGTTCATGTTATTCCTTATGCCGAAACCTGATGAGGTCGCCTTCGGCAATCGGGTCGCATATCGGCAATCGGGTTGACATTCTGGATGTCATGTCGATGTCTGATGAGTTCACTCCTCTATCTTGGAAAGTGCTTCGGGTATTGGGATCAGATGTTTGGAGCTATGCCAATCTTTGATGGAACCTCCTTCTGGTTGATCAGCTATCGGGTGAGCTTGGCTAGTGTTACACCGATGACCCGATGAAGTCGCTCTTGGCGATCGGGATGTTATCAGGTATCAGAGAAGGTTGCTGAATGCTATGCCGATTACTCGATGGATCCGCTTTGGTCGACTTCGGTGTTATCGGGGGTTGGGGTAGCCAATTCGGTTACGTTTCCAATGACCCGATGAAACCGACTAAGTTCTATCGGTGATCGGGATGACATTTTTTGGGTTATTCCGATGGGCCGATGAGGCCGTCTACTAGTGATCGAAGATCGGGGTAACATTTTAGTGTTGGTTCTGATGAGCCGATGGGAAAACATTTGATTGCGGATGGTCGCCTAGATTGAAGTCCAAAAGGCAAGTAGGCAGACACTAAGGATGAGACTGTTGGAGTACTTGTATACGCACCGATCCGACTTTCAGATGCATGTGGGATAAATGGTTTTCCATGAATTCAAACCGATAGGGACAGTTAGATTTCCCAACCAACTCGCGTAGGTGTAACGGTCGACCTGTTTAGTATTTGAAGTAAAATGCAAACCAATGTAAGGTTGACAAACTATAATAGCCATTGAGTGTTCTGTGACTGTAATTGACCCGAGTTCTACTTTATCTGGAATGATTGTTCGACAGAGTGAAGGAAGTCTGCAGACTGGACTTTATTGTATTTGGCATACTGTTAATAAAGTTATTTTTTGTTGGTGGTGGGTTTTTCTCCTAAAAGGGTTTTCCCACGTTAACTCTGTGTGTACTGTCTCTATGTTGTTTTAATTGTTTATGCTCATGCTTGTGTCGTCTCCTGTAAAAGTTGAAAATTTGTAAACACTTTCCTGTTTTCCCCTGCAAATTGACATTAGGGAAGCGTATTTATGCACTTGCTTTCCTTTACAATATCTACAACTTGATATTCACCTAAACAATACAAAAGAGAATTTTGCTTTCTTATTGAGTTGAGACTTGCTATCATAAATCACATTGTTAGAATGAGAACTAATAATGAAATCATCAACATATAAAATAATGATTGAACAATATTATTTTCACTATGCTTAATATATAAATTTGGATCATTTTTACGTCTAATCAAACCTTGAGATATAAATAAAGCATTAATTTCAGAATACCATTCTATAGGAGATTTTATTAAATCATAACTAGATTTTTTTAATTAGAAAACAAGGTGTTCATTACCTTCCTTAATAAATCTAGGAGGTTGAGACATAGATTTCATGTAAACCACCATTCAAAAATGCAATTTTAACATCCATTTGATTAATAGGCTAATGCACATGAGAAGCTAAAGCAAGAACTAATTTAATAGTTGGCATTTTAGCTACAAGAGAATTTTTTTTATTGTAATCTAGGGCTTTTACTTGGGAGAAGCCTCTAGAAACTAATCTAGCTTTAAACCTAATAACCTCATTATTTGCATTGAATGTAGTTTGATACAACCATGTACATGAACAATATTCTTACCTTGAGGTAAAGGAACTAAATCCCATATTTGATTGGCAAACATTGTGTCATATTCTTCTTGCATATCCTTTTCCCAATGAGGTTTATTTTTAGCTTGTTCAAAAGATTTAGATCATTTATATTCATATCATTAGATATTAAAGCATAATTGCAATAGTTTTCCTTTCTAGCTTTAGATTGATTCATTCTTGCTAAAATATCCTCACTTTCTTGAAAAAAGATTTTAAACCATTTAGACTTTCTTTTAGATGTAGAAGTATCATCACTCAGAGAAGAATCATGAGGAGAATATTTATCATTATAATATACACTATCACTATGACTAAGAGATGCATTAGGAGGGATTTTTATCCTCAACAACTACAACTTACTTTGAGAAATGTTATTGTCATGCACTTTAGAACAATAATGAATATTGTTTTCAGAAATGCATACACCTCTAGCAACTTTAAAGTTTTTAGTGATAGGACTATAAACTCTATAAGATTTAGAATGTTTATCATACCCAACAAAAATATGATAAGATTTAGAATCTAATTTTTGCCTTTTTTATTTAGGTTTATGAACATGAGCGATTGAGCCAAAATTTCTTAAATTTTTAAGATTAGGCTTCCTAACGGACCAAGTCTCTTTAGGAGTTGTGTCCTTTAAAGCCTTGATAGGGGTCCTATTAATAATATAAGAGGCACAAAATATTGCTTTAGCTTGAAATTTATGACATTTTTTGCATGGAATATACATCTACTCATTTCAACAATAGTTCTATGGTTCCTTTCCGCTACACCATTTTGCTGAGGTGTATAGGAAATGACTAGCTCATGTTTGATAAAAATGACTTTAAATAACCATTTAAATCATTATTCATAGATACTTTACTATTATCTATTCTAATAATTTTGGGTTTAAAACCCG
This sequence comes from Cryptomeria japonica, assembly GCF_030272615.1. Lineage (NCBI taxonomy): Eukaryota > Viridiplantae > Streptophyta > Pinopsida > Cupressales > Cupressaceae > Cryptomeria > Cryptomeria japonica. The sequence goes on along the minus strand of NC_081407.1, from coordinate 491,448,893 downwards.
ACTGCCTTTTAACAAATTTATGAAATTCAACAAAAATATCAAGACCTTAATCCTTACTTTGAAGAAAATAGTTCCAAGTTATTCTAAAGTAATCATCAACAAAACTAAGTGCATACCTTGATCCTTGGATGGAGGTATTCTCCATAGGTCTCAAAAGGTCACTATGTATGAGGTGCAACTTATGATGTGTCTGCCATGCTTGATCTTGTGGAAAGGGGTTCTTGTGCATTTTACCACTCATGCATCCTATGCATACAATTTTAGATGAAACAATACTAGGCAATCCTCAGACCATATTAGATTGTTGTGTCAAGGAAATATTGTTAGCATGGATATGACCAAGTCTTTCATGCCAAATGTTTGGAATCAATGGTAGATAGTAAAGAATATATAGAATGAAAAAACTCATATGATCTAAACAAATTATAATTGTCCAATTTAGCATTAGAAAAGACTTTATTTTGTTTTGGATCAATCACATAGCATATGTATTTATTAAATTCTTATTTTGTAATCTTGATAAAGCTTAGCTATGGAAAGAAAATTAGTTTTCAATTCAAGAACATATAAAACATCATGTAACTTACGATTAGGTACATTCAAATCTCCAATTCCTTCTACTTTACAACTATGACAAGTTGGAGTAGAATATTAGATGTGTCAAGTTGCACAAAATCAAATACCTCTTTATGCGAAGTAACATGCTAAGAAGCAAACAAGACCCTGGTGAAAGAAAGCAAGACCCACTTTGAGCCACATCGAATTAAGGCCATTTGGAGGGGGCTCCTAAAAGTGATTATGGAGTTTTTTTTACTTTGGATGGTAGGTTCACCAAAATTTACGGGTATCATTTTGTGTTCCTAGATCATTTTTGTCACAATGAGAAAATGTGTTTTCCATTTTATTTGTTGTCTTCGTTGAGTGCTAATATCGCTAATTTTAAGGAGAATCCCCATGTTAATCTGGTTTTGCACCAAGGATTATTCTCTCTTATCTATGAGCATTTGAAGGCTAGGGCTTCTAAAAACCCTAGCAAGTCCTCTCCCATTATTGCAGAAGAGATTAATGATAGTGAGGACTCAAAATCAGAGGGTTGGGAGACTGAAAGAAATGATGGGGATTTCCTCCCCCACACCAACAAAAAGGCTAAAACTAGGCTTAAGGTGGTTGCTTCGAGTGTTAGTAAGGGGTCCCTTGTTGTTGGTGGAGAGGGTTTGAGAAAAAGAACCTAAGGGTAAAGATTGAAAGGCCACTTTGAAGGTTTCAGACAACTCTGATGATTAGGACGCCCTGGACTACACTCACAATGTTGAGGCGTCCTCTTCCTCCCATGGATCTGAACATAATTCCCAGGATTTGATGGATTTTACCTCACAAGATTTCCATCCCAAACAGGAGATCTCGTTTGATGTTCTCAACATTGCCAAGAACAACTCTCTAGAGGTTTTCCGTCTTTTCAGGTGGGTGTTCAATGAGATTAAGAACATTAATCTCAAGCAGCGGTCCTTATCTTCGAATATGGAAGTTATGCAGGCTAATGTGGGTGTTGGAGATATGCCGCATGTTGTTGTTAGTGCTCATCCTATTAGTATTGGTAAGGAGGTGGTTGAGGGGGCTTCAACGGGTGCTCTATGGATGGAAAGCGAAAAGCAAGTCATGACTAATTGTATGGCTAAAAACATGGAAGCCACCCAAAAAGTGGAGGAGATTTATGATAAAAAAGTTGTGGACATAGATGGTAGAATTGCCAAATGCGAGGCTAGATATGGCTGCTAGTGCAAAAGAATTGGGTCCACCAGGTAAGCATACTTGGGTTAGCTTGAAGAAGAGAGTCACTAAAGTTCCCTAGGACATCTTTGAATTGAAGAATTCTACCAAGAAGATGCATCAACTGAGTGTTGATACTAATATTCTTCTTCTAGTAATTAAATAATTTTTAATAATTTAGTTATTCTTCTTCTAAACCATTAATTAAATAATCTTCATTATTTAATTAATTTTCATCATTATCTCTTTCTCATTAATCAATTCTTGATCTTAATCACCTAATCCTAACTATTCCTCTTTGATTAAATAATTCACTTAATTATTTAATCCCTTTAGTCTAAACTAATTATTCTTCAAAGATTAAATAAGTAATGATGCACTGAAAAGGAGACAGTCACAAACAAAGCTCAAGAGTCAATATGTTAGTTTCCAACCAAAAACTAAAAAAAAGAACTAAAACCTCCAAAATGAATATCAAAAGAGATTAAGCATACAAAATGAAGCATTAAAAAAAGAAAAGAGAGAAGAAACTCCCTAAATTGCTCCCATGTCGCCTGATAGCTCTTCCTTGTTCTTCTCCTCTCCAAGATCCCAATGTGTGAGTGTAGCTCTCAATTTAGCATGAAGCCATGGATGTCAAATGGAGTATTGAAATGGTTGAAAAATGAAACACTAATATTATGCTAATGCAAAAGAGTGATATTGCTATGAGAATACTTAAGTAAAATGTCTATGCAAGTATAATAACAATGCTAAAAATGCTTCCTCCTTTGCTTGAGGAATGAGGCTCCTTTTATAGGAAAAATAGTGAATTGGAGGGTCAAGATTGACTTGGCTTATGGAGGGCTAGGATTGCATGAGAGAGGCATGCTCCTCAATCCATGTTTGCAACTTCCACCAATGCAATGGTGACAAGTGGCAACATGAGAGGGCTTGAGAGGAAAGGGAAGAGGCATTAAATGCTTGAGAAGACATGATGGTTACCTTAGGGGGTTTGGTAAGAGTTAAGTTAATGGATAAAGCTTTTATCCAAAGGATAAACTCTTGTGCAAGGGTTAAAGGGATACCCATGGGAAAAACAATGAATGCTTGAAGAGACCCATGGGTTAAAAGGATGGTTAAGTTAGAGAGATAGTCTCTAACTAAGGGCCAAAGGTGAGTTAACCATTAATGGTTATGTAAGAGTCTTACATGCTTTGGAAGACTTTGGAGGTTAACTTGATAAAAAAATGATGAGTTAGCCATTAATGCTTTATGAAGACTTTGCATGTTTTCGAGAAGTGATCCCTTCTTAAGGAATGTGAAAATGTTTAGGAGGGAATTAGGCTAATTAGAATGGATTAGAATATTCTAGAAGAAGGGATTAATGGGCAAGTGGTTTTGTAGGAGAATGCAAGTGGGGGATTTTAGGATTAGGATTGTGCAAGTGATTAGAAGGGGGTTTAGGATAATTAGAATGGCTTAGAAGAATCTAGAAGGAGGCTAGTGAGCAAGTGGGCTTGGTAAGTGGGTGAGGATACATAGTTTTTTTTTATTAAATGATTTATTTAATTAAAATAGTTGACGTAACTTACATTTGTAGGAGAATGCAAGTGGATGGGGAGTTTTAAATAAATTTTGATTTATTTAAATAGGGATTTGATTTGGGTTTTTAAATAAATGTTAATTTATTTAAATGAGAGGAAAGGGGAAATTAAATAAATTTAGTAATTTATTTGATATTTGGACTATAGTTAGTAATTAAATAAATTTATGAAATTTATTTAACTAGAATAGAAGAATAGGCTGAGAAGAATTAATTAAATGTAAATTTAATTACTAGAGAAATATTAGTAAATTAAATAAATATCAATATTTATTTAATTAGTGGACAAATTTATGTCTACATTTTCCCTTCTTTGAGATGGTTCCGTTTATCATGCCATTTCAAAGAAAAACTGATAGGCATAGGAAAAATGCCCCAGGGATGTTAGTTTTTGGGTTGGTATGCCCCTTGAGAGATGGACCGAAAAATTCAAAAAATGAGGTGATTTGTTGAAAAATAGAAAGAATTGGGGGGATGATAGAGTAGAAGAATCTGAAAAAATAGCGAAATAATGGAGGAAAACGGGGTTAAAATGGAGAAATGGTGAGCCTTAGAAATTCTCGGGGTCCACAACGGTGAGCGGAGTGAAGCAGGGGTAGGGTTGGGTAGGGTATATTTAGGCGAGAAGGGGTAAATTGGCCTCATTTGCACACTTCTTCACAACGATCCAGAGCTCTAATAATGACCCTTTTGGAGCATCTTGTTGTAGAGAAGATGGTGTTTTCAATCGCAGATCATTGGTTCAAGCACATCTGGAGGTAACAACGGCCAAACGACTATGGACCCCCGTAATGTCTAGTTCTAACTTTTGTCATTTGAGCTCATTTAATGCCTTTTTAGCTAGTCAAAATTTTGTCAAGATAAAGGTGCTAAAACCATGTTTTAGCACTTTTGTCGCCCAATGTAACGCTATCATGCCGATATGATGCTATTGCATAGTTCTTGTAGTACTTTTGTCATTTTAGTGCTATTTTAGGATAGGTTTAACGCTTTTGATTTATGAGTTTTGGCATTGTTGATACGTTTGATATTGTGGCGCTATTGATGTTATAGTTTAACACTTATGTTATGTTGTAGTGCTTCTGATTGGAAAAGTAGCACTTTTGTTTTTTTGTTTACTATTTTAGCACCAACGTGAGTTGAAATAGCACTTTTGCATTTTGTTAGCACTCTTGATCAATGTGGTAGCGCTTGTTGGCATTTTTGATGATTATGTTGGGATTGTCATTGACGGACACACACTTGCATTGAGATCACTTTTATATGTATGAGTTATGCTCAATCGGCAAATGTTCCCAACCGGTATGATGCATTATAGTCTTTAGACTATTAGTGTTTTGCAGAATGTGTTTACCGGTCTGAAGCGGTATGTTGACCCCAAGCAGTTCGAGGATCTCAAGCGGTACGAAGGATCAAAGTGGCAGAACACATATTTCCCAGTCTTCATTTTTGTCAAACCGGCAACAGGTATTTTGTATGAACCGGTAATACTCTGTGATGAGTTACCAACCGACATTTTGTGATGAGTTACCATCCACCGATTGTTTGACGATGTCAACACTTTAACGGTGCTTTTTGTGTCGTGTTATAGAATATGTCTAGATGCATTGAACCTAGGAAATTGTAATGTAATCCTATTGGACCAACATGAAATCAGATTCCTTTATAAGGACATCATGTCTAGGGTTTTAAGTTGTTGCTAGGGTTTAAGGTGGTTGATGAATTAGAGAGAGTGTGAATGAGTTGAAGACTAAAGTAATGCTGGAATACATTAGGAACGAGCTATCAAGGATCTAACCAAGCAATCTGTGTTATTTGCTAGATCACTCATTTGTTGATTACTCACATCTTTGACAAGTCTGAAGCCCTTAACCGGGTAGGCCCAAAAGCCTTTTGTAAATCCTCTAACAAGGTGGTTCACATCTGTGGATCTAAAATCCTCTAGCAAGGTAGTCTTTAATCGGACTAATCTCCTAACAAAGATTGAGATTCCTAACAGGATCTGTTCTGGTAAAGAACATTGTATGACCTTAACCGGTCTGGTTCCTATTCTGTAGATAGTTACTTGTGAGTTCCATCTCACCGTGGTTTTTCCCATTTGGGTTTCCACCGTCAAAATCTCTTGTGTTATGGTGTTTGTGCTTATGTGGGTGAATGCATTATTTGCTATTTGGTTTGCATGTGTGCTAACTGGTTTGTCTGCTAAACTGTTTTACCGGTTTACTGTTAGTCTAGTAAAGTTTTTAAGTACATTGATTTTTGGCATACTAATTCACCCCCCCCTCTTAGTATTCATCAATGATTTTATCATTGGGTATAGTACAGTCAGGGTTGATTGCCCCAGTTGGTTTTGAAATGATGACATTTGATGCTAGTTTGTTGTGGATGCATTCTTGTTGTGTTTTGGAGACTCAGTGTACCTGTTGAGAATAGGCAAGTGATGTAAGTTCTTGTTGTAGTCTAGGTGTATAGGAGTCAAGTTCTGTTGAGACTTGAGATACTTGATGAAAAATTATCTGCTAAAGTCTAGGTATTAGCAAATTGTGCATAGGAAAGAGGTTGACATTGTCATTTGATTGTTTGTAGGAGGACTTTCCTATGCTGCAAATGTGAGAGAGACATACTACCATGTAATGCTTGTTAGGCCCAATATAGAAAGCTAATGTACTGAGAGGGGAGGGGTGAATCAGTACTCCAAAAATTTTCTCTGATAATAACCTTATTGTTATGCATAGACATAATAGTGCAGTAACATAAGATAAAACTAAAATCAACAGATAACAATCATACATGATTCACTCCATAACACACATATTTTGGTCACACAGAAACTCTTGGTTAGAGAGAAAAACTGCGGTGGGGATGGCACCCACAACTTCACTACTACAATAATAAAGAATGCTCGATTAGAGGTAGATTTAGCTATTTCTGACAGCTTACCCAGTTAGGAGTATCAAGATCAGTTAGATCTACCTTACAAAAGGATTTTTACAACACTATATAAGTGTAGCACCTGGTTAAAGGATTTACAGTTTATAGACTTGGTTACAGTCTTTTACCCTATTAAAGGTTTCTCTTACATCTTCAAAATATTACAATAAAACCATTACAAATATCTGCAACTTTATATCTGAAATGCTAAAGAAGATTCTATGTGCTCTGAATAAGATTACCTAGCTTGTAGCATACCTCGATAACCCATAATGAAACTTGGTAAACCCTTCTGTTTACTCTATTCTTTGACTTTTCACTGATAACCTTCTCAGTGACCTCTCTGTGTCTCTATAACAGTCTTCCTTTATGCATACACACTGTTATCTCATTGCATCTCATATATCTAACCCTAGAATCATGCTGTATAAATAGATCTCTTACAGCAGTGATCTGATTCATTGCTTCGATCTTACAAAAGATTCTTCGAATGAATAACTAAACAAAATATCTCATTGGTTAGATTGACCTTGTAATCATACACAATCTCATAGTGAAATTACCAATGCAAAAATGGTTAGATGTGCCTCGATGTTGTAACACGTTTTCATGTGCATGTCTAGGTTCAATGTATCTAGTAAGACGTTTCACTCGGTGAATATCAACTCGGTGAGTTAACTTTACCACTCGGTAGCCATGAAACTTTACTCGGTAAACAACTCGATGAATACTACGTTTTGTGACTGCTTTCTTCTGTAACCGACTAGACTGTTCATACCGACTTCTCTGTGTGTACCGACTACATGATTCGGTAATACTAACCAACTAGAATATAGTATGACTTTGGATATGAAACTAATGGCAATTTGATAAGTAGTAACAATCGCCCCTTTTGACATTAGTTGAGATGTTTGACAAAAAAACTACTTACAAAGTCATAACTCAAAAACTATATACTTGTCAAAATGACTATACTTGACAATACGTACAATAGTCAATAAAATAGTATATGCAGATATACTCCCCTTATCATTATTCTGTACATAACTCTAAATTTTGCATGTTCGGTTCTGTTCTGTACTTGTGTGCTCTGAATGCTCTGTATATTCTGCTCGGTATACTCCCCTTGTATACAATACTCAAAATTGTGTTATCAAAACTGTACTACTCTCCAAGTGTAAAATTACTCCCCCTTTGCTGGGCTTTCCTCTTTGTAGTATCATAATATTACTCCCCCTTTTTGAAAAACATTAAAAACTTAATTTCCATCTAGAGGCGGTAATTGATAAAAAATAGTCTTATACTTGGTCCGGGCGTCGGTGAAGGCGACTGAGAGTGAGTCCTTGAGACTTTCCATTAAGGAGTTCTGAGCTTGAATATCAGATAAGAGTGATATCAAGCCATCAAGAGTGCTTCCCTCTTGTGTAGTTGATAAGCTTGTAGCTCGGTTGAGCTGCTCCTGTACTGATGATAGATGAGGAAGGAATAATGTTTGAAGGGTCATTATATCCATCCTAATTTTATGCTCTTCATTCCTCAGTTCTAACTGTTGAGCCATGAGCTGCTGTAGCTTTTTGTAAAAATTCTAAATTGAATTAGGCTCAATGCTCAACTTAGATGAGAGATCGGTGATCTCTTTCTCAATTGCATCAGTTTTATTTTTGATGTCTTTAATAAATAAAGAGATTGTTCACAATTTCTGGAATAAATAAAGAATGTGCTTGAGTTGAGGGGACAACTCAGCAATGAATTTGACAAGTTTTACCTTGCCAACAACAATTGATTTGTGGACTTCCTCTATCATTTTTGCTGTGAGCTCTTTATCCTTGAGCTTGCTTAAGTACTCGGATGCATCAACTCCAGATGTTTCAATCTAATTAAGGAGTTCATCCAACTGAATATGGATGGCTGCATCGGTTGACACTGTTGCTGATGGTAGCATTTTTGTGAGTAGTGTCCTAACCTTCTGAAGTACTTTGTTCTTTTTCTGTATGGCCAGTTGCTTCTCCTGTTCGGCCTTTGCTTTGCATAGTTCACCAAATTCAGTGAGTGCTTGCCCTTTCAATTTGGAAATGTCTACATTGGGCAACATGATCGGTTTAGATAAGTCAAATTTAAAACCATGCTTTCTCACCTTCTTCTCTTTTCCTTTGGTATGTGGCACTAAGACAAGTGCTTGTGAGGCTTGCTAACCCTTGATAGGTTGCTCGGTAGATGCAATACTTTGGTTTGTACCTGTAGGAGTTGCAGTGTCTTTGGGTGGTTCGGTGCTAGGGGTCTTAGCTGTAATATTTACAGTGCTTGTTTGTGCTTGAGACATTTGATCTTGGGTTGTGTCACCTGCAGCTTTAGATTTGTTGCCTTCGATAGCTTTCTTGGTGTCCTTGGGAGCTTCGGTTGAGACTGGTGGCTTCACCAGTGGATAAGGCTAAATTTGTTCTAAGACAGATTCACTAGAGACAAGTTTTGCATAAGTGGTGCCTTCAGTCATTTCCTGTTCCGGTGCTGCTTCATCCATTACATCTTCATCAAGTTGTATAGTGTCAACCAGGTCTGGACCTTGCTCGGTGACATCTGGATCTTGCTCAGTGACATCAACAATTTCAATTTGAGATTGTACACCGACATCCTTTTGTTTGAAGATCTCCTGCCACTTGGCTTTAGTCTCATTTTCCACATCAATATATAGCCCATTCATCAATTTTAAGGCTCTCTGTTTCACAAGAAATTTTGAATTGTATGTGGACAAATGCTCCTTGATTTCAGCTATGGACATGTCAGGAAATAGATGGACTAGACTTCTTTCTCTTATTTGTCTCTCCGAATCCATTACATATTTCCATCTGTTGTCAATATGTGAGTAGAGTTCACTCGGAAGTGATTTTGCTAGTTCTAATGGTGCTAACCAAAACTTTAGAAGTGTACATATGACAGCTTCTTCAATCTGTCATTTCTCATCATTATTCCTAGACTCATACTTAACATATCTAAATCCTGCAAATCCACTGTATTCTTTGAGATTGGCACAAAAGTTTTCAACACTGTGAATGTTTATCTTTTTGCTTTTCACAACCTGGAATTTGTTTGCATCATCAGACTCTATATCACTCGACTCTTTTGCCAAAATGAGTCTCCAAGTAGCTTTTTTGTAAGTCTTAGTTACCTTAGGAATGGCAACATTCTTTTGTTTCTTTCTCGGTGATGCAGCTGATGCTCTGGTGTTGGGTCTCTTTGTTAGTGGAGCCAGTAGGACCTTTGTGATGTCCTGTTTCTTTCTTTTTAGAACTTTTCCCTTTGGCAACTCTGTGCTCAATGTTATTGCAGCCTCCCGTGCTTCTGATTCTTCCTCGGTTATGGCAAGATTGCCTTTGACAGGTGTAGAGGAGGATTCTTCTCCAAATTTCTTAGATAAAGCCTTTATCATCTTTGTAGCTTTTCTTGTAGCCTTAGGAACTACAATGCTCATTTTTACTTTCTCCTTCACCTCTTCATAGGTTCCATACCTTAGTTTAGTTGCATGCCTTGGCAGTGATAAATAGGCATCAATTTGTTGCTGTGTGATATCATAATCAATTTCATAACCCATTGGTTGCAACGATTGAATCCTCGGTTCAACAACATTTACATAGCAATAATCAGTGTCGACTTCAAAACATATATTGTCCTTGTATTTTTCGACCAGTTATGGTGGGATCCTGTACCTGTTGTGCATTTTCTCTTGGAATTTGCTAAAGTAATCATCCATGATATTATTAAAGTTATCTCCTAACTTCTTGATGTAGTCATTGATCTGATGGGTGATAGGTTGGTGTAGCTCCCATACTACTTTACCGACTGAGGGAAATAACTTCTCAAAATAGAAAAACATACATACAAGTAGTGAACCGAACTTTAGTGTGTTTGCCGAGTTGTTCTTCTTCGAATTCCTTATTGTGTTCAGGTTCTCAAATAAGTTCTTTAGTAGCACTTCACATAAGCCTACTTTCATTCCCTTCTTTACTATTTTGTAGGCCAGGTCCACTGCAGCACATGGTACACTGTTTTCCCTTGCAGATTGGAAGAAATAGTAACCAATAACTCTGATTGCAAATTTTAGTTCAGCATCAGTGACATTATTCAATTTTAGTCCTCGGTAATCAGATTCTACTCCGGTTAGACTGATTAGCTCCTTTTGTGATATCATTTTTTGTGCATGAGCATGATCATAGATGGGATATCCGGTGATCAGGTGAATGACTTCCTTCGTGATCTTGAACGGTTGCTCTTGTAGCCACATGAAATCATCATGTACTCTGCTCAATACAAACTTAAACCATTGGGGTTTGAACACATAGGGATAGACTAGGGCTTCAGTTAATCCCTTGATTCTGATACGCTCAAATTTATTATCTAGTTTGCCATCAGTGCACAGTTCATCATATGTGTCACTAATCTCTACATGACCGAGTTCCTCAACACGGCATTTGGTAAAGAATCTGACATCTTCTACCAACAAGACTCGATTCGGGATGAGTGAAAATGCAGTTTTATCATCCGATTCTAAGGCAACTTTAGGATTTAGGGAATGTTTCAGTGAGGGCTTCTCCACATTTTAGACAACTACAGGGTCTTGGATCTTGGGTGCCATGGTAGATTTTGGGTAAGATTTGACAAGTTATCCTTTAGGGTTTAAAAGTGACTGACTCTTCACACTCGGTAGACAATAGCAATTTGACTAGATCGAAAACCAGCTAAATAGTGTGAATAGATTGATGTAAATACCTCGAAATTCGCTCCGAATGAAGTTTGATCACTTTGATTCGCTCTGCTCTACTTCTCGAAAACTTGGGTGAATGAAAATGACCGCGAAAACATTTTTAAGTACTCAAAAATACCTTATTGGGCTCCATGCAAGTTAGGTCAAGATATTAAATGCACTCGGTTCACCTTTTACCGATTTACTCCATTTTCTATTTTCACCGAGTACCCAACTTAGCTTCATTAACCGACTTGACAGGTTTCCTGTATACACCGACTTGACAGGTTTCCTGTATAGTATATAAACTGACTAATTGCATCTTAACTATGCAGATTTTGAATTTTGTACATAATAGAATAGGAACTGTTATGAATCAACTTTTAAAGAATGCAGTCCCTTCATACCTTTCTTGACTAATTTGAAATAGGTGCACCTAACTCGGTAGGTAAGGTTCTTTCTTCATCAGGCATAATTTCTTTCCTTTTCCAATTCATCTTGAATTTTTCTTTTATCTCTTAAGTGTCTCTTCTCGGTTGATCTCTGCAATCTCCAGCTAAATGTCCAGCTTTGTGACAATGAAAACATGCCATACCGGGATTTCTCCATGATCTCCGGTTGTTCATTCTAAATCTTATAAAACAGTTGGCACTTATATGTCCATATCTTACACAACATTTGCACCATATCCTTGTATTGTAATCCCATGGTACTGCTGCATATTGTCGGTAAGGATCTGTGTGAGTTCGGTAACCTCCAGTGTTTGCTCGGTGTGGATACTTCATGTAGTTCTTTTGCTTAAACCAACACTTCTCAGTACCATGTCCATATCTGTTGCAGCTTTTACAGAACCCTTTGAATTTGCCTTCTGATAGTTGTTAATAGACTTTGTCCTACATTGATTAGGTGTGTGACCATATTTATTGCAATTATAACAATATCCATTGGACTTAGAGATATTCGGATGCTTACCTTTTTTGATCTGGCATATGTTGGCAGTATGACCTTTATTTCCACAGTAGTAGCAAATAGGCTTCTTCCTTTTGATGTTATTCCTTTTTCCAGCTTGTTTTGATGATTCTCCTCTTTCGGTAGTATGAATTCCTTTCTCGGTAGAGTCTTTTCCTTTGTAACCGAGTCCTCCATCTTTGTAGAGTCTTCTTGTATTCAGTTGCTCATCCAACATCTTTGATGCTTCATAACTTTTCTCCAATGATTCTTTGGATTTCTTTTCTATTTCAAGTTCACTAGTCAACCTTGATACTTCAAGATTCAATGATTGATTTTCATCATTCTTTAGAATTGCTTCATGATGTGCATAACCTAGTTGATCTGCCATATTTTGTTGAACACCAGTTAACCTTATGATTTCATCATCCTTTTCAGATACTAGAGCTTCAAGTTGTTGTTTCTCTCTTTGTAGATTTCTTGCTTTATCCTCAGCTATCCTTAATGCATCTAAATTTTCAGTCATTTGTGTACTGAAATGTTCATGTTCTCTTTTCATTGCTTTTAGTTGATCAGCCAATGCTTTTTTTTTTCTTTCAACATTCCAATCATTTCTTCAGTCTCTTCAGATATACTGTTCTCAGATGATGTCTCGATTTGTTCTACTAGCTCTTGAGAATCCTGCAAGTCATCAGATAATCTTCTCCTTACTTTCAGAGATTTTTGCATTTGCCTCTGCATGTCTGCAATCACTTGATTTGCATTATCCAGCTCTTCTTGAAGATGCACAATCCTCCAAGATTGTTTGTAGCCTTCCATTGCTAAGATCTTTCTCTTTAGGTAGTTAAACCCTTTTCTAAGATTTAGGCTCTGATACCAATTGTTAGGCCCAATATAGAAAGCTAATGTACTGAGAGGGGAGGGGTGAATCAGTACTCCAAAACTTTTCTCTGATAATAACCTTACTGTTATGCATAGACAGAATAGTGTAGTAACATAAGATAAAACTAAAATCAACAGATAACAATTATACATGATTCACTCCATAACACACATATTTTGGTCACGCAGAAACTCTTGGTTAGAGAGAAAAATTGAGGTGGGGATGGCACCCACAACTTCACTACTGCAATAATAAAGAATGCTCGGTTAGAGCTACATTTAGCTAAATCTGATAGCTTACCCTGTTAGGAGTATCAAGATCAGTTAGATCTACCTTACAAAAGGATTTTTACAACACTATATAAGTGTAGCACCTGGTTAAAGGATTTACAGTTTATAGACTTGGTTAGAGTCTTTTACCCTATTAAAGGTTTCTCTTACATCTTCAAAATATTACAATAAAATCATTACAAATATCTGCAACTTTACATCTGAAATGCTAAAGAAGATTCTATGTGCTCTGAATAAGATTACCTAGCTTGTAGCATACCTCGGTAACCCATATTGAAACTCGGTAAACCGTCCTGTTTACTCTGTTCTTTGACTGTTCACTGATAACCTTCTCGGTGACCTCTTTGTGTCTCTATAATAGTCTTCCTTTATGCATACACACTGTTATCTCATTGCATCTCATATATCTAACCCTAGAATCATGCTGTATAAATAGATCTCTTACAACGGCGATCTGATTCATTGCTTCGATCTTACAAAAGATTCTTCGAATGAATAACTAAACAAAATATCTCATTGGTTAGATTGACCTTGTAATCATACACAATCTCATAGTGCAATTCCCAATGCAAAAATGGTTAGATGTGCCTCGATGTTGTAACACGTTTTCATGTGCATGTCTAGGTTCAATGTATCTGGTAAGACATTTCATTCAGTGAATATCAATTCGGTGAGTTAACTTTACCACTCGGTAGCCATGAAACTTTACTCGGTAAACAGCTCGGTGAATACTGCGTTCTATGACTACTTTCTTCTGTAACCGACTAGACTGTTCATACCGACTTCTCTGTGTGTACCGACTGCATGATTTGGTAATACTAACCGACTAGAATATAGTATGACTTTGGATATGAAACTAATGGCAATTTGATAAGTAGTAAATGAATAGCTGACCAATCTTGAGATCAATTGTGTTTGCTCGACTGGACTTTTTGACTGATGAATCAATGATGAACAGTTAGTACCAAATCGGTACTGAGAGGGGGGGGGTGAACCAGTACCGAGAAAAACACTTTTCCTTGTATTGGTTTGACTGAGAACACTGCACTTGATTGGCAAGCAATAACACAGGTCTAAACCAGATTACTACCGGTTATACACAGTGAAAGACATAGACCAGTAACTCAGCTTTCCACACAATCTAACATCTTATTTCCACTTCACCCATATGCATACACTAGTAATACTTCAATAGAAATGTAAAGGCTTACTGGTTCAACATGCTTTACCGCTTAACAGAGAATAACAAAGCATCACATGAAAAGTATCACACATAACACACATATTTTTCACGTGGAAACCCAACTAGGAAAAACCACGGTGGGGATGAATACCCACAAGCTGTTCTTTGAACCCTTTTGAAGTCCACTCTGTTAGGAGCCTAGTTCAGTTAAAGACTATTACAATAGGTTCTGTTAGGAACTGATCCTACTAGGGATCACCCGGTTAAGGGATGGCTAAATACCTGGTTAAGGGTTAAACCCTGTTAAAGGTTACCTTTTTAGAGGATTTTAAGAACTCAATGATTTTGAGTCACCCTATTAAAGGATTTACAACAAGCCAGTTAAAGCTACCCTATTAAGGGATTTTCCAACTATTGAAGTGGTTAGAGGTCAACAGGTATTACAATGATCTGGTAACAACACTCAATGCCTATGCAGATCCACTTTAGTTCCTTCCTTCTGCAATCACACTCTGCAGGTATCTATTCTTTTATTTGGTCTTGCAAGAATCACATATCTCTGCACTTAGATACACACACATTATTTGCCAACAACTTCAACATGAAAAACAACATCGACCTTATAGGAAATATAGGTCGGTAGCATAAACCCTAAACCCTAAACATTTAGGTTAAGCAATTCAGTTGGTTGAATCCTAACTGTTGAACATATTGCATTAATTACAACAGTCTTGAATAGATCTCAATACGTTCTCCAACGTTCATTCTTCATCGCTTCTTGGAGGCTGATAACCCATCATGCGTTCTCCACCATTTACAGAGACTTTGCACATTCCCGAGGTAGATAGGATTAATCTCCTTCATGCAAGATCCTTCACGTGCACAAGGCTAATGTGGCAACACATTCTATTCTTCATTACAATGCTAACTCATCACACGATGTCATCAGTTGAATGACACAGGCATAGAGCATTTCAACTGGAAACCCTGAAGCTAAGAATACCAACCGCTAGTCATACCATATGAAACCTTGATACAAAACATTCCTTATACCGGTTCACATTCCAACATACCGGTTCACTTGGACAAACATATCGCTTCACTTTTTCACATATACCAGTTCACATTTCAACATACCGGTTCACTTGGACAAACATACCACTTCATTTTTTCACATATACCAGTTCACAACATCATAACGGTTCTCTTGCAAGTGCTTACTTCAATATACCGGTTCACTCTTCATCATATTGACATCAATGACAACATACAATATCATCTTGTCAACATACTCTGCACACATGCCAACAATCTCCCCCGTTGGCATTGATGGTAATATACAAAGATATCTCTGAGCTTCACATCTTCTCCCCCAATACTGCAGATATCTTCTCTACTTCACATCTTCTCCCCCTTTGACAATAATGCCAAAGTGAAGGCATAAGCATTTATGTTCTACTATGCTGCCCCCCCTAAGGAGTAGCATCCTTCAACACACCAATCCTAAGAAAAATATATCAATGTAAGTCCTGACTGATGTGGAGCACACACCTTTAGTTCACCTCTTGAAGGGGCAACACCCCTAATTCACCTCTCAAATAGGTAAAGGTAGCCTTCGGTAGAGGCTTGGTGAATATGTCTGTTAACTGCTCCTTACTGGAAACATGTTCCAGTACAACTTCTTTGTTCTGAACCTTTTCCCTTAAGAAATTATACTTAAGCTCAAAGTGCTTGGTTCTAGAATGTAAAACCAGATTCTTGGAGATGTTAATCGCACTTGTGTTGTCACAAAATATAATTATCGGTTTAGATACATGAACTTCGAAGCCATTTAATACATGCTTCATCCAAATTATCTGAGTGCAATTCATAAAAGCTGCAACATACTCCGCTTCTACTGTAGACTGAGAGATACAACTTTGCTTTTTACTCATCCATGAGACTAGTCTACCACAAAGAAAGAATGCACCACCAGTTGTGCTCTTCCAGTCATCCACATTGCCATCCCAATCAGCATCTGTAAACACTTTCAAGTTGAAATCATAATTGTATGGATACCACAATCCATAGTCAATAGTTCCCTTCAGATATCTAAGAATCCGCTTGACAGCTACCAAGTGGGATTCTCTTGGGCTTTTTTGGAGCCGTACAGTAATGCCTACTGCATGTGCAATGTCAGGTTTTCTATGTACTACATAGTGCAACTTACCAATCATCGATAGGTATTCCTTCTCATTTACCAATGCCGAGTCATCCTCTTTTGATAATTTACAACCGGTCACCATTGGTGTACTAACCGGTTTGCTGTCTTCCATGCCAAAGGTCTTCAACACCTCTTTGACATACTTGGACTGAGTGATAAAGATTCCATCTTTCATTTGTTGAATCTGTAGTCCAATGAAGAACTTAATCTCCCCTATGAGTGACATCTCAAATTCCTTCTTCATCTCATCTGCAAAGTCATGACTCATCTTGTCATCTCCACCAAAGATTATGTCATCAACAAATACTTCACAGATCAGAATCTGATCTCGTTCTGATTTCAAGTAGATATTGCTATCTTCACTTGTTCTTTCAAATCCAATTTTCACAAGATGGGAGTGCAGGTGTTCATACCATGCTCTAGGTACCTGCTTTAGTCCAAACAAGGCTTTATGTAGCCTACAGACCATGTCACTATCTTTTGATAGGGCAGACCCATCTGGTTGCTCTATATACACCTCCTCGTATTCCATTCAGGAATGCAGATTTTACATCCAATTGATATACTTTGAATCCCTTAAAAGCTGCATATGCAAGAAGCATACGAACTCCTTCCAATATGGCTATAGGAGAAAAGGTTTCTCCATAGTCTTCTCCTTCTTCTTGGGCATATCCTTTACACACCAATCTGGCTTTTTTTCTAACCACTGAGCCATCTTCATTCAACTTATTTCTGAAAACCCATTTGGTGCCAATGACATTTTTATGCTCCGGTCTGGGTACCAAAGACCATGTACCATTCTTTTCTATCTAGTCAAGTTCCTTTTCCATTCCCTTGATCCAGTCTTCATCTTTATGTGCCTCTCTGAATGTTTTAGGCTCAAATTCAGAGATCATACAAGAGTTTTCTCTGACCTTTCTTCTTGTAAGAATTCCTGCATCCTTATCTCCTATGATCTTCTTTGGATCATGGTTGAATTTAACATACCTAGGGATGATCTTGACAGATTCCTTTTGCTTTTCTTCTTCATCCTCATCTTCATCAACATCTACTGGTAAAGGAGCACAATTGCTGGTACTGGGCTATTTTGCAACAGGTTCCTAGAAGGTTACTACCAGTTCATCTCCTACTTGCTCACTGCCGGTTTCCTCAGATTTCTTAGAGGTTTCATCAACTCTAACATTGATGCTTTTAACAATTCTCTAAGTCCTATTGTTGAAACATTTGAGAGCTTTTCTCTTTGTGGAATACCCTATGAATATTCCCTCATCACATTTAGCATCAAACTTGCTCTGATGTTCACTCCTCTTGATATAACATCTACTACCAAACACTCTGAAGTAGCTTACCACTGGTGTCTTACCGGTCCAATACTCATAAGGTGTTTTATCCTTACCCTTTTTGATGAGTACCCGGTTCATTGTGTAGACTGCAGTGCTCACTGCTTCTCTCCAAAAGGTGTGAGCAACCTTTCCTTGGATCAACAAAGTTCTAGCTTCTTCAACCATAATCCAGTTGTTTCTTTCTGCTAGGCCATTCTGCTGTGGAGTCCGGGGGGTAGATAGTTGCCTCTTGATGCCATTCTCTTCATAGTATTTGTTGAAGTCACCGAAAGTGAAGTCTCCTCCTTGATCAGTTCTTAATCACTTAATCCTCTTACCGCTTTCTTTTTCTACAAGTGCTCTGAAGGCTTTGAACTTTCTAAAAGCTTCAAATTTGTCCTTCAAGAATGTGACCCACATCATCCTTGAGAAATCATCAGTAAGAATCATAAAATACCTATCTCCCTACACACTCCTAGTTTTCATAGGACCACACAAATCAGTATGCACAAGATGATGTAAATTATCTATAGTGCAAGGTTTACCTTTGAAGGTTGAGGGAGATGTTTTCCCAAGTTGACACTCTCTGCATAAAGGATTTTCCGGTTTTCTCAGCATAGGCAATCCTCTAACTACCTTGATCTAACTGGCCTTCACAATATTATCAAAATTTACATGGCAGAGTCTCCTATGCCATATCCAACTATCCTCAAACTTGGCCATACGACATGTACTGACATTAGCATTTAGCTGAAATAGGTTACCTTTGGTCTGCATATCGATAGCCATAAGTTCACCATTCTTTCCTTTGATTTTGCACACTCCATTTTTAAATTCCAGAGTGAGTTTATTATCATTCAGTTGAGCAACACTCAAAAGTTTGTGCCTAAGACCTTCTACCCAATACACATTGTCAGCACCACTTCTTCCATTTAGAGAGATGGACCCTCTGTGTTTTACCATACATGGTGCATCATTACCAAAATGAACCACACCACCATCATACTCTTCCAGAGATAGAAACTTACTTTGGTCACCAGTCATATGGTGAGAACAACCACTATCAATAATTCACTCATTGGAATTATCAAAGCGGGAGACAAGAGCCTTCTTGTCTGAGACATCTTCCTTGATCACTACAAACACAATATCTTCATTTTCTTCATGTTCTGATTCCTCATCAGTGACACCTTCATCAACTACTACAAAATAGTTTCTCCGGTTTCCTCCTTTGAACTTCTTGAACCTCTCTGGTTTATCCTTGTTGTCACCATTAGGGTAGTTTACAACAATGTGTCCTATCCGGTTATGAGAAAAGCATTTCAAAGGAAGCTTGCCTCTGTATTTACCGGTTCCCTTGGGAAGTCTCTTGGCAAGAAGAGCTTCAAATTCCATCAGGATCTCCTCATCATCCATTTCTCTACTTTGTCTTGGTTCACCACTGGTACTAGCTTCTTTGCCTTTTCTAGATGGTCCAACAGATGCTCTGAAGGCTGATTCAGTCTTTTGAATACTACCATCATAATTATTTAGCTCATAAGCTATTAACTTTGCAATGATGGAGTCCAGGGATACCTTTGTCTTGTCTACATACCTCAACTCCTGAATAGAAGCAACCCTTATTGCATAGACCGGTAATAAGGATCTCAAAACTTTGCTAACAACAGTGGAATCTTCCATTTTGCCACCCACCTTCTTGATATCTCCAACAAGAGTTCTGATTCTTATTCCATATTGTTGAATGGTCTCTCCTTCAACCATCCACATGTCTTCAAACTTTCCCCTGGGGCTTTCTTCCTTAGCTTGTTTCACATGCTCATCACCACCATAGATATTCTCAAGAGCATCCCATACTTCTTTGGGATTCTCTTTATCCTGAACATCAATAAACTCAATGTCAGATAAACTGCTGATTAGGGTTTCCATGACTTTCCCATTCTCTTGAATCTCTCTCTTTTGATCATTGGTGAGGGTACCAGTAGGGATAACATAAATATTCTCAACATAGCTCCAATGTTGAGCACCCATGCTTCTGATGTATATCTTCATTCTGTCCTTCCATATTTTAAAGTTGTCTTTGTTGAACTTTGGACCTTCCCTCTTCATCATTAGAGTAGGATCTTTACCTCAAGCGGTTAAGCTTACAACTCAGAGGACCTGGAGGACGCTGTGATACCAATTGATGAATCAATGATGAACAGTTAATACCAGATTAGTACCGAGAGGGGGGGGGTGAATCAGTACTGAGAAAAACACTTTTCCTTGTACTGGTTTGACTGAGAACACTGCACTTGACTGGAAAGCAATAACACAGGTCTAAACCAGATTACTACTGGTTAAACACAGTGAAAGACATAGACCGGTAACTCAGCTTTCCACACAATCTAACATCATATTTCCACTTCACCCATATGCATACACTAGTAATACTTCAAAAGAAATGTAAATACTTACTGGTTCAACATGCTTTACCACTTAACAGAGAATAACAAAGCATCACATGAAAAGTATCACACATAACACACATATTTTTCACGTGGAAACCCAATTGGGAAAAACCACAATGGGGATGAATACCCACAAGCTGTTCTTTGAACCCTTTTGAAGTCCGCTCTGTTAGGATCCTAGTCTGGTTAAAGACTATTACAATAGGTTCTGTTAGGAACCAATCCTGCTAGGGATCACCCAGTTAAGGGATGGCTAAATACCCGGTTAAGGGTTAAACCTTGTTAGAGGATTTTAAGAACTCAATAAGTTTGAGTCACTCTGTTAAAGGATTTACAACAAGCTGGTCAAAGCTACCCTACTAAGGGATTTTCCAACTGTTGAAGTGGTTAGAGGTCAACAGGTATTACAATGATTTGGTAACAACACTCAATGCTTATGCAGATCCGCTTTAGTTCCTTCCTTCTGTAATCACACTCTATAGGTATCTATTGTTTTATCTGGTCTGGCAAGAATCACGTATCTCTGCACTTAGATACACACACAACATTTGCCAACAACTTCAACATGAAAAACAACATCGACCTTATAGGAAAGAAAGGTCAGTAGCATAAACCCTAAACCCTAAACAATTAGGTTAAGCAATTTAGTCCGTTCAATCCTAACCATTGAACATATTGCATTGATTACAATAGTCTTGAACAGATCTCAAGACGTTCTCCAATGTTCGTTCTTCACCGCTTCTTGGAGGCTGATAACCCATCACGCTTTCTCCACCGTTTACAGAGACTTCACACATTCCCGAGGTAGATAGGATCAATCTCCTTCATGCAAGATCCTTCATGCGCACAAGGCTGACGTGGCAACAAAATCTGTTCTTCATTACAATGCTAACTCATCACATGATGTCATCGGTTGAATCACACAGGCATAGAGCACTTCAATTGGAAACCCTGAAGCTAAGACTACCAACTGGTAGTCATACCATATGAAACCTTGATACAAAACATTCCTTATACTGGTTCACATTCCAACATACTAGTTCACTTGGACAAACGTACCGCTTCACTTTTTCACATATACTAGTTCACATTTCAACATACCGGTTCACTTGGACAAACATACCGCTTCACTTTTTCACATATACCGGTTCACAACATCATACCGGTTCTCTTGCAAGTGCTTACTTCAATATACCGGTTCACTCTTCATCATATTGACATCAATGACAACATATAATATCATCATGTCAACATACTCTGCACACATGCCAACATTGACATGATGCATCTACCTGTGATTCGTTTGAATTGCGGACTACTGACTACGCTGGCCGAGCGATGGCATAGCGAGACCTACTCCTTCCATCTGTCGATGGGAGAGATCATCATGACTCTAGAGGACATGTGGAGGATCCTGCATATTCCCATCACAATAGAGTTGGTGACTTATGATAGAGCAATTGGGGAGGCGATGTTGCAACATATCTTCCCATATCCCAAGCTAGAGGTATATGATGGGTCAGTACCTTGGGAGGATATTGTGGATTTATATGAGCCACCACCTGTTGTGCTATTTGGGATTGTTGGAGGGTTTCTATGCCCTAATTAGAGATCTCATGGGTTGGTTGTTGGTTGGGGACAAGTTATTGAGCGGATGGCTAGTGAGGGAACCCAGTTTGCATGGGGTCCATGTATCTTGGCACATTTGTACAATGACCTACATGACATTGTTTACCATTGTATTACTTCACTTGGGGTTGGTATCACTTTGTTGCACATCTGGGCACAAGAGCACTTGTTTGTTACTTGACCAGTTTGCATAAGATTCAGGGCCATTGATCAGCCCTACGTGTATATGTATGCTAGTATGATGACATAGCCCCAGCTAGGGAAGCTGGAGTATTGGTGATGTGCTTTGGATGACTTAGATACAGTGGTCTAGCACCCATATTTAGATTGTGAGGCATGGGAGGACGACGCCGAGGCCATGCCTTATGTGTTTTCTAGTTGGTTTTTAATCATGCGCACATCATATATCATTGGAGACATTTATTGGGTTGTGTTATGAGATAGTTTGGTCGGCCACAGGGTATGCCACGAGGTCTAGAGAGTATGCTCGGGTAGTGCTGGAGAGATACCAATGGGGTTCCATGTTTCCTTATGATTAGACATTACAGAGTTCAAAAGCTTACAACTGAGGCCATGGTCTTATAGTGAAGATGTGGCAGACGTAGGGTTCACTGAGGAGTACGCACAGTACTTGGGAGCGCATCCCTTTCCGTGCATTTAAGATCTGACAGAGCCAATACCACCATTTGAGGACGAGCAGGCATCAAGACAGGGGTGGAGGAGGAGGAGATGGAGGATGGGATGGAGGAGGTGGAGGAGGGGATGGAGGAGGTAAAGGTGGATTTGGTGGAGGAAGATTCAGGGGGAGGAGAGGTAGGGGTGGTCGACTAGTGTGATTTATACAGGGTCCACCAACACAGGTTGCACCAGCAGCAATGAGGGGAGAGTGGAGGGTGAGGGAGCAAGAGCAATAGGTGTAGAGATGGGTGAGGGAGCAGTAGGAGAAGGAGAAATAGGTAGAGGAGGATAGAGAGACCTAAATGAGGTGATAATAGTGCATTTACAGGCTCAAACCACCACTATAGAGGATCAGATTCATTCCCTAGAGACCAAGTTAGATGATATAGATGCAAAGATAGTTGCTAGGGATGTTCACTTGTTTTCTCGAGGAGCTCAGCTGACAGCAGTTTTGATAGAGAGGGATGATGCCATGGACAAATTGAGTTAGGCCCAGGATAGTATCCACATGCTAGAGTAGGTATAGGGATAGGGCCCTACTGTGGAGGTGATGAGAGAGATATGGTGGGTCGGGCTGAGATTGACTATTGGCAAGGTTTGTATGAGCAGGTAGTACCCAGTAGTCAGCGAGCCGTGAGTTATTCATAGATGCAACGTGCTAGATCAGAGAAGTCACAAAGAGCAGGGAGCAGTGGGGGTGTCATGGGTCCTCCTCGTCGATCATCTATAGCCAAGGCTATCTTTTCCATATCTAGCAAGAGTGCCACTTGATTTTTATTTTGCCTTCTGTATTTTTGACATTTAGAGACATTGTTACTTACTAATACTTGGATGGCTCTTGGTAGCCGATTTCGTTGACATCATTTGTACTTTGATAAATGTATACTTTGTTTTGATGAGAGATATATGATGAGATCTCCCTTTTTTGGTGGCAATGATATGATATGCTTCATGTGATGCCTTGATTTTCTTATGTAGGATGCACGATGATGTGGTTATATGTATGATATGTGTTAGATTCTTGATATGATTATGATTATGCATGTATTTTACATGTTTTATGATGGGTGATTTATGATGATGTATCGTGATGCAGATGATTTAAATGATTTTTATATATGATGATGTATGAGTTGATGATGTATGATTTTATGCTATGATGTTGATACTAACATATGAATGCAGGTTATGGTTGCAGATGGTGTTTCCCCAAATGCGAGTGGCATTGCACCCCATGTTGTTATGTCTTGTGATAGCATTCCTGCTATCACTCTTGGTGATTCTTCTGATGTTGGGAGGAAAGTTTTTGATTCCTCTGATAGGATGATTGCTCTTTGTGCTGGTTCTCCTTCTCAGCTGGATGGTGGACCTTCGCTGCCTTGGCATGATAAGGAAACTCAGGTGGAGGAGGGTTGGATTACTATTAAGGGTAAGAAATTTAAACCTTCTAAACCCTCTTTTGATACGACTCTTCGGTCCCACAAGAGTAGTGCAAAGTGTAAATCCTAATGGTTTTTGGTTGGGGGAGCCTTGGCTGGATTTTTTCTAGCTTTTATCTAGTTCTAATTTAGGTTGTGGGAGTCTACTGCTAAAAATCATGTCATTATTTTTGGGAACTCTTTCCGTGGTTCTCACTGTCTTTTCCCCATCGGTGTTTCATTGTATTTGTCTTCTATGGGGCTGTTTTGTTGTTGTGATCGATTTGGGCTTATTGTCTTGTTAAGTCAAAACTTATCTACTTTTGTAAAGGGTTTCGGGTCCCTTCAAAAACCATTTTTGCCTTAATAAAAAACATATGAATGTAGGTTATTGCGATGTATACTATGATGTTTATGTCATGCAAATGTTTTGATTTATGCTATGATCATGCTTATGTATGATATGTAGATTTGATTAATGATGTATGTCATGTATAATTTATCTTGCCTATGACCCTTAGATGTTTTAAGATTTATGCAGATGATTTGATTTATGTTATGATGTTGTGGATGCACATGTTTATACAGATTTGTGATGTATGACTTGATGTGATTAATGTTACATGATAATGAATGTAATGAATGATATGCAATGATTGGGTCAGTTTTGATAAAGTAATTAAATGGAAAGTGTTGATGTAAGATTCTTACAGATGAATGCACTAAATGATGTAGATGATATTAATTGATATATTAATGATGACAAGAAATGATAATGGTGATAATTGCAACATAAATGATAGATTATGTGATATAATGAATGATATGATAAGACTTATTAAATGATAATAAATGATGAGTTTGATGATGATATGTGTAGATGATAACATTTATAATGATGATATGTAAATGATAATGATGTAAATGATTTTATGATAACGAATGCATTGTATTAACCTTATATGAGGAAATGCATTGACTAAAATGAATGCACCTAATAAGCTTATAATGATGAATTTGGAACAAGATAAGGATAAATGATTCTAAAGATAATATAAAATAGGATAATAGTAGTCATCCTAGATGATAGATGAATGAGAAAATGAAATGCACTAATGCAAATGAGCCTAAATGATAATGTAAAATAAGTGATGTGTATCAAAGTACTCCGTTAGGATTTTTCTTAGCTTTCTCATAGCAACCCTATTCAATGTCATAAGCATGCTTACAAAATATATTTACAATGTATGTATAAACAAATGAATGAGCAGAATGCAATATAAACAGATGAGATGAAATGGCAATCCATGGCTTATTCATAATGCTTTATTTCCTCATCGATCATGGTAGTACCAATCTTGGCCGAGGTATAAAAAACCAAGGTTGAGCACTTCACCTGTAAACAAACATCGCAGACAAGGAAAATTCCCCTCCATTCTGGTTCATATACACATTGTCGAGGTATACATTGTAGTCAGTAATCCATAGTGATCCATGACCTGTATTTTTGCATAAGAGCTCTAAGCTTAGTGAAATTCCCATGTAGACACCATTAATATTTGCCCTAGGACTTCATTGGAACAATCTGCAAATAGAAAACAAAGAAAAAGATACCATGAACCATCCCGACCACTTTAATCACCTGTGGATATCTTGGAGTAGCATAGGAACATGATATAAAAAGCAATAATCTGACCAAGTGCCTATCAACCAAACAAAATCTTCTTGTTAAAGAGATATGCCACCATGTCTTGTTGTAAGGAAGGATGTATCCTTGTTTAAGATGGTCTTGTGTACGTGTTGCACAAATATTTGCTTTTTTTTTTGTTAAGCTGATAGTTGGTCATCTGGTAGGTAGCATCAATATTATTGTGTCTGGCTTGATGCTTATTTACAAGGAAAAATTGTATTGTGAAGTTTTTGATTGATGGATTTTGATGTTTTCCGAATATTTTTGGTGTTTTGTTTTTGAAATTTTTGGCTTATTTTAGGACATTTTTTGAATGTTTTTGGCTTATTTTAGGATATTTTTTGAATGAGTAACTTTGTTAATCACTAGTATTGAGATTCCACTCCCATAATTAGGTTAACAAGGTGCCCCTAGTTAGGTATAAATGTGAAAGCATGATGCAGGACACATGAGGATATAACCCTGATTTTAGATCAATAACAAGCCATGATAGATATGATGTATGAGTGGATGTGATCACAACAAGTCTGAAAGACAATGGAGCCATAGCCTTTATAAATGGCATTTGTTTGCCATGTTTTTACCACAGTACTTATCCAAGATGCCATCGAAGTGGTTTTCAATGTTTGGATGAATGATTTTTCTTTACTATTTTTCTTTTTCCCCATTTTTTTGTACTTCTTTTTTTTCGGGACTTTTTCCAAATGTTTTTGGTCTTTTTGATATTTTACAATCCTGATTCTTTCGACAAATTATGTATGAAACTTTTTGAGATGCATGTTGTTGATTGGATTTGCCAAGAGTTCCCTTCTGAAGTTGCTAACTGATATGCCCCAGACCCGAAGACGACAGTGATGACATATGGACCTAGCCAATTAGTTTCAAATTTGCCCCAATGTTCTCTGTTGGGTTGATCGTGAGGATTTTATCTAAGAACAAGATCTCCTACCTCAAATGTGTGAGGTCTGACCTTATGATTGTAGCTTCTTCTCATGCATTGTTGATATGCCTTGAGGTGATTGTAGACAACTCGTCGCTTCTCATCAAGCAATTCCAAGTCTCAAAGATGGGAAACTTGGTACTCTTCATCATTAATCAGATAATGCAAGGAGACCCTTAGGGATGGTAATTCAACCTCAATAGGAAAAATAATTTCTACTCCACAAACAAGTGAGTAGGGGGTTACACCTGTAGGGGTTTGAATGCTAGTTCGATATGCCCATAGTGCAGGATTTAAATAAATGTGTCAATCATGACCAACATCATTGATTGTTGTCTTTAAGATCCTCAATGTGTTCCTATTTGAGGCTTCTACTTGACCATTTCCTTGTGGGTAATATGGAGTGGAAAAATGGTGTTGGATATGAAACTTCTCACAATGTTCGCGAACATCCTGATTTTTGAAGGGAAGCCCGTTATCTGTGATGATGGACCCACACCATACTGGCGGATGATGTAATTAAGGATGAATGAGGTGATCTTCTTGTCGGTGACTTGTGTGAGTGGAATGGCTTCGATCCACTTTATGAAGTACTTAGTGGTGGTAATGATGAGTTTGTAACCATTGGATGAAGATGGATGTATTTTACCCACAAGTTCAAGGCCCCGCTGGCAAAAAGGCCATGGTGTCGCGATGGGTTGCAGTTCTTGTGCCAGTGCATGTATCAAATCTATGTGTACTTGGCATTTTTTCCACTTTTTGACAAAGTAATAGGAGTCTTTTTCCATGGAGGGCTAATAGTGTCATGCCCTCATGATCTTTTTGGCCAATGAAGGGCCGCTAGAATGAGCCCCATAGATAAATTCATGTACTTCTTCTAAAGTTGTAGTCACCTCACCTTGCTCTAAACATGGGAGGAGAATACCATCAAGACCTTTTTGGTATAGGGTTTCAATAATGATGGTGTATTGGGCAGATTGGCATATGAAGGTTTTTCATTGATTGTTTGATTGGTTTGGTGGAAGGATTTGATTGTGTAGGTAAGTGTAAAATCCACCATGCCATGGGGAATCGAGATCAATAAGTTGACATACCATCTCGGATTTTGGGATATCATAAGAAGGGATCCGAAGCTTCTCAAATAAGAACTCATAGTGTGTTGATTTCTATGGAAGATCAAGAAGAGAGGCTATTGTAGCCATTTTATCTGCAGCTCGATTCTTCTCTCGAGGAATCTACTCAAAAGTGATAGCTATGAATAATTCTTTGAAACTATCAACCATTTTCTTGTACAACATGAGCTTATCGTCTTGTTGGTTCCCAAATCAACAGATTGGAAAATTCTATGAGTATGCCTTGCTCAATGATCAAATCTTCCAATTGATTTGGCCAACTAATAGAGTGAAACTTTGAAGGTTGCTAACTCCCTCACTTCAGGCTCTGCAGAACCTAGGAGGGTGTACCTACTCACCAACTGATCTTCTTACTTGATGATTTTTATAGCAGACATGTAAATTGTACTTTCTACCTCTATTGTTTATCCCAAAGTGGCATATATCTTTGTGATAAATTATCTTACTGTTCTGATTAACTCTTGCTTCAATATGATTCCGTTTTCTTTACTTCTTACTCTTATTCTCTACTTCTGCTTCTTACTAACATAAAAATAAAACTGAAAATGATTTGATTGATCTTGAATTGAATTTTATATGCAACTAGACCAATTCCTTATTTATTTTGGGCAATAGAGTCATTCACTTGCAAACCCTATGTATAACTCTGAAAGATAATTTTTAAATCCTCCCTTGGATGGATCTGTCAATTACCTAACCCTCAATGTTAGAATTAGATATCTTCAATTACAATTAGTCTGATTGAATTTAACTCTCACAGAAAGACCAATCAGAATAAAATGCAAATAGCCGCCTTTTGTCTCAGATGCACTCTATATTTTTCTAACTTGCAATTATAACATAAAATCTTCACACAAGGATTTAAGATAACAACCACTTGCTTTAAATGGTTATGTTAGAGAACTGATTTGAAGAGAACTTTACTACAACATAATAGAGAAGAAGGAACACTGATTGCATTTCATTTATTCATATATGATGATATATTACATCCCTTTTTTATATATATTACAATTGATCGCCCTTAATTTTCTCGATTTTCTTCTTATAGAAAACGAAAGAGTGCTTTAGACCATTACAACCTTTAATTATAAAATTATAATTTATTTAAATTCACATCCTAACAAAGGAAATAAAAATAGTTAATCATCTCATAAATCTTGGTATTTATCTTCACAAATAATCGCTTGCAATATTCCCTTGTTCATATTTATGAAAATAGTCCATTGGATTGAAACTAATATGCGGCTCCTTATCCCAATTATAAAATGATGCCCCTCTAAAGTTTTTTGAAAGAATAATCTCACTTCTGTAAAACTTAATCACTTCAAAGTAGGAAAACATACCCGAGTAAAAACCATTTTGCCTTATCTTGATTTACCCATTTTCTTTTTTATTACCTCAGTGAGAAAATTTTTATCCTCTAGGTGAAAGCTATTTCCGTCCACCTTCTCAAGAGATTTCATTCTTCCATGAAGTTTTTTTCTACATTTCACATATTTCAGCCTCCATAATATTATTTTGAATTATACTTAATCTTAATCAATTGCAACTATCCTTTTAGTGGAGATAATCACTTCATAGCTTGAGTGAAATACACGCTCTTTTTTAATTTAGCAGAGCAATCCCTTTTTATGAATGGATGCTCCTTCATTCTGACTTTCTTTTCACTCCTAACTAGAGATATCTGATGATACTATTTAGAGGTGCTGTTAGAAGATTATTGCGGTCATCGTTGTAGTCTCTATCCACAGTTGGTGTGTTCTGTGTATGCACGAATTATAAGATCTGATAAGAACCACTGTCTTCTCATTATGGTGGTTATTCCGATGAGAGTTTGAAAAGAGTGGGTCCCCCACTTTGCAACTTTGATTTGAATTATTTTGAATGATTAAAAGAGACTCCCATTTGATATTAAATATTCTCTAATAAATTCTTGTGTTCTTTTAATCTTCCAAACGGTTTCATGATTCTTTTTTGCATCTGGAATGGGCTCCCAAAACTGACCAATACTTCTTTTCCAACCCCACCATCTGAGCTGCTTGCAGATTTTTGATATGAATACAAAGGAAAAGATGGTTTAGAGATATCTATCCTCCTTTATAAGATATTTACTGTCAAAGTTTCCTCTGGAGCTGTTTTGTCACAATGCTGTTATGAAAACAATGCAAGTTGGTGAAAGTTGAGGCCTTGGAAAAATATCAAACGAACTTCAATGGCCACAAAAATTTGCGGATATGTTCATTAGTATAACATCAACATGTTCCTACAATAGCTTCACATGATGATTATCAAGTGCAAAGATATTAATTTGCCAAGTTGGCCTTCAAAACACTATTCTTTGTGAATTTGAACAAAATGCATATGGTTTGGTTTTGGGAAATTAAAATATCAAATTGTATCTACAGGACTCTATAAACTTACACAGGGGTTCAGGATGGTATAGAGAAAAATATGAAATCAAACAGAGGGCCACTTGTAATAGTGTTTTATGAAAAAATGGATAAATTGCAAATGATATGGGTGTAGGAAAAATAGCAAATTACGTAGTGAGGATCTGCAAATTGGTATAGGAATACTTTGTTGATAGGGGAATTGATTGAGACAAATAGATTAGTATGAAGACTCATGAGTATAAAAATATTAATCCTTGAAAATGGCTACTCAGAACATTTGCAATATGCAAGTAACAAAATGAATAAATTGTAGATGGAATTGATTTTGGAAAAATAACAGATGGTGTCCTAAGATTCTGCAAATTGGCACAAAAGTAATTTGTTATTAGGAGATTTGAATGGAACAATTTCTCTAGCTTGATGGCTTACAGGTGCAAAGATTTTAACTCTCCAATATGGCTACTTGAGATGGTTGTGTGACTCGGACCAATATACATCCTCAATTTTGCTATTTGACAGAGGTATCAAACTTGACCATGGGAAACTCAATGTAGATAATCATGCATATTTATGGGTGATAAACCTAATTACTAAGGCAAATTTCTTATCAGGATCATGATTTATAGGTGCATTTTTAGGGGTTTTACTGAACTTTTTCATTTAGGAACCCCTAAATTTGCCAAAATTTAGGGTTCCAACATGTCCTTTGTTTGGTAATCACCATTAGCTTGTTCGATGACTAGCTGTGAATCATCGTACACTTGTAGCTCCTTCAAGTTCCACTATATGTCCATTTGTAGTCTTGTGATCAAAGCTTCATAATCTGCTATGTTATTTGTGCATGGGAATGTGAGTCTGTATGATTTTGGAATGCTATCACCTTGAGGTGTGATAAAGAGAATCCTATCTCCTAAACCATGTTTAGTGTAGTGTTGGTGCCCAAAACCACAAATTGGAAAACCAAAGACTTGCCTAATCATCAGTTGATCCAATCAGCCTCGGCCAACGAACAGAGATGGTCAAAGACCAAATCCCTCTGCACTTTAGGCTCCACTAAACCTAGGTGGGTGTAGGTTACACTCTCAAGCACAAAAGAGGTTTGTTTTGAGTGAATTTAAACTGTGGGAATTATCAAGTGAAGGGACGACAAAGGGTTTTCCTGCAACTATGCTAACAAAAGTGCTTTTTATTGAATGCCTTTAAAATAATAAAATAAGTGTGAGTATAGTTGTGTTATGTAAAAGATTACTGTTAGGACTTTAAGCTATTATGAAAAAGAGAAGTACTGATAGAAATTCAAAGGTTTGTTTCTTTGATAAGGACTTAGTGCATACAAAATTATTCAAAAAATATTAACAGACCGGTGCCTTTATCTGACCATTAATGAATAAACTCGTGGACAAGAATCACTATCAACTCAAGAGACAATTATAAGATCATCACTATGAAAGTTTCATTATGTGTTGCATGAACAATAAAAACCCAATTTAACATTCAATACAACATCATGTGATGGCACATCACAAAAAATCTAAAAGATTTATCAAGAGGACATATGATTCCATCCAACACAAAAATTACACATAACAATCTGAAGATAAAAGCATGAAATCTTGTTTATTAACTTCTAGAATAAGAATATACACAAAAGATACACTTAAAAATACTCCAATATATTCAGTTTGGACAAAATAAATTCCTCATTCCTATTAGACTTTTCTAAAACATAACACTTGTAGCCCAGCCAGTGGCAAAATATTGTCTATCTCCTATGATACAAAAATGACTCACTACATATATGTGAGCCAAAGGATTCAAGTGAAAGGACACACCCTTTCATCTTGTTAAACTAAACTTAACTAAAACCTAATACCTAACTACCTAACTGCCAAACATTAAAAAAAATTACAAACTAAGAAATTAGTTTTGGTCGTCCCATAATGTGTTACATTTCTGAATATGCTCCAAATACTTGTTGTCCTGATGAGTGTTGGTGTTGAATACAATATCCCTGACAACGATTGCCATGGTAACCATCCTCTCCATTTTCTCACCTGTCTCCTTCATATCTAAAACATCTATCTGGGCAACATTAAGGGATGTGTTGAGTACATTCTGGCATTCTACAATCCAAATCCCTTTGTCCTTTAACTACTTTGCCTCATCCACAATATCTGGTATATCATAGCTAACAATATCCTTACAATCGGTAAATTCCTTCTTGATGTCCACACCGAATGCCTTATGCTTGTTCAACCTTCTCTGGATCTTCTCAACAATTTTCTGCTCAACACTCTTCTCTTTCAACAATGCCTTCAACTTCTCAAAAATTATTTCATGAGAAGACATATTATCCTGAGTCTTTTGACAGTTGGTCCAGAATTCCTCGAGAACTTCCAATAAATGCTCAAATCTGTTGGTCAACAAAACACAAGCAACATCCACCCTTGCAGTCCTGATTTGCGTTCTCAGCTTTATATTTTCTTTCATTTGATCCTCATATTTCTTTTTCCACTGCGTACCCATATCAATTATTTGTGGTACTTCCTGACCACGACTTCTTAACAAGTCTTCATATAAATTTTTACATTTTTGACCCTCCTTTAACACCCACTGCATTTGGGCCTTATTTAGTTTTGCAATGTCAATCCCCAAATCTGCAGTGACAATTGGGTTAACCTCTCCCACTTTCAGCCTCATCATATGCCCAAATGCCTTATCTACATCTACAATCTTGGGTCTTTTATTTGGGGGGTATAGAGCCCAAAGCAACATTTCCTCTTCATTTGGATCATATCTTGATCCAAAAAAAATGTCATTAACTCCCTGTATGTCTAATTTTACATCTTTTCTATCCGAATGCAACAAACTGTCAAAAATGAAAGAGGTACTTAAATCCCATCCTGGGAACAAAATGATGCCTGCCTCACTAAGAAGCTGCCTCCCTCTCTGTGGTGTCATTGTAGCCACCTCTGGATTGATGTCTTCCTTCAATCTTTTTAGCATCTCTGCTTCATTCTTAGGGGTGACATTTGGGATGCTCTCCCTCAATCTTTTCCCTTTGTAATAGTACAAGAAGGACTTAAAATCCTTGGAATGTACACAAACTTCATCTACAACAAAAGATGCATGCTCTTCCATCCTCACATCTATGTTGGTGTTGAGTCTCACAATAGCTTTCTCCTAGCTCTCTGCCATCTCTTCTATTTCAGGTGCACGGAGGGTAGACACTGCTACATTCTCATCAGAATCACTCTAAGAGTCTCCTTCTTCCTTTAGTTCTTGAAGCCTCTTCTTCCGCTCTTCCAATTTTTTGTTCAACTCGTCTAAGACTGCATCAGCCTCATCTCGCTCCTTGTTCCTAAAAAAATCCTCAACCTCCATGGGTATGTGCAAATATTCTCCCAGGTTCTGGCTCTTCCTGTAGTGGTGAATATATCCTTCTGGATCATAATTCTTCGGAGCCTGGTGTCCATATAGATTGTATTCCTCCACCAGCTTCTTTTCAATCATTTCATATGCCTTAGTAGACACAATGGTGAAATATCCAAAATGTAAAGTGCCAGGCATAAATACTTTCTTGTGTGCACCACTTAAATGCTTTACATTTGACATGCTAAGCTGCCTAACAATATCTAGATATGCAATTCTATCGGGCACTACTGTAGGCAACATAAATGGAACACCTTCAAAACCATAAACCCTGAAAAAAGTGAAATTCTGACATACAAACTAGTCTCCCCAATTGTGGTTGACCCTAGTATCTCCAAAAGCATGGGGTCTCAAGAACCTTTTAATATCCTGTGAGATAGACCCCTCACATTCTACCCCAAACAATCTGTACAAGGGCTTGAAGATGTAATCTTCAAACAACACATAGTGTGATTTGTCAAACCTTGAGTCCCACATGGATACCCATAATTAGATTGGTTGGTCCTATCCCTCTTTGTTCCTGGAAGTCACTTTTAATTCTCCTAGCCACAAACCCTTCATATGACCATAAAAAAAAACCATATACATTAGCAATGAGCAAAATTTGAAAGTAGGATTTGGCTCTGTTTGCAAACTCAAAAATCCTTCATGCAGCTTCTCTGCCAAGTAGGTTTCATAATCAAATGGCCTCGGCTCATGCATTTGAATGTCCACAGCCAACACCAATGGGCCTATTCTTGTAACATCAGGAACTTCTTCCCTGCAGACCTGGTCGCATGCCCAATATGTGTGCTGCAAGTATTACCTGAACAGGGTAATCTCAAAAGGGGGACCATCCTGCTCTGTGAGTCATCCCTTCTCCTTTTTGTGGATTGCCAACTTTCACACTATGTTGGTGGTGTCCAGTTGGGTATATTCTCCTTCTAAATCTGTAAAAGATAAGGGCATGTAAGGTTCATATTTCATGCCAAAAAACCTCCTGAATAGATCCAACAGATATCTGGATGAATGGGTCCCCATTTGGAAATGGATGTATCTTTTTTTCTTGTTGTATTTCCTTGTGAGCAATTCCAACAATTTGAGATTCATAAAAACATTTCGCACCACCAATCTGTCCAAATTTGTCATCCAAGGTTTTGACAATGGCATCTCCTTGTTTCTCCTGAGGTAGTGATATAAAAATGCAACAACTAGGATCTGTAATGATAAAAAAACTCATCATTTTTGCTTCATGCAGATCAAATCCTCCTGATTGCGAGCATTAAATAATGGCTGTCGTATCAGACATTCTAACGACTAATCAACGTAACCCCACTCGATAATTCAATTATTTGGTGCCATGTTTTCCTTTAATT
This sequence comes from Cryptomeria japonica, assembly GCF_030272615.1. Lineage (NCBI taxonomy): Eukaryota > Viridiplantae > Streptophyta > Pinopsida > Cupressales > Cupressaceae > Cryptomeria > Cryptomeria japonica. Next base: position 491,413,928 of record NC_081407.1, on the reverse strand, counting down.
ACCTTTTTGTCTCTCTGTTCGGTATAGGTCATTTCGATCAATGCATTTGATCTCGCTCCGTCCATTTCACTTTTTTCCTCAAGGCTTGACTTATCTCGTTGGATCCGCCTTTCCTTTCTATTAGTTAGCTTTTCTTTATATCATATTGGGATATGTCTCTCTGATGAAACTTCCTTCTATTTATTTCTCCAGTCTCCCCATCGGCCTTCAAAATGAGATTAATTTACACTTCATCTGATGGGCCCATGACATCTAATTTTCTCTTTGATCAGCTTAACTTTCATCGATTACTTCATTGGGCGTCAGAGTAGCATATCTTCCTTACTTCCGATAGTTATAGTCTCCCCGATAGATCCACCCTCTGTGGCATTCTTCCCATTGGGCATCGACACAAATCCAAAGATGTTTCTCGAGTAGTGTAAGCTATCCCGATGAGTCTTTTGCACCTTACTATCCTTATTAGGTTCCTTTAGTCTATCGCCATAGGCTTTCCTGATGAAGTCACTTTTTTTGCGCCGAGATCATCTTCCTCATCGGGTATTGGGATGACCCAAAACTCATCTCCTCGACAATGTATGTTATCCCCATGAGTCTTGTTTCCTTTCTTGCTTGGTACCACTTTATAGGAGAAAGTCTCTCCAATAAGGTTGCCTTCTCCACTTGGTCCATCGGGTATCGGGGTAACATAAATTAGGACCTCTCGATAACCCGATGTCACCACTACGAATAGATTGCCTTGCCGGTTATCAGCAAGAGTTCCGCTGACAACCCCATCAGGTATGGAGATAACATTTTTTCCTCGAGGCTGATAGTGTATGTTACTCTGATGGCTCAGACTTCATCGCCGTAACTTGCCCTGATGGATTTCCACTTAGTCGCACCTTTTCCTACTGCTCATTCTTTAGGAAACACCATCTACTTAAGTTACTTCGATAAACATACTCCTTCCTCCTTAGGCGATCTCATCAGGATGACTTATGCCGATAAGCAAAATTCTATAATTTTTGCAAAAGGAGGCCCTCTTTATGGATGCAACTTTTAATAATCATACTGAAGGGTTTCTCCCATACTATTTACCTCTCTACACATGCTCACAACCCTGCTCTATGCTGACCTTCCACAAAGTATTCTTGCAATGAGACTAATAATGAAGATGAGGATTGCTAGAATGCCATTTCACTCAACACTTCCCATGAATATGCCCAAATGATGCCTTTTAATGAAACCACTACAATCATGTCACTTGCACATACAATCCAACAATAAATGCTTCTATGATGGAATTATAAGCAAAAACATCCATTCATAGCACAAAAATATTTTGTAAAAATATGTGCTAACATGTAGAACCCATCAAACTATAGCTTCTATTTTTGTGTTGGCATGACTATGAATATCTCTTCATTTGGAAAATATGAAATGAGAGGATGGTCTTCTATGAGTGGTGCTTCAACCAATAGTTCTGGAATGACTTTCCCTTTGATTGCTTTGCGGTCCACATACTCTATGTCAAATTCACTGAGGAGCATAACCCACTTTTCCAAGCAGCCTGTTAGTGTTTCTTTACTGAGTAAATACTTGAGTGGATCCATTTTAGCAATAAGTTGTATCTTGTGTGTCAGCATGTAGTGGTTCAATTTGGTGGCTACTAAAATCACTGGAAGGCAAGCTCGTTCAATAGGGGTATAATTGAGTTCATACCCTATTAGTGTCCTGGAGATGTAGTATACTGCATATTCTTTTACTTTTGCATTATATTGTGCTAGTAATACTCCTAAGGCTATAGCTATAGCTTATATGTATAACAATAGTGGCCTATCTGGAGATGGTGGTGATAGCAATGGTGGCGTCATTAGGTATTCCTTTAACTGCTGGAATGCTTGCTGACAATTCTCTTCCCATTTCAAATGAACATTCTTATGGAGTAGATGTGTGAATTGATGGCATTTATCAGCCAATTGTGTAATGAAGTGATGGATTGACTGTAGCCTCCCTTGTAATGTCCTCAACTGACTAATGTTTTTAGGAGGTGGCATCTCCATCATTTCTTTTACTTTTGCAGGATCAAACTCAATTCCTTTATTTGAGACAATGTATCTTAGGAGTTTCGTGGAGGTTAGTCCAAAGACACACTTCTTTAGATTGAGGTGGATATTATATTGTTCTAGTCTGGTGAAGATTTTATCTATCATGGCAAGGTGATCTTCTCTTGTTAATGATTTAGCTAGTAAATCATCCACATAGTCTTCCATTAGTGTATACATCATGTCATGGAAGATGGTTGTCATTTCCCTTTGATATGTGGCTCCTACATTTTTAAGACCAAATGGAATCATTCCAATAGTATGCTCCCCATGGACATGTGAAAGCAATTTTATGTTGATCTTTTGAAGCAATATTTATCTGGTTGTATCTTGAGAATTCATCGATGAGAGATAGCATTGCATGCCCTGTTGTTAGGTCTACGATCAGATCAATGTTTGGTAATGGGAAGTCATCTTTAGAACAAGCTTTGTTTAGATCTCTAAAATCTGTATAAATATGAATTCCCTTGGTTGGTTTTTCCACTTGTACGATGTTAGATATCTCCATTCCGCATAATCAATTGGTCTTATACAACCTACATCTAACAACTTCTTGAGTTTATCTTTGACTAATAGTGCGATCTGAGGATGCATTTTCTCGAGCTCTTGTTTTACTGATTTGGCTCCTTCTGCTATTATCAAGTGATGCATTACTAGATCTGGATCTAGCCCTAGCATATCTACATATGACCAATCAAAGTTTATTTTTTGATCTCTGAAGAATTCCATATAGCGAGGATCCTCTATGTGAGTTAAGGATGCCGCTAAATGGATTTTATGAGGGTTCCCCTCTGATCCCAGATTGACTTCCTTGGTCTCCTCAATGAGAATGCATGATCTCTCCTGATTCATGATGAAGGGGATAATTTCAAGACTTCCATCCTAAGGCACCTCAGAGAGAATTTCACCTTTGGATGTGTCCTTTGTTTTTCTTTTTTGGGATCCAAAAGTGCCACAGTATGGTTTTCACTTGAAGATCCTATTTTGATTGTAATATTTTTGCGACTGAAAGGTTTGGCATTCTCTCCAAATTAATCCACGCGGTTAATTTCAATAGCATAATCAACTTTGTGATCCCCGCTTGGTAAGTTATCTCATAATTCAAGAAAGTATATGATTTCCTCATCATTTTGGAAGGTGTCAAGGCATGGGGAATTTTGTTGGTCCCAGTCGATGAGGTCGGGGTGGATTATTGGCATTACCTCATCAATAAGGTTGAGTTCATAGGATGCATCGGTTATGGTTAGGATAGAGGTATTAAGGTCATCGTCAGTACTGTCCTCTCTGTAATCGGGCTCCGGAGGTGACCTATATATCCTTGAAGTACCTTCAGTATCTAGATCCCAAAAGGTTTTTCTTTAGGCCTCTCCTTCAACTACTTTATCTTTAAAAGTATTAAGAGACTCATCTTCAGATTCATGTGAAACTAAAATAACCCATTCATATTCATGTGAATCTTTCTTAGAATCACTTTGTAGAACTCCGTCACTATATATTATAGGGATGTCTATAGGTGTGAAAGGTTTGTTGACAATTACTTTAGGGGTTGTATCTGACGGGGTTGTTGGTGTTGCTTCTGTGGCTAAAGTGGACAAGAGTTTTACCCTTGGAGTGATGGGTTGTCATGCAACATAACTCCTTTTCTTAATCATTTTATGTGTGGACTTCAACTGAGAAGCATTTTTTTGACTTGGATTTTTTGAGCTTGTGGGTTGGTCTACAATGAACATTATCCTTCTTCTGGAAGGGACGAATTTAGAAGTTGTTTGCTTTTATTTTCTCATAAGATTGAACATAGAAGAGCCTCTTGAACTGACATTGAATCCAAGTCCCATTTTATCTCATGGTTGTAATAAGGGTTTCAATGGCTCTCGTACACTTTGTTTGTGGGTTTCCAATGCACTATGGCTAACATAGCCCATCTTTTGCATAATGGTATAACCTTTACCATACTTTTCTGTAGGGATCTTGATTTGTTGTTTACCTTTTGTTAGCACATATTTACAAAATATTCTATGCTATTTCTTTGATGTTTTATATATACATTTTCATCATAAAGAGCATTTATTGCTGGATTGTATGTGCAGGAGGTATGCTGCAATACTAGAAAAATCCTACTGTGACTTGTTTTTCAGAATTGGACAAGTACCGCTAGGGAATTCTAGGGGTTGGAACTGAATAGGGACTACATGAGGAATTTTCATCATGACAGTATTGGGATCCTTATATGGAATTCTCTGGGCCTATGTGATAGTCTTTGTCATTTATTATCACATATGAAGTTTCCATAAAAGGTTGCAAGTGCAAATGATAAATGAAGAGGAGCTTGGTTAGCATAGTTATCAAATTTGAGCTATCGACATAAGTTACCCCAATAAGACCAACTAGCATAAATAATGAAAGAACCTATCGGCATGACCTAGACTGACCATTCTGAAGGAGAACAAAAAGAAAGTTTAGAAGGAGGGTGTCATCAGCGTAACATTCACTATCAGGGGCATGAGAAAAATGTTGTGTCGATAGCCAATGAGGTTATCGGTATAACTTACATCGATGAAGGATAATGCAAAGTAGAGATCGTCAATGTCATCGAGTCATCGAAAAATGTCATTTCGTGCTACCCCGATACCCGATGGGCTAGGTGGAAAAGGCGGTGTCATCAGCATGACTTACTCCGATGAGGCAATACCAAAAGGTAGAAAATACTAAGTCATCGGGATAACTTAAACCATCGGTGAAAAGTGTTTTAGGTTATGCCGATACCTGATGAGAAAGTGGAGGTAGGTACAAAAGAGGAGATCTCATCGGGGAAATATATGCCAATAGATTAGAGGAATAAAAAGACACATAAGTGCGAAGGCAATGGCATCGAGTCATCGGAGAAACATAAAGTAAGTTGTCCCGATGCCTGATAAGGTGATCCGATGTAGCAAACTAGATGCGGACCACGAAGGAGGACTCATTAGGATATCTTAAATCATCGGAGTAACATCTTTGGAGTTATGCCGATACCCGATGGGCAGAATGCCACTGAGGAATAGAAGGAGGGTACATCGGGATGACCTATGCCGATGAGATATAAAGGTAAAGACAAAGCTTAGATAGAAGGCCAAGCCATTAGGGAAGTTATAACCATCAGAATTATAATAAATGAGCTACACCGATACCTGATGGAGTGATCAGTAAGACCTATGCCAATGAAAAGGATGGGTGGCACCAAGTGATTGAATTATTGGGAGGAGTAATGACGACTAGACATTTAAAAATCTGATCTTAACAAATTTACCCGCCATTATTAAATACAGGCAATAGATAGGTCTGTGCTTACATGAGGTGAATTACAACATCATTTCAATTGAGTAAATGCCCCTGAAGAATTAAATCTATATATAGAAGCTGGTATAAGGAATTGATATAGAAAACTAAAGCAGACAGAGAGATTGGAGCGAAATTAAGCTACAAAATTTTGAATTTCAGTTAAGCTTAAGGTATTCAGATATGGAGGGCTCTAGTTCAAAAGGCAAAAGAAAGGTCACCGAGGTTTTTGAGAGAACCTTGAACAATTCTAAAGGTAGAGAGGGTGCACAGAGGTAGAAGTTGAATCAAGACATGATTGATCAAATGAGCTCACCAGGAGCCAAATCTCAGAGATCCAAGGCTAACCTGCCTGTTTGTGACAAGTTAGAAGATGATTTCAAGGAAATTGGCGATGTCTGGACTAGGATTAGAGGACACAAGTTGTTCTTGTATCATTATTCAAGAAGGAATAAGCCGACCCCAATCTTAAACCCATGGACAATGGGATTGGGTAAACTTGTGGTTCCTAACATCTTTGTGAATATTCAATTGATGAAAATATTGGCTAGGGGTTATAATGCCACAAAAAGATGTATTCAATTGCCAAATGATGATGCATTCATTCGTATCTCAGTAGCCACCATTCAGGAGGTTTTTGATCTTGGTTTGGAATCTGATGTGCCGCTGTCATTTCATAAATTGTAGGAGTATACAATGACAGATATTGTATATAATGGGTAGAATTTGGCCATACATAAGGTCGAGAAAGGAAAGTTAACAGATGAAGACGTGCCCCCATTTGATATCAATATTTTTAGGTAGTATCTGCAATATACATATATGGCATGCGGTCAAGTGGGAGGAGTCGAGGTTCTGGATGTAGCTCGGATAGGACCTTTGGTTCTTGCTGCTGACACACAAATGCATGAGCCGAGACAGTTCGATTACACTAATTACATTGCTGAGAAGATGCATGAGGGTTTCTTAAGCCTTCATAATAACCCTGACAAGTTTTTTAAGTTCTATTCATTGTTGATGCATATTATTTTATTTTATGGATGACACAGGGGGTTGTGGCCTGAGGAATTGAAGCTAAATGTTCATGACAAGGATGGACAGGAGAAGGCAGTGCAAATATGGGTGTCACTATAGGATTCTCGGTTCATGAGATCTCACTATATCAAATTTGAAGAATTCTTTGTGCAACCTTTATACAAAGCTTTTGGAGTCTCTTTTGATGGGTCATTTTTAGAAGAAATCAAAAGCTTCCTTAGACCCCATGAGTATGGGGATACCAGGGTGAATCACAATTGGGGTGACTAGTATGTATGCTAGGACTTCACATATGTCAGATTTTTTGGATTCAAAGGAGATCCTTATGTGCTATCGAAGCCTGCACCTGACAAAATTGCCTACCTAGACATTGTAAGGCAAATGAGTGTCTTAAATGCAACACATTTTGGGGGTACCCACAAGCAAGTTTTCTTGCCCAGTACTTTACATTTTGGTGATTTCACTATTGTATCTTCAAAGGCATATGAAGTCATTGACAAGAGGTTAATAGAAGATTATAAGCTCTATGAGCACACAGGCTGAAAGAATTATGACCTAGAGGGTTATATCCACTAGAGCAGAAAAGGGCAAAATATGGTGATTATTTTCATGAGTACGTTGAAGCTTGGGATATCTTCAGGAACAAGGAATCTAAGGAGGCTATGTAGATCAGTCAGGATCTAAACCAGAAACTAGAAGAAAAAAGACAAAGACTGCAGGAGATGGGAGAAGAAGAAGTTGAGAGCGAGTTAGGTGAGAATGAGGCTGTTTCAAGATTCAGGAGGCGTGAAAGGGAGGAGGAGCCTGAAGCACATGACATAACTGTTGTGAGGATGAATGCAGATGTAGATGTGAGGTTGGAGGAGCATACCTCTTTTGTGTTTGATGACGAGTTCATCAAATCGAAGGAATTTAAGTCCTTCCTGTATCATTTCAAAGGAAAAAGGCTAAGAGAAGCAATGCCTGATATAACACTAGAAAATGAGGCATAGATGCTTCAGAAATTGAAGGCTGATATCAATGCAGAAGTATAAGGCATGACCCCTAAAAGGGGAAGGCATCTTCTTGTAGAGGCAGGAATTATCCTCTTTCCAGGCTAGGATCTTAGTGCATCCTTTATTTTTGATAGCCTATTGCATTCAGAGAAGAGGGACTTCAAGTTAGACATTTAGGGCATGAATGACATCTTCATTAGATCAAGATATGATCCAAATGATGAGGCTATGCGTTTGTGGGTCCTTTATCCCCCAAATAAGAGGCCAAAGATCATAGATGCAGACAAGTCTTTTGGACACATGATGAAGTTGAAGGTTGGTGAAGTTTATCCCATGGTCATGATAGATATGTGAGTTGATATTTCAAAACTAAACAAAGCATAGATGAAGATGTTGGTGAAAGAAGTAGGAAAGTATAAAGCATTATATGAGGAACTTTTGAGAAGTAGGGGCCAACCTGTACCCCAGATAGCGGATGAATCCAAACTGAGAAACAAGTGCAAATAATTACACAAGGAAAACAAAAAATTGAAGGAAAGTTTGCAGAGCATAAGGATAGACACAACATGTGTCTTATTTTCTAAACGATTTGAAAATCTGCAGAAGATATTGGAGGAATTCTAGTCTGTCTACTTGAAAAACATGGACAACATAATTTCGCACCAGAGGATCCTTGATAGGTTAAACATACTATTGTAGGACCAGACATTGAATGACAAAAGGATCAATAAGGTCAAAAAACTAATTGACACTCATCAAGGATTCACAATAGATTTGAATATTGAATATTTGGAATGTAAAGGGATTGTTAGTCATGGATTTTTCATGTGTGGTAGATGATATAGGGGTTATGATAGATAGACACCAGTGGGTTACTGAATGCAGATCCCTACTCAGTTCAACCCTTAGTGTTGTCGTGCGGATACTCTGGATATGCATGAAACATGGGAACAGGTTGAGAGTTTTGTCACAGCAGAAATAGCGGTTAGAGATGTTATCTTCAACACCTACACATATAAAGATGAGGGATATCTTTGACATATCCATAAATGTGGTCAGTAGTTGGATGGAAAAAATTAGTCTATGTCATTGTTTTGTTTATAGCAATTAGGGAGTCAGTTAGGTCTCTGTTAGTTTTAGTTTGTACTAATGAAAGGGTGTGTCCTTTCATTCATATCTTTTGAGTCATATATATATAGAGTCATTTTGTATTCTAGAGAGGACAAAATGACAAGAAAATTATTATTTTTCAAGATGGTCTGTTGGAACCAGTAGTGTTATGTAAAGGAGGTCTGTAGAAATGAAAATCTATTTTGTGCAAGCAAATGTATCATGAAGTACTTGTGAGTCTGCAGTTTTTGTACACCCATTGCTCCAAGAAATTAATATACAAGATTTGCTGCTTTTATCTTCAGATCATTTCATGTTGTATGATGTTGATGAGTTAAAATCCCTTGGATAAATCTGAATAAGGTTTGTTGCAGTGTTTTATCACTTGTTGTTATATAGATAATAGAATTGTTTTTGTTGCTCTTATAACATACATTGAAGTCATTGCAGTGATAGTCTTGCATACCTGTGAGTTTTCTCAAACTATCTCCAAGGACCACAAATATTTGTCCATTAAATAACATGTAAATTTTTAGATAAGGCACTGGTCTGTTGTTAGTTTTTTGTGAATAATTTTTGGTGTGCACAAAGTCCTCACTAGAGAAAAGTATTACTAGTTTCTATTAGCTTTGTTCTTTCATAACTACTCAAGGTTCCGTCAACATTATTCTATGAGCTTTGTTCATTATCAATTATATTCAAGTTTTTTAGACTAGAATAAGTTAAAAGCATATCATAAAGCATAGTTGCAGGAAATAGTTTGCCATTCCTATAAACAACTAGATTCAATAATTTAAATTCACTATAAAGAAATCTCTTTATGCTTTTAGAGATTGGGGTATACCCACCTAAGGTCTAGTGGAGCCTAAAGTGCAGAGGAATTTGGTCTTTGACCATTCCTTTTCATTGGCCAAGGTTGATTGGATCAATTAGGGATTTGGCAAGTCTCTTTGATTTCCAATCTGTGGTTTTGGGAACCAACATATTGGCGACTCTGTTGGGGAGTTGTCATAGGATGTGTTCATAATTTTTGGTTGTTTTATTTCAGACTCTGATGGAAGAAGGAGCCTAGAAGATCAATAAAAGTATTATTCCTCTTACGAGGCGACGACTCTACATTTAATATATGAGTAATAATTGGTATTTTGAGAAAGTAAGAGAAACCCCTAGGAATTTGTCAATAAGATTTATGCAGGGGAGAAGGTCTTTTCACAAGGGACAAGATAATCTTGTTCAGTTGAGTCCAAAGAGAAGAAACAAAGAAAAGAAATCAACATCAAATATGGAATTTGGGGGTTATGAGAAGTTTCCTCTTAGAGAGGATGGTTCTTCATCTAGTGATAGATTTGAAAATCTAGAGGAAAATACTTTTTATAACTTAAATACTAAAGAAAATAAAGGTGGCCATGATGAAACCCTGACTGTTGAGGAACAAGAGGACATGCAGTTGGATGCAATTATTCTTAGAATGAATTAATTAAATGGAGATGAATCTAAAATGGCAAAGGCTCTTAAGAGACAACCAGATTGGGTATTGCAGAAACTCGGATTAGAAAGAGATGCCATTAAAAGCTCTAAGTCAAATAGGGTTGAATAAGAGAAAGGAAGAGGTGAAGCTAGTAGGCTAACAAATCCTAGGTATAGTCCCCCTCACCTAAGAATATTGGAACAACCATTTAGGGTTTATAATAATCCAGTATCGGATGTTGTGAATAATAATTGTGAGAAGAGGGATAAATGGAAAAATATACCTTACAATGAAAATAGAAACCAATATAATTATGGACAATACAATAATCATAATGATGAAAGAAGAACTAACAGTGGGGAAATTGTTGGTAACTGGAATGGTAGAGATAGGATCAACAATGTAAGCAAGAATAGGGGGAATTATGGTAACAATTAAAACTATGGCAATAATGGTAATGGGAACAATCAAAATGGAAATAACAATAATGGTGGAGGTAATAGTGGAAACAATGGTAATAATGGAGAAAATAGAAATTACCAAACTAACAACTATGGTGGCAGACCACCTATGACCATTGAAAGGTACAAACAGTTGGATTTTAGTGGGATAGTTGGACATCGTAATCAGATTTCAAATGATTTAAGATTAACTATCCCTAAATTCACCAGAAATGAAACTGATTCTGCAGAACAACACGTAATAAATATAAAAAATACCATTGAAGAGTTTGAAATCTCTTATGAAGATGTTTTTTATGAAATTGTTTGTTCAATCTCTAACAGAGGATGTAGGAGAATGGTATAGGAATCTTCTCGATAGATGCATTGGTAGTTGGTAGGAGTTTGTGACAATAATCTTGGAAGAATTTGGACAACATAATGATACTTCATTTGCATCTCATGAGTTGACTAGCATAAAGAAGAATCAGAATGAATCAGTTTATGAATTTAATAAGAGGTTTAATAAAGTACTTAATAGAATACCAAGAGATATTAGACCCGTTGATTCATTTTTGATTGATTTTTATTTGTGTGTTTTTGACAACAAGACTCATTATGAGATCCTATCTCACAAACCTACTACCTTGTAGCAAGATTTTAAAACATCTACTACCATCGAAAATAACAGAAAGGCTACTGGGAGAATTTGCAAGAGAGATGATCCAAAATTATATAATCCCAAAGCAACAAAAAAGGATGCGTTTGGCCAAATCATGGACATTCTGAAAGAAATGAAGGGTAGGAAAAATCACAATGAGAAGCCACCCCCATATAGAAGTAACAAGCCTATAAGTTACAATAGACCAAGATTGCACGACATGCCATATAATACAAATTGGAAACATGGTAAGCCGATAAATGCAAATCTAAGAAAAGAAACTCCTGATCCATTGAAGAAGGTAAATAATTTTGTGGAAGAATATCCATGGTGTGAAGTCTGCAATTTACCCCATGTTGCAGAACAATGTATGATTGCTCTGGGTCTTGTAGAAGAGAAGGATCGTGAGAGTGAATATGAGCCCACAGTGAAATTACTTTCATCGGATCCATTTTGGGGCAGGGATGAGGATTCATCTAAGGATGAGAAATCATAATATGTACAATGGAGAAGAGAGAGCCAACAACACAGTGTACAACAAGTTTTCACTGATGATGATGTGAACATCCCATCCTTGAGGAGATTGTTTCATAATAGAGAGCCGGTGCATTCCTTGAGAAACTTAACAGATGAAGAAAATAAAGCCTATATTGTGGTAGCAGTAGCTCAGGTGAAAAGAAATTATTAGCTAAGGAACAAAATAGTGAACCCAGGGCAAGGTAAGCTATTTGGGATATTTGCAAAAGTTCCTAAAACTAGTAGAAATGAAGACACCATCGCTAACAAGGAAAATGAAGGTGCAGTAGAAAAGGTCAAACAAACAGAACCTCTTAAATTAACAAAGACAATCGAAAAGAAACAGATCAATAAACCACTCTCAAATTATGGATCATTTATGTCTCAAGCTTTATCACAGGTGAAAATATCTATGCCCTTTCTTGAAGTAATGAAATTTCCTGATTATAAACATGAAACAATCAAGATTTTGTCTAACGTTGGTGAAGTAAAAAAAGAGGATCATAAGCCAAAAGATGAAGATCCACCTGTTGTCTATTTGGGAATTTCTATCACTAAGAATCTTACCCATGTTGATCCTTTTTATTTGACTTTGATGATTAATGATAAAATGTTTAAGAATTGTATGATAGATTCAGGTGCAACCGTAAAGATAATGCCATAAGATGTCATGAAATAACTTGGGATGCATGTAGACACTCCCTATGGAAAATGCTATGCTATGGATAATAGATCAGTCCTAGTTGTTGGAATCATGAAGGATGTGTAGTTTCGATTTCCAGCATGCCTAGATACGTCATATAAAACAGACATCACCATTGTGCAAGTTCTGCCAAATTATGGGATGTTACTATCAAGGCAATGGTCAAATTTGGTTGGGGGACATGTCCAACTAGATCTTTCATATGTGACCATCCCAGTAAAGGGGCAAATGTAAGGATTGATAGAGAGCTAAGATCATTCTACCTAATAGAGGAAGTTGATCCAAACAAGACATGTTTTCTCCAAATGAATATAGATAACTTTCAGGTAAGTATTTCTAAACCCATTTAAAGCAAAACTAATAAGTTTGAAAATGCTATTGAATCATATGAGGATAAGATTTGGAAAATGTACTTTGATGGTGCTTGCAGTAAAGAAGGAAATGAAGCTGGTGTGGTTTTTATTTCTCCTAATGGAAAATCATTCAAATATTCTTTCTTGTTAGTCTTTGAATGTACAAATAATGTTGTTGAATTTGAAGCACTCTTGTTAGGCCTTAGAATGGCAAGTAAATATGGCATTAAATTACTAACAGTTTATGGTGATTGAGAGTTAGTCGTATCTTAGGTGAGGGAAATATTTGCCACTAAAAATGTAAGGCTTCAAAATTACAGAAATGAGGTGTGGGATTCAATTGAATTTTTTGATGAATTTTCTATAACATGGATTGAAAGGTCTAACAATATTTTGGCTGATTTTATGGCTAACTTAGCAATCAAACATAATGATATTCCTTTTGATGACATCACCGAGTTGAAATAAAAACTAGACCTCCAGTACCAGATAACATAAAAATTTGGCAGATATTTGATGATGACAGGGATCTTTTGAAGTTCTTGTTTTGTGAAGATCAATATGAAGGCCAACATATAGATTGGAAGCATATGTGAAAGGGGAGAGTGGTAAGGAATCTCTATTTGGAAAAAATATCCTACAGCTTAAAACAAACAAGATTCCCAAAGGGTTGGTGGAATTAGAGAGGATGTTTGACAATAAGGATATGACAAATTTCAAGCCCAACACTGGAAGTTGTGAAGAAGTAGAAAAAATAAACTTGGGAAGTGACAAAAATCCTAGAGAGGTTTAAATTGGGAGGAAGCATACACCAAAAATTAGGATTGTATTGGTCTATCTGTTAAGAAAATACAAACATGTTTTTTCTTGGTCATATGATGATCTCAAGGCATACAGAGAAGATTTGTTCCAACATGAAATCCCACTGAAACCAGATGCAAAACCATTTAGGCAAAAGAAAAGGCCTATAAATCCCACATTGGCTCCCAAAATGAAGGAAGAATTGATGAAGATGAGGAATGCATGGATTATAGAGCCTATAAGGCAATCCACATGGGTGTCAAACTTGGTACCTGTTAGAAAGAAAAATGGTGATATCAGATTGTGTGTGGATTTTAGAAATTTAAATATATCATCCTTGAAAGATAATTATGGCCTTCCAAATATGGAAGCTTTGCTGCAGAAAGTAACGGGGAATGAATTAATTTCTATGATGGATGGGTTCTCTGGTTACAACCAAGTGAAGGTTAAGGAATCAGAAAAATACAAAACAACTTTCACTACACCATGGGGCACATATGTGTATGCAAGGATGCCATTTGGACTTACCAATGCTGGGGCTACTTTTCAAAGGGCCATGGATGTAGCTTTTGAAGGCCTCATCGATTACATTATAGTTGTATACCAAGATGATTTGACAACATACTCCAAAAAGGCAGAGAACCATTGTAATTACCTAGAGAAGATTTTCATCAGAGCACTGGAATATGGTATCTCTCTAAATCCAAAAAAATGTCATTGAGGGTAAACTACTGGGTCATATTGTATCAAAAGACGGAGTAAGGATTGACCCTGAGAGAATTGCAACTATTGACAAAATTCAGATTCCTAAAACAGTTAGAGCTATCTAATCGTTCTTTGGACAAATTAATTTTGTTAGGAGGTTTGTGTCAAATTTTTCCGAGATTGTAAAACCTATTGCAAAAATGTTGAAGAAGGGTGTAGAGATAAAATGGACTAATGAAGCAATTGAGTCCTTTGTAAATATTAAAAAGGCCATCAAGGAAGCACCTGTACTTAAATCTCTTGATTTCTCTAAACCTTTTCAAGTATTTTCTTTTGCTTCATTTCATACTATTGCTGTAGTTATGCTACAAAAGAATGATGAAGGTCATGAACAACCAGTGACATTTTTTAGCAAAACACTACAAGCTTTTGAGTTAAATTATGATATAAATGAGAAACAAGCATATGCCCTCGTAAAAGCTGTAAAATCTTTTAGACCATACTTGGAGATAATGCCATTGCCCATGTTCCTAATGCAACAGTCAAAGATATTTTCAGGCAGACTGAAAGTACTGGGAGAAGATGCAGATGGATCAATCAAATTTGAGAGTTCAACATTGACATCCAGATTACTAAACTGGTAAGAGGTCAAGGATTGGCTAAGCTAATGACATAATCAAATTTGGAAGCTACATAGATAAATCAAGTAGAATTAGAGGATGCTCAAATAAGCATTGAGATGTGTCCTTGGTACAAGAATATTGTCTATTATTTAAAACACATGAAATATCTAGAGGATTTAAATGATAGTCAGAAAACAACACTCAAGCTTCAAGCATCTAGGTATGTATTGCTTAAAGGAGATTTATATTGGAAAAATAGTGATGGTATCCTCCTATTTTATTTGGATGTTTATCAAGCACAATTTTTTTTAAAGGAATTACATGAAGGTGTATGCAGGGGACATTTTTCAACAAAAACTACTGCCTATAAAATAATCAATGCCGGTTAATATTAGCCACAAATCTTTAAGGACTGTCATACTTATATTAGAAAATGTGAGGCTTTCTAGAAATTTTTAGGAAAGCTTAAATATGATGGAGCTCTTCCACTCAGACCCATGCAAATTGAAGAACCTTTTCAGATGTGGGGTGTTGATTTTATAGGAGAAATTGCAAATAAATCCAATGGAGGACACAAATGGATTTTGGTAGCTACTGATTACTTTACCAAATGGGTGGAGGCAATTCATACAAGGCAGGCTACAAGTAAGGTGGTAACAAAGTTTCTTTTGGAAAATATATTGACAAGGTTTGGGGTACCCCACAAAATTATTGTAGATAATGGGATGTGTTTTAGATCTAAAGAAGTTGCTCATTTCTATGAAAGTTATGGAATCACTTTGTCATATTCATCACCTTATCATCCCCAGGGGAATGGACAAGCATAATCTAGTAACAAAAACTTATTAAAGATCATTGAGAGGATGTTAGGTGACAACAAAAGGGCATGGGATTCAAAGTTGAATTCGGTAATATGGGTAGATAGAGTAACAATGAAGAAATCCACAGGATTTTCTCCTTATTAGCTTGTTTATGGCAAAGAAGCAAGGTTGCCCTTGAACAACCTGCTCCCAGTGTATAAATTTGTCTCAGAGGAATATTTAGAAGATGTTGATTTCATGGAAGATAGGCTGGTGCAATTGGTTGAGTTGGATGAGTACAAAACAGAGGCTCAACAACAAAATATACAAAAGTAGAAGATGGTAAAAACATTACATGACAAGAAGGCTTCTAATAGGACTTTTGAAGAAGCGGAGTGGGTGCTCAAATGGAATGCAAAAGACCAGGATAAGTGCAAGCATGGAAAATTTGAAGCACTTTGGCTAGGACCATATGTCATCTTGGAAAAGAGGGGAAAATTCATACTTCTTGCAGAATGTTGATGGTGAAATTCAAGAATTTCAAGTACATGCTCAGTACCATTTTTTCTCTTAAGGAGCAGGGAGTATTTCTTGTACTATAGTATTATAGTTTTCCTTTGTTGTTTATTTCTATTTATTGTTTGGTCAGCTTTCCAGAGATAGCCGAGATCTTGCTATGTCCCCAAAAAAAACATACATCCCCAGAAAGAGCCACTGTTAGAACATATTTTTGCAAGATATTCTGTGCTATTACTTTGATGTTTTATATATACATTTTCATCATAAGAACATTTATTACTAGATTGTATGTGCAGGAGGTATGCTGCAGTACCAGAAAAATCCTATTGTGACCTATTTTTCAGAATTGGATAGGTACCGCTAGGGCATGCTAGGGGTTGGCATTGAATAGGGCCTACATGAGGAATTTTCATCATGACAGTATTGGGATCCTTATAAGGCATTCTCTGGGCCTATGTGATAGTCTTTGTCATTTATTATCACATATGAAGTTTCCATAAAAGGTTGCAAGTGCAAATGATATATGAAGAGGAGCTTGATTATCATAATTATCAAATTTGAGCTATCGACGTAAGTTGCCCCAACAAGACCAACTAGCATAAATAATGAAAGAACCTATCGACATGACCTAGACCAACCATTCCGAAGGAGAACCAAAAAAAAGTTTAGGAGGGTGTCATCGACATAACATTCACTATCGGGGGCATGAGAAAAATGTTGTGCCGATAGCCAATGAGGTTATCGGTATAACTTACACCGATGAAGGAGAATGTGAAGTAGAGATCGTTAATGTAATCGGGTCATAAAAAAATGTGATTTCATGCTACCCCGATACTCGATGGGCTAGGTGGCAAAGATGGTGTCATCGACATGATATACTCCAATGAGGCAATACCGAAAGGTAGAAAATACTAAGTCATCGGGATAACTTAAACCATCGGTGAAAAATGTTTTAGGTTATGCCGATACCCGATGAGAAAGCAGAGGTAGGTGTGAAAGAGGAGATCTCATCAGGGAAATATATGCTGATAGACCAGAGGAATAAAAAGACACATAAGTGCGAAGGCAATGGCATCGGGTCATCAAAGAAACATAAAGTAAGTTGTCCTGATGTAGCAAACTAGATGCAGACCACAAAGGAGAACTCATTAGGATATCTTAAACCATTGGAGTAGCATCTTTGGAGTTATTCCGATACCCGATGGGCAGAATGCCACTAACATCGGGCAAGTTATAACCATCAGAATTATAATAAATGAGCTACGTTGATACCCGATGGAGTGATCGGTAAGATCTATGTCGGTGGAAAGGATGGGTGGTACCAAGTGATTGAATTATTAGGAGGAGTTATGACGATTAGCCGTTTCAAAATATTATCTTAATGAATCAACCCGCCATTATTAAATACAGGCAACAGATAGGCCTGTGCTTGCACGAGGTGAATTACAACATCATTTAAATTGAGTAAATACCCTTGAAGCATTAAATATCTATATAGAAGTTGGTATAAGGAATTGGCATAGAAAACTAAAGCAGACATAGAGATTGGAGTGAAATTAAGCTACAAAATTTTGAATTTTAGTTAAGCTTAAGGTATTCAGATATGGATGGCGCTAGTTCAAAAGGCAAAAGAAAGGTCACCAAGGTTTCTGAA
Organism: Cryptomeria japonica; assembly: GCF_030272615.1. Taxonomy (NCBI): domain Eukaryota; kingdom Viridiplantae; phylum Streptophyta; class Pinopsida; order Cupressales; family Cupressaceae; genus Cryptomeria; species Cryptomeria japonica. The sequence goes on along the minus strand of NC_081407.1, from coordinate 491,396,146 downwards.
AGTGCCTCGAAGATTTCTAAAGGTGGAGAGGGTGCATAGAGGTAGAATTTGAATCAAGACATGTTGATCAAATGAGCTCACGAGGAGCCATATCTTGGAGATCTAATGCTAACCTACCTGTCCGTGACCAGTTAGAAGATGATTTCAAGGAAATTGGTGATGTCTGGACCAGGATTAGAGGTCATGAGTTGTTCTTGTATCATTATTCAAGAAGGAATAATCTGATTGTTGAAACTAAGTAGCGTTGGTCAGATAAATGATTGAATAAGAGATTTCATTTATCTCTCATTCAATCATCTACCTTATCGATGAAATTACAAAACAAATGGTAGACTTTATGTTGATTAATCAGTTTGATTGAATAAACTTGTTATAATTGTCTTCATATATATTTCATGATTTCATGTATCAATTTGCATATATCGATACTTAAACAACATATAAAAACTTCCCATTGATCATGTTATGATTATATTAATTATGCCATGATTATGTCCATATGTTTCAGATCAGATCGCATTAATATTGCATATCATAGTTATCGTGTATGATAACTATCACCGATTTTGGTTATCAATCTGCACTTATAATAAACCGATTGTTATCGGGTTAATCAATAATCATTAGCATTTGAAATGACACCAATTGGTATCGAGTTAATCAATAATCATTAGCATTTGAAATGACACCGATTGATATCGGGTATAAACAAAGTTTGTTATTATTTGTTATGAAATGACATCTACTTCATTCGATCAAGACATGTCTTGATCGGACATGTCAAAGGACATGCCCAGTCAAGGAATGCCTTGATCAAAGGTTATTTACATATATATATGTCATTCGAGTGTTGTAGAAAGACATCAAAATCAATTAATGTTCTATACAATGATCTGCAATACAAAGGAAATTACGATGAGTAACCAGCAATAAAATATTGAATATATGTTCAAGTAAATATAGAAAGAAAGTCTTCTTAGAAAATAAAAGAGAGACAAAATCTATAATCTTTAGATTTTGAACATAGAATTTGAATATCATTTACATGGTATCAGAGCCACGGTAGGAAGAACCTAAGGCATTCAAATGTGAGAAGTTCAAATCAAAGGTTATAAACATCACATTTATCCATGGCCAATGCTATCAGATTTGAGGATAGACTTGAAGGGGGAGATAATTTCTTAGCATGGAAATTTAGACTAAAAATGATCCTAAGAGAAAATAAAGTTGAATCTTTTATAAAAGATGAATCCAAAGAACCAGAGAATGACCCCGACAAATTGGCATGGATTAAAGGGAATGAAAAGGCTATGAAGATCATAGTCGATGGAGTTAGAAATCATATTATGCCAATCCTAACAAAACATGAGACTGCTTACCATATGTTCAAATCACTCGAAAGCACATTTGAAATAAAAAATGCGAGTATAACCTTGGCTCTAAAGAGGGAAATTAATCATATAAGTATGAATAATGGAGAATCAATCAATGCATACTTTATGAGAATATCAACACTAAGGGATGAATTGGCAACACTTGGATATGAGATCCAAAGAAAAGAGATAAGACTTATTGCTCTAGATGGTTTTCCTAGTACACGGGAAACATTCATTCAAGGCATTAGTGCAAGGGCTAAATATCCAAACTTTGACCGGCTAAGATCAAATTGTCTTCAAGAAGAGTCAAGACTAAACAAGAAAGGGATCAAATTGAAGAACATAGATGAAGATATTCATGTCCTAAATGTGAACTCCCATAGGAAAAGAAAGAAGAAACACTTCAAGAAGAGGAAGAACCACCGTGAGAAAGGTTCATCTAAGAAAGATGTTTTCCATATTCAATGCTTTAGATGTGATCAATATGGGCACTATGTAGCAAGATGTCCAGATAGAATTAAACAACAAGCTACATTTGCAAAAGTGAAAAAGAATAAGGAAGAGCATGATTCTGAGAAACATGTATTCTAATCTTCTCTCTCTAACTAAGTATCCAACAAATATATCACTTGGATCATAGACAGTGGGTCTTCAAGACACATTACAGGGTATAGAGAACTATTGGATTCCATATTAGAAGAGATTGATGAAGAGGTAACTATTGGTGACGACTCTGCACATCCAGTGAAAGGCATTGGTACCTACACTATTAAGTTGAAGTCAGGAATGTCTTTACAACTCACCAGAGTTCTTTTTGTCAGGAATGTCAGGAATGGCCAAATAATTCTTCTATCAAGTAGACTATAACCATAGGGCATAGGAAAGGCTATTTGTATAAGGTATGTACTGAACCTAACCTAGCTCTACTTCATGAGATTGCAGATTCTAATGAAATTTGGCATAGAAGATTAGGACATTTAGACTTTCGTGCTCTATCTTCAATGGAAAAGTTAGTCACTGGTTTACCTAAGTTAAAACAATACCATTCAGGTACATGTAAGGGGTGTTCCCTAGGCAAGAATACTAAGATTTCCTTTTAGAATAGTTCTAGTAAAACAAGCAATGTCTTAGAACTAGTTCACTCAGACCTATGTGGTCCCATGTCCGTACCTTCATTAGGAGGGTTTCTATATTATGTAATATTCATTGATGACTTCCCTAGGAAGACCTGGATCTACTTTCTTAAATGTAAAGAATCTGAAGAGATCCTCAAAAGATTTAAGGAATTCAAATCTCTCTCTGAAAATTTTTCAGGAAAGAAAATAAAAACCCTAAGAATTGATAATGGGAGGGAATACACCTCAAACATATTTAGGGAATTCTATAAAGAAACTGGGATTAAGAGGGAGTTCACTGTTCCTTACAACCCCCAACAAAATGGGGCTGCTGAGAGAAAGAATATAATTATTGTAGAAGAAGCTAAAACCATGCTCCTTGATCAAAATTTAGAAACTCATCATTGGGAAAAAGCCTCCAACACTGTTGTATACATACAAAATAGATGTCCTCACTCCCACATTGAAGACAAAACCCTTGAAGAAGTTTTCACTGGAATAAAGCTAGATATCACTCACTTTAGGATATTCGGATGCCCTGTTTATATTCATATACCTAAAGAGAAAAGAACAAAACTAGAACCTTCTGGAAGAAAAGGGATCTTTGTTGGGTATAGTGAAACTTCTAAAGCCTATAGGGTATTTGTACCTGGACATAGTAATATTAAACTTAGTAGAGATGTAATATTTGAAGAAGACATAGCCTTCAAAAGGGCTAGATACTCTATTGAATCAAAAACTTATGCTCCATCTTCAGACCTAGAAAAGGATCTTGTTCCTGAGGTTCAGAGGGAGTATTCAGAAGAGAATGAGAATGAAGTGTAGATTCCACCCCAGGAAAACCCTAAGAAAAGACCACTACGGGTTTGCAAAACAATGCAAGATGCAAGGAACTTTGTAGCTCCTTCAGGGACTTTTAGAGAAAGTAAGAGGCCCCAAAGATTTACTAGCTATGTAGCCTTAATGAATGATCTCTCCAAATCAGAACCTTCTAATGTATCAAAAGAACTTAAACATCTAGTATGGAAAGATGCTATGTCAGAGGAATATCAATCCATCTTAAACAATGATGTTTGGGAAATTGTTCCTAGACCAAAAGGAAAATATTTTGTTTCATTCAAGTGGCTATTCAAAATCAAACATGCTACAGATGGTAGCTTAGAGAAACATAAAGCCAGATTTGTAGCTAGAGGGTTCTCACAGAAAGAGGGAATAGACTATGATGAGACATTCGATCCAGTTGCTAGATACACCTCAGTCAAAGCAATACTAGCCATTGCAACAACCAAAGGATGGAAAGTCATTCAGATGGATGTAAAGATTGCTTTCCAGAATGGGAAAATTGAGGAGGAAGTCTACTTAGAGCAGCCAGAAGGGTTTGAGATCCACAATGTAGAATCACTATTGGCATTATACACTCAGATGAGAATGGTTGATGTTGTCATTGATGACAACCTACTAGTAACAAGGTTTCATAGGTTCTACCAGCAATAGACTTCACCTACCGGCACCGATAGTCACTAAAAGGTTTATTCTCACTGGCATCCATCTACACCGGCATCAGATTATACCGGCAGTCCAAGCCGACTTGGAAATAATATTGTTTATGAAAAATGTATTGTAATGTAATATTTGTATGGCCAACATGATGTATTGTAAAGACTCATACATGTTTTTGTAGAAGCATATCAGCATTACACCGGTACTGAATCTAGCATATGAAGATGCTATTTTTTGTAGTACATTCTCATTGGATTTAACCATCCAACTATAGTCAGTGTGACTCCCATTTGTGTTTGAGCAGTGAGCTCTAGGCTATTGGCCTTTCTGCATGTGCAGACCCCTCTTTGTACACTTACTATCTGCAGTAGTATCATCTGATTGTGGGTAAGGTTTCCCACCGTGGTTTTTCCCCTTATAGGGTTTCCACGTACAAATATTTGTGTCATGTGTTATGGTTGACTTTGTGCTTATGTTTCATGCATTAATTCTTACCGGTACAACATTTCTTGTTAACACTGTTTACCAGCACATTTAACTGTCTTACCTGTATTAAGCATTAAGTTGGTTAATAAGATTTTGGTTTGAATTTATTAGACAACTGATTCACCCCCCCCTCTCAGTTGTCCCTGGGATGTACAATTGGTATCAGAGCCTAGTCCTCTTTTTTTTGCAGAAGTTTAACAACTTGAGGAGATCCAATGTCTACTAATTATTTCAGAAAGGATAGTCCTAAACTTGATGGAACCAACTATGGAATATGGAAAATCAGAATGGAGACACATCTAAATTGCATTGGTAAAGACATCTGAGAAGTTACTAAGAATGGTTATACTGTTGCTGTAGCTGGTCAACCTACTTCTATTACTTTAGCTAAAGATGAAGAAAATGATTGCAAAGAAAGAGAAGCACTTTTGAGCGCATTATCAGATCAACAAATCATGGGATTATCAGATAGATCTATTGCAAAAGCTATTTGGGATCATTTGGAAACACTGAATGAAGGGGATTCCATGGTCAAAATTGCAAAACTTGAAAGCTTCCAAGTCAGGTATGAACATCTGAAAATGGAAGAAGATGAAAGAATTTCTGCTTTTATGGAAAGAGTAAATGAAATTGTTTTAGGTATAAAATGTTGTGGAGGAACCTTGAGTGAAGATGAGATTGTTTCAAAAATCTTAAGAGGTTTGCCACAGGCATATAAAATGAAGGTTACTGCTATTAATGAGTTGAGAACAATGCCTAATACATTAGTAACTAGGGATACATTGATTGGAAAACTTTCAGCTTTTGAAATTGAGGAATTTGGTCCTATTGCTACTATAAAAACTGATTTGGCCTTCAAAGCATCAACATCATCTGCTCCATCTTTTGACAAATCAGACTAGAGAGCCTTTTATGCAAGAGAACTTGAAGAAACCAGGAAGGAGAATGAAGAGCTTGAAGAACTATTTGCAAGAAAAATGCCAAAAGGTCCAATTGGAAGTAAGTATGAAGGTAAAGCACCCTTTAAATGTTTCAACTGCAATAAGATTGGCCATATGGCTTCAAGATGCCCTGATAGACATGCTAGACTAAGAGAGGAAGCTAGAAGGACATACAAACCTAATCCTGAATATCAGAGATACATATTTAAGAAAAACAAAGATAAATCTTGTTACATTGTTGATGAAGGTGTGACTGATGATTCTGATGAGGATCTAGCAGACAATGGATGGCTCTTTGTTGCTATAAGAAAAGATCAACTGGTACCTATTGCTCAACCAGTAGAACAAGCCCTAGTAGCTAAAGTTGAATCAAAGGATGAATGGATTATTGACTCAGGATGCTCACATCACATGACTGGAGACAAAGGCAAATTCTTGAACTTTCAAGAATACAATGGAGGTTTAGTAAGATTCGGAGATGACAAAGCCTGTTCAATCAAAGGTAAGGGTTCAATATCTCTTGATGGTAAACATAACATTGACAATGTTTACTATGTTGAAGGATTAAGACATAATCTCTTAAGTGTTGGTCAATTAGTTGAGAAAGGTTTTCAGTTACAATTTAAAAATGGAAAATGCAAAATCATGAATAGAATTGGTTTGGAAATTGCAACCGGTAATCAGACTAGAGGTAATATCTTTCATTTGAATAACAGTGAAAAGGCATGCTTAATTGCACATATAGATGAAAGTTGGCTATGGCATAAAAGACTATGTCATGTAAATTTTGATTGCATGGTAAAAATCAGTACTTCTAAGGCAGTTAGAGATCTACCTAAAATTATGAAACCTCAGAATACAATTTGCAAGGAATGTCAATTTGGAAAACAAGTTAGAACTAGTTTCAAAAGTATTCCAGAAAAATCCAATAATGCTCTTGATTTAATTCACACTGATTTATGTGGTCCGGCAAGAACTAAAAGCTTACAAGGTGATAGATATTTCATGCCAATTATTGATGATTATTCTAGAATATTTTGGGTTACTTTTCTCAGGGAAAAATCAGAAGCACTTGGGAAGTTCAAACTATTCAAAGAAATGGTTGAAAATGAAACCAGTAAGAAAATTAAATGTTTAAGATCAGATCAAGGAGGAGAATTCACATCTAGAGATTTTAATACATTCTGTGAAATAAATGGAATCAAAAGACAATTATCAGCACCTCAGACACCACAATAGAATGGAGTTGTTGAAAGGAAAAATAGAACTATTTTGGATGCAGCAAGAAGTATGTTATCAGAAGCAAATCTACCACATGTGTACTGGAGAGAGGCAGTAAGCACTGCTGTCTATACATTCAACAAAGTTCACATCAAAGGTGAAACTAGTAAGACCCCTTATGAACTATGGTTTGGTAATACTCCTACTCTTAAGTATTTCAAAATTTTTGGAAGCAAATGTTATATTAGAAGAGATGAGTATATTGACAAGTTTGATCCTAGAAGTGATGAAGGAATATTTCTTGGTTATTCATCTAAGAGTAAAGCTTATAGATGCTTTAATAAAAGATTACATAAAATTGTTGAGAGTACAAATGTAAAGATTGATGAACAATTCAGAGGAACTTCAAGGTATATAGACTCTGAACCGATAACAAAAATTATGACAAATGAACCAACAGTAAATCCACCAGTACAGAATGATGACCCAGTTACTCCGGTATCATCAGAGGATACCATAGTAATTGAAGAACAACAACAGACTAAGACACCCCGGTATGTAAGACTGAATCATTTTGAAGATTAGATAATTGGAAGCAAATTTAAAGGAGTCATGACAAGAGGAAGATTGGAAAATGAAGAAGTATGTCTTATTTCTCAAATTGAACCATTATCTATCAATGAGGCATGTGAAGATAAATTTTGGATTAAAGCTATGGAAGAAGAATTAGGACAAATTGAGAAAAATAATACTTGGACATTAGTTCCCCGGCCTGAAAATAAAAATGTAATTGGAACCAAATGGGTATTTAGAAACAAACTCAATGAAGATGGTAAGGTTGTCAGGAATAAAGCAAGACTTGTGTGTAAGGGATATTCTCAGAAAGAAGGAGTTGATTACAATGAAACTTTTGCACCGGTAGCTAGAATTGAGGCAGTTAGATTATTCTTGGCCTTTGCAGCTCACAAGGATTACAAAGTTTATCAAATGGATATTAAATGTGCATTTTTGAATGGAGATCTTGAAGAGGAAGTCTATATTGAACAACTTGATGGATTTTCTTTGACAGATAACAATGATATGGTTTGCAGATTAAGAAAAGCTCTGTATGGACTAAGACAAGCTCTAAGAGCCTGGTATGCAAGATTGGATAAGTATCTTTTAAAAATTGGTTTTACTAAAGGAAATGCAGATAGCAATTTATATTACAAGGTAACTAATGATGACATTTTGATTATGGAAGTATTTGTTGATGATATAATCTTTGGAGGAGAAGATGGATTATGCAAAGAATTTTCTCTTAAAATGCAGCATGAATTTGAAATGTCTATGATTGGAGAAATAAAATTCTTTTTAGGATTGCAGATTTTACAGACTGATAAAGGCATATTTTTGAGTCAATCTAAGTACTTGAAAGAACTACTCAAGAAATTTGGGATGGAGAACTCTAAACCGGTAAGCACACCTATGACTACAAATGACAAATTATCTCAAAGGGATGAATCTACACCTGTTAATCCAACTAGATACAAATCTATGATAGGAGGTTTACTGTATTTGACACAAACCAGACCTGATATTATGAATGCAGTATGTATAGTTTCTAGATTTTAGAGTAATCCCAAGGAAAATCATGAATCAATAGTAAAAAGGATTTTTTGGTACTTACAAGGCGCATCAAATCTTGGATTATGGTATCCTAAAGATGAAAATTTTGATTTATATGCATACACAGATGCAAATTGGGCAAGAGATGTGGATGATAGAAAGAGCACCACTGGAGGAGCATTCTTTCTTGGTAAGAGATTAGTTTCTTGGTTAAGTAAGAAACAGAGTTGTACATCTTTATCAATAGCAGAATCAGAATATGTTGCAGCAGCAACAAACTATACACAGGTACTTTGGCTTAAGCAAATGTTGAAAGACATAAAGGTAAAATGCAAGGAACCTATTACTATAGATTGTGATAACACTACAACAATTGATATATCTAAGAATCCAGTATTACATTCTAAAACAAAACATGTTTCTATCAAACTGAATTTTCTAAGGGAAAAAGTTGAAGAAAAGGAAATAAAACTGGTTTATGTGAATACTAAAGAACAACTTGCAGATATTTTTACAAAACCTTTTCCTAAGGAAACTTTTGAGTATCTCAGAGACCAGCTCGGAGTCTTACCTCCACTGGTAGAGACTTAGACAGTTGATGATTGTCATCAACCGACATAATTAAATGGACAAATCTTTTATTCCGGTATTTGATGAGGAAGCTACTTCTCAGGGGGAGTAGTTGGTATATTGAATTGGTTGGTATTTTGTATGAACTTGACCTTTTTGTGACTTTGGCATTTGATGTCAAAGGGGGAGAGATATATGGAAAAACATTAAGAAAAATATATGGAAAAATGCATTATCTTTTTGAGGAGAGATTGGTATTGTAAATAAATCTTTGTATAAACACATATTACTCTTAGGGGGAGAATTGGTTTTTGTACTTGGGATTTCTATTTTGGCACTTTGATGGTTTTTCCATCTTGTGTTGCCATCAATGCCAAAGGGGGAGATTGTTGGTATTTTGGCATGGTTTTGTCATTGATGTCAACACCTGCTAAATACACCTACTTTGGAGATCCAACAACATTCATCGACAATGAGTAAACTGTTCAAACAGTCATTGGTATATGGTTAACCGGTAGGATATAATGTTCACCGGTACCTGCAATGACATGGAAGACACTTGGTAATGTTGAAGACATCATGTGGACACTTTTCTTTGAAGTAATATCATTGGTATATTCTTATTTGCATATTTGCTTTTATCGACAAATAGGTCTAGGTTATCTAGGGTTACACCGACAGGTTTATCTTTTCCAGATCAGCATGGCACGCTATGGAGATGATTTATTATTGTTATAAAAGCATTAAGCCGACATGTTCAATCGGTTATTGCATCAGATATTGTATTATTTGTAAAATGTTTTATTGTAATATCTTGTAGAGCCAACCTACTAAAATTGGTCTTAGGGTATGGTATAAATGTAAGATCTTATTTGTAAGATCAAATGTGGAATGCGAAAAAGGATTGTGTGAAGGTATATGCGAGATTAAGCAGAGCTATACATGCAGACATCATCTAAAGATTGAAGTTAGGTTTTTGTAGAAGCATATCAACATTACACCAGTACTGAATCTAGCATATGAAGATTCTATTTTGTGCAGTACATTCTCATTGGATTTAACCATCCAAATGTAGTCAGTGTGACTCCCATTTGTGTTTGAGCAGTGAGCTCTAGGCTGTTGGCCTTTCTGCATGTGCAGACCCCTCTTTGTACACTTACTATCTGCAGTAGTATCATCTGATTGTGGGTAAGGTTTCCCACCATTGTTTTTCCCCTTATAGGGTTTCCACATACAAAAATTTGTGTCATGTGTTATGGTTGACTTTGTGCTTATGTTTCATGCATTAATTGTTACTGGTAAGGATATTGTAAGGATATTGGAGATAGAAAGAGGAATGAGGAAAATTTGGCCAGAAGACTTAATGAAAGATCAGATGAATCTCTAAGGCTTAGTTATGAACATGATATGCTTAAAATTTTTTTGATTCACATGCAACATGACAAAGAGGAACTTATGAGACAAGTTATTACTTTGGAAAGTGAGTTGGTCGCTGCAAATGAATACAAAGACAAATTCAAGAAGAGTTCAGACAAGCTTGATGATATGCTGAAAAGTCAAAAACCTGATGGAGAAACAGTTGGACTTGGATTTGAACATGGAGAAAGTTATGGAACTACAAACAATCATGATCACAACAAACCGGTAAGGAAAACTAATGCTTATAAATTCAATGGCAAATGCTTTAATTGCAACAAATTCGGTCATAGAGAAAATCAGTGCAGATTTAGGAATAATCAGAATACAAACCTACCCACTAGTCAATGTTCCAAATGCAATAAAAATGGTCATAACTCAGACAATTGTAGAATGAATGTAAAATGCTATGTTTGTGGTAAATTTGGACATATTTCTAATCAATGCAGAACTCAAACCGGTCAAGGTTATGGAAAAGCTATTCAAAGAAACAATGTAAACTGTTATGCATGCAACAAGATTGGGCATATTGCAAGATTTTGCAGAAGTGAGAATGTATCAACAAACAACAGAGGATCTAATGACAAAGGAAAAGAAAAGGTGAATGAAATCAAGCAAGAATTCACTAAACAATGGGTCAAGAAGAGAGATCAGAGAAATGATGATTATGTCTCTGCACCGATAGAATAGAGCATTCCTGCACCGATAGGAGATTCTTCATCTAACTAAGGAATAATCCTTAGGGGTAAGGAAACTAATTGAAGATCATGCATTTACCCTCAGTTGGTGGTAAGAAGTCATATTTCTTCTTTACCAACACATAGTATTCACTTCATCGGTGAAGCATTTATTGCGGTTTTAAGTTAACTTTTGGTTATAAAGCATTTAAATTTCTCATTTCAACTCACCAAGCATTCAAGCATTTGAAGAGTGCGAAAGTTGAGCACCGACATTCTAGAGGCGATGCAACAAACATTTTTCAGGGCATCCAAGGTTTTCACTTGCATTCGAAAATCAAAGTTATTTATCTTACGAAATGGCTTCTTCATCCTCCATTCCTGAATTCATTGCAAACCGTACTATTGTGGAGAATATCAAGCATTCTAGACCTATCTTCAAGATAATCCCTAAGATAGCAAAGTTGGATGACTCCATTGGTGCATTTTTGAAAATTCCGAAGGGAGTCCCATTTGCTGAAGACCCTAGGGCATACATTCACTGTAACATAGAAGATTTAGGGTCTGAGGATTTAAAGAACATGTTCATTAATGTTATAACTAACAAACAAGGTATAGTCAAACTGAAACACAAGGTTGTTGAAGATTTAGGGTTCACTAACATCCTTCACATGCCTAAATTTTTCAGATGAGATTGTTAGTTATGTTCTGAGCAGAGTACACGGTGAATTTTTGTGGCTAGACTTAGTTTTCAAAATCTCTAAGGAAGCAATTAGGGCTGTTACTAGTTTACCTTCTACCGGCACTAGGCCTGATAAGAAAAAGAAGATTCCAAACAAAGAGGTTATGAACTTAACCGGTGCAACATCAGATAACAAATCACTTAGGGTTAGCGATATAACCGATAACAATGTTAAATATGCAAGTGTGGTTATTGGATACAAAGTTTCTCATACTAATAGTCTAAATTCTGTTTGAAGTATATGCATTCATAGTGCCTATGAGATGATTATGAATAATGTTAAAATTGACATCTGTGAATGGCTGAAAGATGAACTGTTAGAAAATTTGGATAAAATTAAAGGTGATAAGAAGGGAACATTTAAGTTTGGGAATTTGATTGTATGCTTAATGCTATATTTCTCAAAGGAGATTCCCGGTATTGGACACAAGGATTTTGCCTATGATATTTTTGTTGGAAAATAGATTGAGGAGGCAATTACCGACATAGGTTCAAATGGTGACAAACAGGTAAAAGAATACTTCAAGGACTTTCAAGATAAAATGAGGCAAAGGGAAAGGATTCCCCAAAGCATTACTGATAAATATGATGACCAAATATGCTTTGTTGTAAAAAGAGATGAAGTATGGATGGAGGCAGTTAGACCTAGAACTATCTGGATAACAGAGATGGGTTATGAAGTGGACTCACACATTCTAGAATCTTATGCCAAGATACTCCTAGATTCTCCATTGGAACCGACATAAAAGATCTTTGGTAATGCTGAAACTATAGAGAGTGATGTTACTATGTAAAAGCAGAGGAAGAAAAGAGACAAAGTAATAAAAGATGCTTCAAAGTTTGTTGAAGTTGTTAAAAAGGGATTGATGAAAATTGATCCGATGAGGGGTGTTGTTGAACAATAAAGAAAATTAGAACAACAACCAATAGCACATATTTCTCCTATGGCTACCTCATCCAATTTTGACAATGACAAGGTTGCAGAATTCAAAAGGGTGGAAAGGAAGAAAAGAAAACCCTAACCAACACTTGCTCCATCACCGAAGAAATCAAGAACACTCAGAAATAAAAAATAGGCTGTGAGAGAGCCCAGTGGTCAGAAGAAGAAAGTCACACCAAAGAAGCAACCAGAACAAAAGAAACCTGACACTCTTTCATCAGAAGAGCTGATAAATGAAATAACTCAAGAAGGAAATCTTGGTAATGTTAATAAGTTTTATCATTCTTTTAAGGATTCTAATAAGGATACTATTGAGGAGAGTATTATTTTGTATCTGGATATATATAAGAAGGTTCTTATTGAGGTTTTAGATGTTCTTCCTAATGATCTATACTTGAGACTCGAAGCAAAGAGAATATCCATTAAGGAGTTAGATAGGAAACTGAAGGTTGAGGCTCTATTAGCAGTTCATCCTGTTAAGTCTAAGCAAGAAATAGATGATTTAATATCTGAAGATAACATGATTGTTTTTGTGAGTGGTCACTAGGAATTCAGTCTTATGGCCGATAGAGTAAAAGAGATTGCAGATGAAATGACAGATAAGTGGGATATATTCTTTGTTGAGAATGAGAAAAGGGAAGAGAAAGATAGACCAAAAGTTGATAAATCATTTACTAAAGTATATCAAAAATTAGATAAGGGTAAGAGAAAGGTTGGTAGTGTACCTGACATCAAAGTTAAGGACAACTTACCACCACCAACATAGGAGACCTCACCAGTAGTAGCAGAGGCATCGACAAAAATGCAAAATGAGCCTGAAAAGATATCAGAGGAAGTGAAAGAAGATGATGTTGATCCCGAGTCAGATATTCTATTCACAATGAATGTTGACACTCAGGACATCAATATTGTATTGGACAAAGAATTTGCAAAGGAGAAGAAATCTAAATCTATAATTGTTGAGAAACCTGAATCACCATTCAAGACTATTGACACTCAGCAAAATATTGAGATACCGGCTGAAGCGGAAAAAGAACCAGAACAGACACAATCAAAACTGGCAGAGAATAAGAATGAGAATAAGAGTGAAAATAAGGAAGAGAAAGTGGATAAAGAAGAAGTTAAGGCAACTGAGCAGGTGTCTAGAGAAGAGAAGAAAATTATTGCAGAACCTAGCTGATGTAGAGAGTCTTGGAGCCTTGTTTGTTACACCTTCTTGAGTGACTTGTCCTACTCAACCCTACAACTACTCAATTCCTTCCTATGGCACTTGGTAGGGGTTATGATAATGAGACCTCCAAGGTCTAAACCTTCTTGACTTGCCTCCTAGGTATAGCTAATGGTTTCTGGATAATCAACTCCACCACTTGAGGTTGCCACCTCAGTTTCCCACACACTCCTCTCCTAGGCTCCAACCACTCCTGCAAGGATCTTAACACACAACCACTTCCTATGGTTTCCAAATGCATCTACAAGGTGTATTCAATGTGTGTTGAGGTTTAAGGCTCACCAAAACCATTTCCTTGGCTTCCTAACCCTTCTAGGTCTCTACCAGCACCTAAATAGGCCTAATTCCATTAGCCCTCCCTAGGTGGTTTTAGGGTCTTAATTTGCAAAAGTCCCAAACAATCCTAGAAATAAATCATGGATTTGAGTACCCTTTTGGAAGTTGTAGAAAATACTTGAAAATGCATTTGGGTTATCTGTACAAGTGGGGTTTCCAATGCTGCACTATTTTGAAGGGTTTTAGGCCTAACTGGTGACTTGGCAAGATGGGTATAAAACTCTTCACCAGTCAAATATCCTGCACCAAAAAAATTTGGAACCTTCAAGGGAACTCAAAAGGCTTTCTATTCATGTGTCACTTGGTCCTGCACCAATCCCCTTGTGCTCACAAATCACACCTTTCTTGTTGTCCTAGCTCACCTACTCCTAACGATGAGCCTAGGGCTTCATTGTTTTTCCTCCTCCTAGACCTGCAACACCAAACACACTATTCTAAAGCTATGTATAGACCCTAACCTAGCATTCTTATTGATTTCAATAGGTGCCATCAAAGAATGCCTCGGTTAGAGCCATTTTCTTGCTCTTATACCCTACTTGCAAGGGTTTTGCTCCTAGTTGCAAAGAATGGAAGACATTTCTACAACTTAGGACAATCAAACCTGCAATCAACCTTAAAGAATACAAATACAATGAATACTCAGAATTGCAATGGATTTACACCATCTAGTCTGTACCGGACTGTACAAACAATGTAAACAAGACAAAACTATCCAAAATTGGTGGAAACAAGGTTGCTTCACAAACCAAAAACTTTCTCTTAAATTTCCAATCCTCCAACGCATACAATGAAGTGAAATTTTTCTTATATCCACTTGTTTTAGTTGGTTCAACCAACTTCCTAATGTCTATAACCAAAAATGCAACTTTTGCAAGAAATTACAAAATGTTGCTCAACAACTTTTGACAACTTTTTGCTTGAGGATGCAATTTTGCATTCCAATGCATTTTAAGACTCTTGAAGGTCCTCAAAAACCCTAGAAGACCTAAAAAAAACTCAATTGACCCCTAATACATGAATGCATTCATCTAGAGTATTTTACTTGTGAACTATCTAAGCATCTCACTTCTCAGGCTGTCAACATCATAAGCACAATGGACTCAAACCAAAACTTGGATAACTCAACCATGGATCTACTGAGTCCTCAATGGTTGGTCCATTATTACATCACAAATATAACACAAACTTAAAATAAAACAAAGATTTCATTCTTGGAGTGTTAGGTGCCCTGCACCACTAGCACTCCTCCCAGTACTTCTACTATAGATTACAGACCAACAAATGTTACTGATGTATTATTAGATTCCATTAAGAAAATAATAGAATGCAATGCCTTAGCATTTAAGGCTATTGATGATTCTTTACCAATTTTGTAGATGATTGCACTGACGTGCAAGGTTGATCACATTGTTGGATCTATAGGTAAATCAGACACATTGTCCAAATTCATTTCTTCTAACATTCAAACTGTAGATAAGATAAATGAGGAGACCATTCAAGAAAGAATTAATAAGGAGAAGGATTAATTCTTTGACAAAGCAATAAAGGATTGTAAAGGACAAATTGATTCATTGCTACCGGCACTGAATTCCACCATTTTGGAATACAAGGATTTGAACTAGGAAGCCTGCAAACCTCACCATCTAATAGAAGATATTGATGAGAAAATAAGGAAAATGATTGATGACATTGCTAACAATATGATTGGTTCTTCAAAAATCACATCAGTTTTGGATCAACAGATGGCTATTTATGAAGAGAAGATTGAGAAATTGGAAAGAGAGAAAGCAAGGTTGAAGATGAAAACCCGGGAGTTAAAGAACAAACTTGGTCCTAGATTGGATAATTTGTTAACACACCAGAATGAGCTATCTAAGGCAACTATTCAAGAGAACCGATCATCGGAGAAACATATGCATTATCTCACCGGGATGATCCGACACACAAAGACTATAATTTCTGACAATACAAAGTTTTTTCAAAGTCTTATCTTAGTTTTGGCAGAGATTTTTCAGATTGTACATAACCGACTACATGTTTCTAAGTAATTTTTGAATTTTTGATACTTCTTGACATCCTTTGTCATTGATGTCAAAGGGGGAGTGGTGTAATGGGAAAAATATATAGAAGGAGATCAGGAGATCACTTGCTCAGGGGGAGCACTCTCAATTTTTGGACTTCAAATTTTGGATATTAGTTTTGATTTTTCTCATGAGTGTTGCCATCAATGTCAAAAGGGGGAGATTGTTGGCATTATACACTCAGATGAGAATAGTTGATGTTGTAATTGATGGCAACCAACTGGTAACAAGGTTTCATAGGTTCTACCGGCAACAAACTTCACCTATCGGCACCGACAGTCACTACAAGGTTATTCACATCGACATCTGTCTACACTGGTAACAGATTATACTGGCAGTCCAATCCGATTTGGAAATAATATTGTTTATGCGAAATGTATTGTAATTTAATATTGTTTGGTCGACATGATGTATTGTAAAGACTGATATATGTATGAGATCTGTAGGTCATTTAAAAGTAAGAATGCATGTATGTAGGTATGTATGTAAGTGGTCAATGAGAGCGAATAATTGTATATGCATTTTGATGTATTTATTTTAAGAGCGAATAAGAAGCAGAGCAGAGCGAAGACTATTTACCAGCAAGGTTTTGGCAGAGGTATCAGACATAGCTTAAACCGGTACTGAATCCAGCATTGCAGATGCTATTTTGAAGTAGTACATCATTATTCAATTTAACCATCCAATTGTGTAGTCAGTGGGACTCCATTTTGTTGTTGAGTAGTGAGCTCTAGGCAGTTGGCCTTCCTACATGTGTAGGCCCCTATTGTACTAAGTAATATTTATTCATAGTGGCCAGTGAATAAATATTGTGGGTCACAAATTCTACCGAGGTTTTTCCCTTACCGAGTTTTCTCGCTAAAAATATCTGTGTTATGGTGTGCATTGATGCTTATTCTTTTGTTTCTCTTTACTACATTATTATTTGCTTATCGGTATATTTATCTCAGTTATAAAGTTGCAAATAAGTTTAAATATTTCATCTACTGGTTAGACACTGATTCATCCCCCCCTCTCAGTGTCTTTGGGACTAACCAAGTATCTAACAATCACATGTGTGCAGATTAAAGAAAGCCCTATATGGACTGAAACAAGCCCCCAGGGCCTGGTATGAAAGAATTGACAACTACCTCATGGGATTGGGATTCTCAAAGAATGATGCAGATCCAAATGTATACTTCAAACAAATCAAAGGTGATATGTTGATATTGATCTTGTATGTTGATGATCTTTTGATTACAAGAGAAGGTCACCTTATTGATCAATGTAAGAAATACTTTGAGAAGGAGTTTGATATGAAGGATTTAGGCCTTCTACATTACTTCCTTGGATTGGAAGTTTGGCAAAACTCTTACAATATTGTGCTTAATGAAGAGAAGTATACCTTAGACATATTGAAGAGATTTGGCATGATGAACTGTAGACCCATGGCTTCTCCCATGGAAACAAATATTCACAAGCTAAAGGAGGTAGCAATGGATTCCCCATTTGTAGATCCTACTCTCTATAGGCAGACGATTAGATCCTTGATGTACCTAGTCAATACTAGACCTGATATCTGTTATGCAGTAAATGCCTTGAGCCAGTTCATGTGTGAGCCTAAGGAGATACATCTTATGGCTGTGAAACATATTATGGGATACCTTCAAGGTACTCTTAATTATGGCCTCAAGTTTGAGAAAGTTGATTTGGATCTTCATGGGTTCACTGATTCAGATTAGGTTAGAACTGTGACTGATAGGAAAAGCACCTCAGGATGCTGCTTCAGTTTGGGTTCAACCATGATATCTTGGATTAGTAGGAAACAATCATCAGTAGCTCAGAGTTCGATAGAGGATGAATATATCACATCTTCTATGGCTGCAAGAGAAGTAGCATGGCTTCATAAATTGCTTGTGGGATTATTCGGTGAGCCACTGAAACCTACTATAATCCATTGCAATAATCAGAGTTGTATAAAACTCTTTGTGAATATAGTATTTCATGATAGATCCAAACACATAGAGATTCCTTATCACTATGTGAGAGATATGGTGGATAGGAATGTGATTCAATTGAAGTATATCTGTACAGGAGATCAGACAACAAACATGCTTACCAAACCACTATCCAGAGTGAAAGTTGAACACTTCAGGAAAGGTCTTGGTATGATTGAGTTATAATTTGCTTTTTAATCTGTACTAATATATGAGATGTTTAAAGTGTAAACTTCTTTTTTCATGTTATGACTTTATGGGCTCCACCCCCTGTGTACATTTCTAAGAGGTGACGATCTTTTAGATAATGAACACTTGTATTTAACATTATAAGGTGACGATCTTGTAATGTTGATATCATGCTGACTTGATATCATCTTGACTCATGAATGTGCCATGATATGTTATGGTAGACATTATGTGATGTAATGTCAATGCACATACCATACCTTGGATATAAGGAGAATTTAATACTCTCGAGCATTTTATATCCATGGTATCGCTTGTTATGTGATACTGATATCGCGTATTATGTGATATTTATATCATGAGATGATGTGATATATTTCTGTGTTATGTGTTATGTGATACATCATGTCATGAGCATATGCAATATGATCCTTTGTATTACGAGTTTATGCAATACATCCTATCATGAGATAGGAAACATTCTTTATAATGAGATGATGTGATATTTACACTTGTCATGTGCTATATGACATACTAGTTATCATGTGAAATGTGATGCTATATACTTAGATGATTATCTCAAAGTTTAAATAGCTCTCCATTTATCTTCCCTAGCTAAGAGGGAGTGTTGAAACTAAGTAGCATCGACCAGATAAATGATTGAATGAGAGACTTCATTTATCTCTCATTCAATCATCTACCTTATCGATGAAATTACAAAACAAATGGTAGACTTTATGTTGATTAATCAACTTGATTGAATAAACTTGTTATAATCATCTTCATATATATTTCATGATTTCAAGTATCGATTTGCATAGATCGATACTTAAAACAACATATACAAACTTGACATTGATCGTGTTATGATCATATTACTTATGCTATGATCGTGTTCATATGTTTCAGATCAGATCGTATTAATATTGCATATCATAGTTATCATGTATGATAACTATCACTGATTTTGGTTATCGATCTGCACTTATAATAAATTGATTGTTATCAGGTTAATCAATAATCATTAGCATCTAAAATGACATCAATTGGTATCGGGTATAAACAAAGTTTGTTATTATTTGTTATGAAATGACATCTACCTCATATGATCAAGACATGTCTTGATCGGACATGTCAAGAGACATGCCCGGTCAAGGCATGCCTTGATCAAAGGTTATATATATATATATATATATATATATGCCATTCGAGTGCTGTAGAAAGACATCAAAATCAATTAATGTTCTATACAACGATCTGGAATACAAAGGAAATTATGATCAATAACCAGCAATAAAATATTGAATATATCTTCAAGTAAATATAGAAAGAAATTCTTCTTAGAAAATAAAAGAGAGACAAAATCTATAATCTTTAGATTTTGAACATAAATTTGAATATCATTTACACTGACCCCAATTTCAAACCCATGCACAATGAGATTGGGTAAACTTGTGGTTCCTAAATTCTTTTTGAATATTCAATTGATGAAAACTTTGGCTAGGCTTATAATGCCACAAAAAGATGTATTCAATTGTCAAACGGTGATGCACTCATCCCTATCTCAACATCCACCATTCAGAAGATTTTTGATATTGGTTTGGAATCTGATGTGCCGTTGTCTTTTGAGAAATTGGAGGAGGAGTATACAAGGATGGATATTGTATACAATAGGTGGAATTTGGCCATACATAAGGCTGAGAAAGGAAAGTTAACAGATGAAGACGAGGCCCTATTTGATATCAACATTTTCAGGCAGTATCTGCAATATACATATATGGCATGCGGTCAAGTGGGAGGAGTCGAGGTTCTGCATGTATCTTAGATAGGACCTCTGGTTCTTGCTACTAACACACAAATGCATGAGCCAAGACAGTTTGATTATGCTAATTAAATTGTTGAGAAGATGCATGAGGGTTTATTAAGCTTTTATAATAACCTTGACAAGTTTTTTAAGTTCTATTCATTGTTGATGCATATTATTTTGTTTTATGGATGACACAGGGGGCTGTGGCCTGAGGAATTGAAGCTAAATGTTCATGGCAAGGATGGACAAGAGCAGCCAGTGAACCTATGGGTTTCACTATGAAATTCTTGATTCATGAGATCTCACTATATCAAATTTGAAGAAGTCTTTGTGCAACCTTTACACAGAGCTTTTGGAGTCTCTTTTGATGGGTCATTTTTAGAAGAAATCAAAAGATTCCTTAGACCCCATGAATATGGGGATACTAGGGTGAATCACAATTGGGGTGACTGGTATGTATGCCAAGACTTCACATATGTTAGATTTTTTGGATTCAAAGGAGCTCCTTATGTGCTACCGAAGCCTGCACCTCACAAAATTTCCTACCTAGAGATTGTAAGGCAAATGAGTGTCTCAAATGCAATGTATTTTAGGGGTGCCCACAAGCAATTTTTCTTGCTCGAGACTTTACATTTTGGTGATTTCACTTTTGTATCTTAAAAGGCATATGAAATCATGGACATGAGATTAATAGAAGATTATAACCTCTATGAGCACATAGGCCAAAAGAATTATGACCCGAAGGGTTATATCCACCAGAGCAGAAAAGGGCAAAATCAGGGCGATTATTTTCATGAGCACGTTGAAGCCTAGGATATCTTCAAGAAAAAGGAATCTGAGGAGGCTATGTAGATCATTCAGGATCTAAACCAAAAAATGGAAGAAAAAGGACAAAGATTGTAGGAGATGGGAGAAGAAGAAGAAGCTGAGAGTGAGTCAGGTGAGAATGAGGTTGTTTCAAGATTCAAGAGGTCTGAAAGGGAGGAGGAGCTTGAAGCACAAGATATAATTGTTGCAAGGATGTGCAGACATAGATGTTAGGTTGGAGGAGCATATCTCTTTTGTGTCTGATGATGAGTTCATCAAATCAAAGGAATTTAAGTCCTTCCTGTATCATTTCAAAGGAAAAAGGCTAAGAGAAGCAATGCCTGATATAACACAAGAAAATGAGGCAGAGATGCTTAGGAAATTGAAGGCTAATATCGATGCAGAAGTAGAAGGCATGACCCATCAAAGGGGAAGACAACTTCTTGTAGAGGTAGGAATTATCCTCTTTCCAGGCTGGGATCTTAGTGCATCCTTTATTTTTGATAGCCTATTGCATTCAAAGAAGGACTTCAAGTTAGACATTCAGGGCATGAATGAAAGCTTCATTGGATCAAGATATGATCCAGATGATGAGGCTATGCATTTGTGAGCCCTTTATCCCCCAAATAAGAGGTCAAAGATCATAGATGTGGACAAGGCTTTTGGACACATGATGAAGTTGAAGGTTGGTGAAGTTGATCCCATGGTCATGGTAGATATGGGAGTTGATATTTGAAAACTAAACAAAGCATAGATGAAGATGTTGGTGAAAGAAGAAGGAAAGTATAACATTTTATGAGGAACTTTTGAGAAGTATGGGCCAACCTATACCCTAGATAGTGGATGAATCAAAACTGAGAAAGAAGTGTGAAGAATTGCACAAGGAAAACAAAAAATGGAAGGAAAGAATGTAGAGCATAAGGACAGACACAACATGTGTCTTATTTTTTTAAATGATTTGAAAATATGGAGAAGATACTGGAGAAATTCTGGACTATCTATCGTAGAAACATGGATAACATAGTGTCGCACCAGAGGATCCTTGATAGGTTAAACATACTACTATAGGATCAGATACTGAGTGACAAAATGATCAATAAGATCAAAAAACTAATTGACACTCATCAAGGATTCACAACAGATTTGAATATTGAATATGAGGAATGTAAAGGGATTGTTAATCATGGATTTCTAGGTGTGGTAGATGATATAGGGGTTATGAATGATAAACACCAATGGATTATTGAATGCAGATCCCTACTCAGTTTAGCCCTTAGCATTGCCCATGCCGATACTCTGGATATGCATGAAACAGGGGAATAGGTTGAGAGTTTTGTCACAATGGAAATATCGATCAGAGACATTATCTTCAACACCTAGACATATAAAGATGAGGGATATCTTTGACATATCCACAAATATGGTCAGCCGTTGGATGGAAAAAATTAGTTTATGTCATTGTTTTGTTTATAGCAATTAGGGAGTCAGTTAGGTCTCTATTAGTTTTAGTTTGTACTAATGAAAGGGTGTGTCCTTTCATTCATATATTTTGAGTCATATATATATAGAGAGTCATTTTATATTCTAGAGAGGACAAAACGACAAGAAAATTATTATTTTTCAAGATGGTTTGTTGGAACCAATAGTGTTATGTAAAGCAAGTTTGTAGAAATGAAAATCCATTTTGTGCAAGGAAATGTATCATGAAGTATCTGTGAGTCTGCAGTTTTTGTACACCCTTTGTTTCGAGAAATTAATATACAAGATTTTCTGCTTTTTATCTTCAGATCGTTTCATGTTGTATGATGTTGATGAGTTAAAATCCCTTGGATAAATATTAATAAGGTTTGTTGCAGTGTTTTATCACTTGTTGTTATACATATAATATAATTGTTTTGTTTCTCTTATAACATACATTGAAGTCATTGCAGTGATAGTATTGCATACCTGTGAGTTTTCTCAAACTGTCTCCAAGGACCACAAATATTTGTCCATTAAATAACATGTAAATTGTCAAATAAGACACTGGTCTGTTAGTTTTTTGCAAATAATTTTTGGTGCGCACAAAGTCCTCACTAGAGAAAATTATTACTGGTTTGTATTAGCTTTGTTCTTTCATAATTACTCAAGGTTCCAACAACATTCTTCTATGAGCTTTGTTCATTATCAATTATATTCAAGTTTTTCAGACTAAAATAAGTTAAAAGCATATCATAAAGCATAGTTGCAGGAAAAAGTTTGGCATTCCTGTAAACAGCTAGATTCAATAATTTAAATTCACTATAAAGAAATCTCTTTATTCATTTGGAGATTGGGGTATACCCACCTAAGGTTTAGTGGAGCCTAAAGTGCAGAGGAATTTGGTCTTTGACCATTCCTATTCGTTGGCCAAGGCTGATTGGATCAATTAGGGATTTGGGAAGTCTCTTTGATTTCCAATCTATGGTTTTGGGAACCAACACCTTTGTCGGAAGGATATATGTAGATCCATCCTGCCAAGTATTCATAAATAGTTTCTTGTTCCTATGATCTTCTTGGGGTGAATCCATTAAGTATGTCAGTATTGGAAGAAACAAGTATTTGAGTGACATTTGTGGTTTGCCATGAGTCCTAGGTGAGAGGGGTAGTTGGCCAACATAGAAAAGTTGACTAATATTATACTCTTGTGGTCCTTCATCCTTTACTTTCATTTTCAACTTATCCTGTTTGGGTGTAGGGATCGATGTATTGGTGAGAGAAGTTGGGTGGATGTAGGATGATGTGTGGCTTCTGTATTATTGGGTATTGTGATATCTGGTTGATACCTTATATTGTTGCAAAAGGCAAATGGGTTGGCGTCACCAAGGATAGTAATTTCTACTTCATTATGTGGAAACTTGATACATTTATGGTAGGTGGATGGTACTGCTTGCATGGCATGAATCCATGGTCTACCTAATAAGATTATATGGAAGAGGAAGGTCTAGGACTTGACAAACCACATTCTTCACCATAGATCCTACCCTTATTGACAGAGTAGCACACCCTTTAGAGGAGTGTTCTGCATCGTCATAGGCCTTGATGGTGATCCTCTTTCTGGCATCAACTACTCCTTCTCCACACTCCAATGTTGTGATTAACTACAATATAAAAATATTAAGGCTAGCTCCATTGTCAATCAAGAATCGCTTGATTATGTGTTTATGTATGAATCCCTCAATGTGGAGAGGGGCATTATGTAGTTGTTGAAAGGACTCATTATCATTCTTGGTGAAAGTGAGACATGGTGATGATTTGAGACTTCCAAACATGGATTGAAATTGATCTATACTGAGGTTTGATGGAACTGACACTTCTTGGAGATCTTGGTACAAGATGGTTTTATGTGAGGGTGAAAGGCACAAAATATCTAGTATGGAAACATGTGTTAGCATCTTATCCAATTGATCCACAAGATTATAATGTTTGGGCATGTATGTCACTATGGATGGTGCTCCTTGTACGGTAATCGTGTTGCAGCAAGTAACAACATTGCATGCGGGATCTTTTCCTTTGATTGTAATGGTGTTGGTAAACATATTTGTCTTTCGTTATCTAATTAAATTATAGCAGTGTGAAACACAAGAAAGCAGAAAAATTCTTCTACCAATCAGTTGGAAAATCATTTAATTGATTAACCTCTGAATTTAGGTACAACTCCCTCTAGTAAATCTTCATTGGCTCCAAATTACATACAATCAATGGAATGCTTTTCACCAGAAAGCACTTAAAGGCAATTGCATACACCAGTCAATACAAAATGAATGCAAGTACTGATTCATATATAACCTTTTATATAAAGCCGACAGACTTTATACGATCACTAAAACAAAATGAAAAAGCCCTCAGAGATGAACTTAACTAATAGTTTTCTGCACATATAGAAAGTATAACAGCCCCTTCCTCAAAATAGACTTACACAGAAATCAAACTTTGAAATCAAACACACAGATTTGAGATTGAAAATAGCTGTTAAAAAGATTCACATTCACAGATGATCCTCAACTTCCTTCATACACAAAAAATGTATTTAGCTAGTTTTAAAGATAGTCTTTTTCAAAAACTTAGTGAACCCATTAAAAGTTATTACATCAGATACTTATAGGTCACCAGACCCAATAGTCTTTTTAACCAAATTAAAATTAACTCCTAAGAGTTCATGAAAATCAACCCTAACTGCAATAACCAAATTTTAAAGAAAATAACTAGGCTTGCTGGCAAACAACTGCCAACAACGCTAGTCATGTACTCTGCTCTATTTCAATGTGATCACTCAGGTTAGTGTCTTGAACAGACACCATCACCACCTTGGCCGTGCTCCACTCTTGGTGTACTTTGAAAACTCCTAAATTACCGTTATGTGCGGCAAACTGATATGAATAACCCTCTGTTTCTAGAGCTCCTCCTTCCTCTTCACCATTTGCACTTTATCTTTGTGAGAATCCAGATGATCAAGGCAAACAGTGAGCATTGATTCCACCTTAGCGATCCCTATAAAATCTTCCACAAATAAGGATTTCTCCATCTTGATCTGTCTGATGTGGCTGCTGAACTGGTTAATCATCTCCGTGGTGTCCTCCAGAGTTTCATCATCTTCCTTAAGTAGTTGAACATGCACACAACGTAAGTCCTTCTGCATGGTCGCCCTCAAGGCTGTTAATTCACCACGTAGGCTAGCTGACTCATTATAACCCTGCTCAACAATCTGATTGTGCCACTCAATACTCTCCTTACAAATGAACATGACATCTTCATTCAAACTTGACACTTGGTTTTTAGCTAGAAAGTTCATTAGCCCATAATGTTGAATATCTCGCATCTGCTTCAAAATCACAACCCATTTAGATTTCTCCTTCTGCGATGAGACCAAGTCAGAATCTAAGGCTTTAGTAACCTCATTAGCATCCTTAAAAATCTGGACCAAGTTGGTTATGTAATTGGTTGCCTGGCACATGATTGTGGCGAGCCATTCTGAGAAAGCTTCAGCAATCATCCTGTTCCGTTGAACCTCATCCAGGAATTTTTGATTTCTAGGTGACTTTGGACTAAAAGGGCCTGAATGTTGCAATAATGGCAACAGGCTATTCTGCAAAGCATGGATATATTGAGCCATTTGTGTTAAACTTTGTTTCAACTCAGCCTTGTCCCTCTCATCCTTGCAGGTACGGGAGATGATTCATTTGGTGGAAGTCTCCAAGTGTTTAACTTCCACGGCTCTGGTTCCGATTCCCAAATCTATTCGTTCAACAACATAATCTGCCTCTAAAGCCGTAGCAACATCTTTGTTAGGCTCGAGTCTAGTAATATCCACAATCCAATGCTTCGTATTTTCATCAAAGTCAATCATTGCCTCATTTTTTAACTTTTAGGGCTTTGTAGACCTTCCCAGACATTTACTTATGGCATCATCCATTGATACTGAAATCAAGACTGCATTCCTTTTCCTGGTGATGGAATCATTTAGCCATTTTGGTGCTAGGTTTATCTCTTTTGAAGGCATGGATGGAAGCCCTACTGAGGAAGGAGGTGTGGTATGGTCCATATGAGACTGGATCTCAAGTGTTCCTGAGTCTTGAAAAATAGTGTCTATGTCAATTGAAAGCTTGTCTGCTTCAAAAACAGGGGATGTCATCTTGCTCGGTGTTTCCTCTGGGTCCAGATCCAGAATGAGGTGAGAAACCGGCGGTTTGAAACCCTTCTTAGATCTCGATCTGGTAACTTGACCAACAACAGAAACCTCAACCCCAATGTTAAGTTTCTCTTGCTTAATCCTTCCCTGTGCTTTTCCTGCATCAGAAATAGGAATGTTAGTCACAACACAAATTTTATTTGCATTACTCCTCTTCCCATTTTTTCTTCTTGAGCTGGTGGCTCATGCTGGGTGAAAACGGTGACCCCTAAGCCAATTTTCTATCCTTTGGATTACACTGAAAGTGGGTGTCTGAACATTGTCGCCCATCTTCTTGTTCCAATTTATTTTTGGAAGAGGTTCATCATGAACCCACTTCATAAACTCCGAGTCAAGTGTGTCTTCATCATCACTGGTGACATCTGAGGTATCCATGGGTAACTTCATATCATGAATTTGCTTCAAAGTTAGTCTTGACCAACTCCTTCTCCATACTTCAAATTCATCCTTGCAACCCTCTCAATAATCTTCCAACTGAAGAACATGTTGATTAGGTACCGCTTTCTTTACATACTGAGCAATAAAACTCCTACTGTCAAAGTTATCCCTCTTTACAAAGGACTTCAAATGGAACATTTTAAATTCAAGTTCAAGGTTCAATGCATCAAAAATTGATCTACAGCTATAATGTCCTAAATCAATGGGGAAAATCCCGCTCGTGTCAGAATCCTCACCATAATCTTTGGCAACGTAAGCAAGCTGTCTATGTACTTTGATCAATATGCAAGAGTCTGAGATGTACCTAGGAAGTCTAAAGGGTTCACCCTTAAATCCTCCAACTCTTAAATAAGTGAAATGGCTGAACTGTATGAAGAAACTGCCATATATGTTGATGAGTTCAACTGCTTCTGCGGACATTCTTCTATGCAAATTTCCCTGTAACTCAAAGGTCAGCATTCCAGCAAAAACATCATTCCAATTAAGATAATCATCAACATGCCCTTTCAAAGTTAAACTAGGATGATAATCATAAATCCTCATACCTTGAAGCCATTTTACATGTGACAACCCCGACCACTCTCTAACATAGGCAAGCATGTATAGCAGATAGGATGACATATAAAAATTGGACATTCTAAGATAATTGCTTAGACCCTCATGTAATTTTTCCGCAATAACAGTTCCCCAATCAATGAACCGATTTCTATCCAGAGTAACCTGGATGAATAAATACATCCAGTCTTCCCAGTAAAAAGAGTGAGAATTACCCTTCACCCTGCTCAACAGTATGACTAAATCTCAGATTGCTGGAATTAAATGTTCACGAGTTAAAGGTCTCGGTAGCCTTGAGCCCTCTTCTTGGAATTTTACAAGCCAATTGCGGGCAATCACTGTTCTATAATATTGCTTCTTCTTAGAGAAGATATCGTAAGATTTACCAATGGTCCAGTCTTCATAGGGATCCCAGTGTGGAATACCCATAGCCGCCATTACCATCTGTCTGTCAATAGACAACAAGACTTCACCATCATTTTTCCTTATGCACCTATTACCCTTGCTGTAATGATTCAGGCATTCTAAGACTAACTCTGGGCAGGGAGCAGCAGTGGGGAAGGTGGCGACTTCTAATAATCCGCTCTGAGCCACATCTTTCATCATGTCTACGGTTGAATTCTTTACTCTCCTTAGAAAAACCTCTAAATCTAGTTGAACTAGGGCTGTGTCACCCAACTCCAGTAAAGAGCTTACAAGGGAAGACGAGCTCACCAATTTGGGTAAAATAGCCCTCATATTTTGGTTAGTGATTTTCCCTGAATCAATCCCAGGCGAAGAAGGAAATTGAAACCAAAAAAAAGCAACTAAAGAACATCCAGATCTTTTAAAACAAACTGCAGCAATTTAGAAAATTGTTGAACATACCTTCCTCTGTTCTCTGTTACCCTCTATCGCTGCTTAATTTTCCTGCTCCGTGAACTCCTTCTCAAAATCTTCTCACAAAAATAATAATTCCAATGAGACAACTACTTAGTTTTAAAGTGGAGAATATCTTACCCATCATTACTAAAGCTGCTTTCATTACTCCTTGTTTGGGTGAAGTTACTTTGAAATGATTACACTGAGGTACGCCTTAACCGTTAAGTCACTTCTCTTCTGACATAGCCGATCTTCACACATACTTGCCATAAATGGAAGATTTCAAATTATTAGAAAAAGAATATTCCTTCCCTCAACGACCATCTATCATGTTCTGAAAGTCTGGGCCATCACCACGTGGCAAGTCACACGCCTTCCAAAGAACCTAAACATAAAACTCAGAGCCTTGCGCAACCATCACAAAAAGACATTAACATGACAAATGTTGAACTTGAACCTTGAAACAAAAAGGTTCAAGTTCAAGGTTCAAAGAATGCGAAATGCCAACAAGACTAGCAGAGCTTAAAGTTGTGTGGAGAAGAAAGACGCTCGAAACAATGCCCGTTGAACTTTGAACCTTGAACCAAAAAGGTGCAAAGCTCAAGTTCAAGGTTCAAGTTCAATGCAGTGAAACCTAACTAGGACCAAATGACAAGAGCAAAATTTAAGCAAGTTCTTGACCGATGAACTAGACAAGCACGACTTCTTACAGGGACGCATATGGAATGAAAATTGTATATGGGCCCAATAGTGGCTCTGCATGTGGACTGGGTGTCGTAAGATACCAAATAATGAATCATAGAATCTCTGGTTTCATAGCATAACTAACTAAGGATCGACCTACAACAAAAACAGACACACCTAAACTAGCATGACAAACAAATATGTACAAGCTAACAAGGGATGCCTGTTCACAATTGATACAATTTTAAATCCTTCCCATTATAAGACAGGGGAAGCTCAAAACCATCCTGACAAGCAAGTTTAAAAGAATTGGGCCCTTTTACCTCGTAAATCACATAAGGTCCCTTCCACAGCGACTCAAATTTGCCATGAGCACCCTTCGGTTCTCTTCTTTTATCCCATAATAACACTAGATCCCCTTTCATGAACTTCCTGGGCCTTGCCTTCTGATCAAAAATCTTTTTAACCCTCATCTGATGTTTTGTGATCCTATCAACCAGCTTTTCTCTTTCTTCCTCAATTTTAGTTAAGTACATGAGTCAATTTTCAAGAGAGCTCTGGAAAAATGCATCTTCTATCACCGACTGTAGTTTAGAAGCCGCTAATTCTAAAGGAAGAAAGATTTGCACGCCAATACCATAAACCAATTCAAATGGTGACATCCCTATGGCCCATTTTGGTGAAGTTTGATCCACCCATAGTGCTTCATGTAGCTTCTTATGCCAATCCCTAAAATTTTCACTGACTAACTTCCTCATAATATTGATCAAGTTCTTGTTACTTGATTCCACTTGACCATTACCCTGCGGATAATAATTAGAAGCGTGTGCTAGAGCAATTCTGTGATCATAGCAAAATAAGCTCAGTTCTGATGAAGAAAAAATTGATGCATTATCTGTGACTATTTTCTGAGAAACTCCAAACCAGACAAGAATATTCTCCTTAAGGAATGTACACACAATTTCTGAGGTAGTTTTTCTTACAGGGATAGCTTCCACCCATTAAGTGAAATAATTCATCGCCATTAATATGCGAGTGTGCCCCACACTAGAACTAGGATTCAAAGGACCAATAAAATCTAGTCCCCACTGCTTAAATGGTTCTTCAATCACCACGGGTTTTAAAGGCAAGGAGACCAACTGGGGTTTACCAGTAAATAGCTTGCACTTCTTACATCTTGCCACCCAAGTGTATGCTTCTTGGAACATCCCTGTCCAATAATAACAATTTCTTAGGATTTTGTATGCGGTAACCATAGAGGAAAAGTGACCCCCGTAGGCTTCATTATGGAAAGTTTTTAGTAGAGCTTCCTGGTGCGGTTTATCCACACACCAGAGGAAAGTGCCATCTAACCCCTTTTTATAAAATATGTTATTTGAGATAACATACTTTGCAGCTTTCAACCTCAGATTCTATTTTTCTCTAGGAGAAAGATGGTCTGGACAATCCCCATACGTAAGATAATACGCCACGTTAGTGAACCAAGAATCTTGATGATCAACGAACAAGGTTAAAGGTAAATTGCTGTCCTCTTTGGACTCATTTTCCGCCATTAGTCTATAGAGGCCTTGTCCTCTAACTAGTTTAGTGGGCTTAATATCTAAATTGAATTCCTGTATCTTGGAAACCCAAGATGCTCTATTATTGATGCCAACATCTTGTTGAGTTAAAACAACCTTTACTACAGAACTGGGAACAAAAACAATCGCATGAGAGTGAAGTATATAATACCTGAACTGTTTCATGACTTTAACCACTGCATAAGCTTGCTTCTCTATCTGTGAATACTTCAACTCATGCTTCTTCAGGGGAACATGCATAAATGAAATTGGCACTTCCTTGTTATCTTCCCCTTTTTGAACCAAAATCTTGGACAAAGTATGGTCTGATGCATAGCAATAAATAATAAAATCCCTATTAAAGTCTAGAATTACCAGGGTTGGCACATTTGCAATTACCTTCTTAATCTCTTCGAAAGCTTTTCTTCCAGCTTCATTCCACTTAAAAGCTACCTTCTCACTCATCATATTCACAATGAACTTGGTAGTTTCAGCAAAATCAAGAATAAAACATCTTAAGAAGTTCACCTGTCCAAAGAAATACCTCACTCCATTTCTATTTGAGGGGAGACTAAGCTGTTGTATCGCCTTTACTCTCTATGGATCAACTTTTACTCCTTCCTGTGAGACAATGTGTCCCAAAAGTTTCCCCTCCGTGACACCAAAGACAAACTTTTTAGGATTTAGGGATACTCCATGCTCTCTGCATCTTATTAGAACCTTCCTCAAGTCTTGCACATGATGTTTCCTTTTTCTGGAGAATACAGTTAAATCATCTAAATACACCACAATAATCTTATCCCTCAAATGTCCAAAGGAAATATCCATTGCTCTTTGAAAAGTAGCTCCTGCGTTAATCAACCCAAAAGGCATCTTGTTATAAGTGAAAGTGCCCCACGGAGCTATAAAGGTTGTCTTGTGTTGATCCTGATCCACGACACTGATCTGATTATACCCAGAGAAACCGTCCAACATAGACATCATCTTCGATCCAGAAACAGTTTGTAAAATATGATCCATCGCAGGCAGGGGATAGTTATCCTTCAAACTTGCTTGATTTAAGTTTCTAAAATCAACACAGATTTGTATCTCGCCATTCTTCTTCTGAACAGGAACTATGTTTGCAACCCAGGTAGAATGATGTATAGGATAAATAATTCAGGCCTTCAACATTTTGTCAACCTCATGAAAAAACGCTTCTGCTACCTTGGGATTAAAGTTCCTTAACTTCTATAGGAATGGATTAACACCTGGCTTCAAAGGAATTTGATGCTGGAACTTACCATCCCTAAAGTTCTTCAAATCATCATAATTCCATGCAAATACATCTTTAAACTCTACCAGTAAATCAATGAACCTCTTTCTTTCCACTTTGGAACAACATTTTCCCAAATTAACAAATTTAGGATCCTCATTGGTACCAATGTTAATTTGCTCGTACTCCCCAAAGCTTTGAATCATAGGAGCTTCCTTATCTCTTTGCTTAACATACCCATCTATCCTATCAAAGAGACGTTCAAGAGAAACTAAACCCTTTGGAATTTTATTTCCCTTTAACTGCAACATCCCATCATGTGCTTCCTCTTGCGTATCAGGAGAAAACTCTTTACAACTCTCCGCCGACCCTTCATAAAACAAGGATGTAAAAATGTTAGCACATTGCAGAAAGTTCTGAATCTATTTATCATTTTTGAACACCTGCCAGGATTCAGAATTATCTAGCACACTAGGTCTATAAACTAGTTCAACCTTGTAAGTATCAGTTGTGAAATCTGGTGTGGAACCAGCAAGGCTGCAGATACCGCCAAAGAATCTACCTTCGAAT
Organism: Cryptomeria japonica; assembly: GCF_030272615.1. Lineage (NCBI taxonomy): Eukaryota > Viridiplantae > Streptophyta > Pinopsida > Cupressales > Cupressaceae > Cryptomeria > Cryptomeria japonica. Next base: position 491,363,501 of record NC_081407.1, on the reverse strand, counting down.
TAAATTCCCTAAGAATGGCTTCAATTGAAAAAGCATCAAAAGCTTCAATCTCATCCCAAACGTGATTTCTATAGTGCCTCAATCTTTCATTTTTGACCGCAAATAAGCCCCTCACCTGCTTAACAATAAGTTCTACATCACCCTTCACTTTCAACATTTTGATTTGCAACCTCTTCGCTTCAGCTAGACCTAATAGCAAGGCCTCATACTCGACCGTATTATTTGTGTTTTGGAATTCTAACTTAAAAGCATAAGGGATGCTCTCTCCACAAGGAGATATCAAAACGACCCCAGCACCTGATCTTGAAGATGAACAACTCCCATCAAATTCCATGAACCAGAGTTCATTTAACTTACCTGCATCAAATAACATATTCTCGTCTTGAGGGTTAGTCGTTATCATGTAATTGCCAAAGCCACAATCTTGATACAAAATTTGAGCTTTTGGATCATCAGAGGGAAAAACTGTGTACTTAGCCTTCATTTCAGGGTACAAAAGGACTCTCTATTTTCCAACTAAGATTATCGCTTGAGACCAGTCCATTTTAATCTCCCCTCCCATGTCTTTACAAAAAGTGTGACTCAACAACATGCCATAGCTAGTGGGAATGTTAGCCACTAGGATTGTTAACTTGATTCTCTTGGTAGGATGTGCCACTAAGGCAACTTGCACATCTTTAATTTTCCCTAATAAAGGAACCTACTTGGAGTCCATGGAGTAAAACTTGCCAAAAGTCTTTGTTAGGGTTAAACCTAAAGCCTTTGCTACAGCCGAAGGCATGACGTTATTGGATGACCCCGAGTCAATTATGCAATTACTCAACTTGTGCCCATTGATATATAAGGACACATAGAAAGGTTCTGGTTTATTTTTAAAGTTGGGTTCAAGGGGATCATCTTGCAAAGGAATAGACCTTGATGAGCTCTCAGGGGTTACTTGAGCAGGATTGACATTAGGGTGCACTGGCGAATCAGTACTCATGGGTATCTGGGTTTCACTTGATAAGGTATGGGCATCATCCCCTTTAACAAATTCAACCAATCTATCTAATTCACTCGGGTTTAACTTCAAATACTCAGCCGGAGAAATCCGAATGCAAGATGTTTTGCAAAACTCAATGATATCAAAAGGACTAGTAGAAGAATCAGAACTTGAAGGTGCACCTCCCAGAACCACTTTTGACATACCTCCATAACGGGTCAAGATTTCTTTTCCCTTCTCAGAAATGTGTACGGGTGTTGTAGCATCTTGAAATCTCAAATTCTGTTGAGTTCGTGTAAGAATTGCGTATGAAGAATCTTCCAAAGATACCAACATGTTTCCTCCCCTCTCTGAGTTAGAGACATATTCCATATAATGAATTTTAGAGTCGCCAGGCATTCCTTGGGAACCTACTTCATCCGCTTCTAAGATTATTTCTCCTTTGTTAATCATTTAAGAGAAACAAACCATCTGTGGGCATGAAGATCCATCATGTTCATTAGTTAAATGAAACACACAAGAATTTGTCTTGAGTGGTGGCGCCTCAATAGCAAGTCTCTGCTGGACAGGGGGTAGTTGCAATTGTCTCCCTCCACCTCCTATCTGTTGATTAGGATATCTCCAAGGAACATCTTGATATGGTTGAGAGTAGGAAGTATTTGCTTTAGGAGTCTGTCTCTTTAGGGCAATGACATCATTCATTAACCGTTGAATGACAGGATCTGAGGAAGTGGCAAGTTGTGCACTGGGCGTTCGCACTTCACGTTTCCATTTGCCTGCAGTGATCAAATCATCTTCTAGTTCAACTGCAAGGGTTTTGGTAGCATTCAAATCAGAAACCCTTTGCCTACAAATCAAGAAACTTATTTCAGAAGGCATTGAGTTAATAAATTTTTTTTGAGATTATCATCTGAAGGTTTCTGGTTGACCGGAATCTTGTGCAGAATTTTATCAAATCTAGCAACAAAGTCTCTCATAGATTTGGGAGTTCCTTTTTCAACTGATATAACTGAGCTAGAAGGGAGTGCTCATCTTTGGCTACCTTGAATCTAGCTTCCAATCTTGTTTTCAAATCCTGCCAGGTTGCTATCACACTATTTGGCAAATGATAAAACCAATCTGTCGCCACTCCTATCAATGTTTGAATAAACAACCTAATATCCACATCTTCATGTTGAACCACTATCACTCCACATGCTACACTAAAAGCATTCAAATGCTCATCCACAGTGACCGTCCCATCCCCGCTAAAATTAAGCAGATGATCTCTAGTAGCCTTTGGCAAGGGGTTAAGGTTCAAGCCTAGGTTCAACGGGCCTACAGTTGCCCCCAAGGGTTATTGGCCGCCATTGGAAGTATAATATTAAGGGGAGTAGGGTTGAATGAAATGGGTATAGCAACACCATCCAGGACCAATGCCTGACAAATTGGAGATGCAGGTGATGACGACAAAGGAGATGGAGGTCTACTTCTTGCCTTTCATTGGGGCGAGAAGGTGGATTGGAAACTTAGATTCTGTAATTCTTCAAAAATAGGATTAGAAACCCTCCTTCTCCTCTGCGATCTAGTATATGGTCTGGTGTCCAGTGTGGAACAATCAGGGCAACAAATGTCTAGGAATCTGGAATGGATTATCAAGAACACGAATAAAGAAAACCCTAGGAACCACTATTCTTTCAATGACTAACACAGGTTGATCCGATGTCTTTCAATTTTGCTAAGAAGAGCACTGATTCTATCATATTCTGCTCGACTTCTTCTATGCCTCCAGGCTAGAGTATCCAACTCTGAGGTAATGTTACTTTGCTCCTCTTGTACCCAGTTTAGATTTGGTTGCAGGAAAGGCAAGAACACTTCAAGAGGCAATACCATTTATGGAAAACAAAGTACACTATAAAGACGATCTGGTTTACAATTAGTTATTCTCTTTGCTCCCCAAAAGAGTCGCCAAAAATCTATTGGTAAATAGTTTTGTCTTTCGTTATCTAGTTAAATTATAGCAGTGTGAAACACAAGAAAGCAGACAAATTCTTCTACCAATTAGTTGGAAAATCATTTAATTGATTAACCTTTGAATTTAGGTACATCTCCCTCTAGTAAATATTCATTTGGCTCAAAATTACATACAATCAATGGAATGATTTTCACCAGAAAGCACTCAAAAGTAATTGCATACACTAGTCAATACAAAATGAATGCAAGTACTGATTCATATATAACCTTTTATATAAAGCCGACAGACTTCATACGATCACTAAAACAAAATGAAAAAGCCCTCAGAGATGAACTTAGCCAATAGTTTTCTGCACATATAGAAAGTATAACAGCCCCTTCCTCAAAATAGACTTACACAGAAATCAAACTTTGAAATCAAACACACAGATTTGAGACTGAAAATAGCTGTTAAAAAGATTCACATTCACAGATGATCCTCAACTTCCTTCATACACAAAAAATGTATTTAGCTAGTTTTAAAGATAGTCTTTTTCAAAAACTTAGCAAACCCATTCAAAGTTATTACATCAGATACTTCTAGGTCACCAGACCCAATAGTCTTTTTAACCAAAGTAAAATTAACTCCTAAGAGTTAATGAAAATCAACTGCAATAACCGAATTTTAAAGAAAATAACTAGGCTTGCTGGCAAACAATTGCCAGCACCGCTAGTCATGCAGTCTGCTCTATTTCGATGTGATCACTCGGGTTAGTGTCTTGAACAGACACCATCACCGCCTTGGCCGTGCTCCACTCTCGGTGTACTTTTGAAAACTCCTGAATTACCGATACGTGCGACAAACTGATATGAATAACCCTCTATTTCCAGAGCTCCTTCTTGCTCTTCACCATTTGCACTTTATCTTTGTGAGAATCTAGATGATCAAGGCAAACGGTGAGCATTGATTCCACCTTAGAGATCCCTATTAAATATTCCACAGACAAGGATTTCTCTGTCTTGATCTGTCCGATGTGGCTGTTGAACTGGTTAATCATCTCCGTGGTGTCCTCCAAAGTTTCACCGTCTTCCTTAAGTAGTTGAACATCCACACAGTGTAAGTCCTTCTGCATGGTCACCCTCAAGGCTGTTAATTCACCACGTAGGCTGGCTGACTCATTATAACCTTTCTCAATAATCTGATTGCGCCACTCAATACTCTCCTTGCAAATGAACATGACATCTTCATTCAAACCTGACACTTGGTTTTCAGCTAGAAAGTTCATTAGCCCATAACGTTGAATATCCCTCATCTTCTTTGAAATCACAACCCATTTAGATTTCTCCTTCTACCATGAGACCAAGTCAGAATCTAAGGCTTTAGTAACCTCATTAGCATCCTTAAAAATCTGGACCAAGTCGGTTATGTAATTGGTTGCCTGGCACATGATTGTGGTGATCCATCCTGAGAAAACTTCAACGATCATCCTGTTCCATTGAACCTCATCCAGGAATTTTTGATTGCTAGGTGACTTTGGACTAAAAGGGCCTGAATGTTGGGATAATGGCAACGGGTTGTTCTGCAAAGCATGGATATATTGAGCCATTTGTGTTAAACTTTATTTCAACTCAACCTTGTCTCTCTCATCCTTCCAGGTACGGGAGATGATTTGTTTGGTGGAAGTCTCCAAGTGCTTAACATCCACAGCTCTGGTTCCGATTCCCAAATCTATTCATTCAACAACATTATCTACCTCTGAAGCCATAACATCATCTTTGTTAGGCTCGGGTCTAGCAATATCCGTAGTCCAATGCTTCGTATTTTCATCAAAGTCAATCATTGTCTTTGTTTTTAACTTTTTGGGCTTTGTAGACCTTCCCAGACATTTACTTAAGGCATCCTCCATTGATACTAAAATTGAAACTACATTCCTTTTCCTGGTGATGGAATCATTTAGCCATTTTGGTGCTAGGGTTAGCTCTTTTGAAGGCATGGATGGAAGCCCTGCTGAGGAAGGAGGCATGGTATGGTCTATATGAGACTGGATCTCAAGTGTTCCTGAGTCCTGAAAAATAGTGTCTATGTCAATTGAAAGCTTGTTCGCTTTAGAAATAGGGGATGTCATCTTGCTCGGTGTTTGCTCTGGGTCCAGATCCAGAATGAGGTGAGAAACCTGTTGGGTCTCAAATCAACAGATTGGATAGGTTCTAAGGAAATGCCAACTCCAATGATCAAACCCTCCAATTGACCTGGCCAACTTATAGAGTGAACCTGTTTGGTTGTTAACTCTCTCACTTTAGGCTCTGTAGGACCTAGGTGGGTATACCTATTCACCAGTTGTTTTTAATGACCAGTGCCTTTTATAGTAGATTAAGTGTCCTGATTTGGTTTCCTCCTATCTCAGAATGGCATAAGTTCCTAGGATGGAGATATAGCAGATGAGTTCAAGATTGTTGTTGTAGAAGCTATTCGATCTATGTCTCCTACTTAGTTACTCTTATTGCTTTAAAATAACATATGATGAATATGGTGATAAGTGTAATTTGTAAATAGCCAGTGCCTTCTTCGCTGTTTGGGCTACAGAGTCATTATATTTTCTTTAGGACTTACTGTGCGAACTTGTGAGTCAATTTTTACCCACCCCTTTATGGATCTGTCAGTTATTATTTCATATGAGATCAATTGAATGCTTATATCATAAGTTGCTTGAATGAATTTAACCCTACCTTTAAGGGACCATTCAAGTAAGCACTGCGAAGAACAATTATAATTCGCAAGGAGAACTTTTATTTCAACCTTATAACATAAAACATAGATTTCATTCAAAGAATATGAATAACCTTATCTCCTTTAGATAATATCACAAGCGACTGCCAAAAACAAAATGAAATAATCCACAACACATACGCAAAGAAAAACGACTGATCATAGCATGTATTCCATCAAAATTTGTATAACAGAAAACTTACAGGCTGTCATACATCGCTGTCTTGTCCCTATATAATATCTCTTATGCCCATATTACAAAAACCTCTCTCATATATATATGAGAGCAAAAGTCATTTATGAAAAGACGTGTCTTTTCAAAATACTAATTGTTAATTTGAATATTCCTAACAAACTTAAGTAAAAAGAAATTAAGAATTCCTAAATGATGAATATAATCATCCTCTTTAAAAGTCTTGATCTTAATACTCTGTTTCTTCAATTCTTCTCCTTGTGAAAGGTATTCGAAGATCATCTGGTTGACGGTAGGGGCCATGTCTTTGCTTCGATCCAACCTTGACAAAGCCCGATCCTTGATGCTTACAAGTTCATTCCTCAAATCTTCCATAGACATTACTCCTCCTTCTTTATAAAACGAGGGCATTCCAATAGGGCTCCCATCATCCAATTCTTTAAGATCTCTTTTTAGCATATCTTCGAATTTAACATGATCTTCTATATATGAAGTCCCTTCAGGCTTCTCCTCTGGCGTCATCACATCAACACTATTTATCACCTCATGCAATTGTGTTTTTAACCTCTCATGCTCTCTTAATGCTTTTATGGTTCCAATGTACACCTTCCAATAATGTTTGACATGTATAAGCATGGTGTTGAATCGGTGTTCAATGATGTCATTAACCAATTTATCCATCTTTTGCTGGATATTATTTACCTATTTGGTAGCCTTATCTGCTTGATATTTCCAATATAGGACATCAGAAACATCATCCAAGCTCTGTCCTATGGGATATGAGGCATATTCATTCAAAGGAGTCCCTGTCTCAAGTTGTAATATTTTTGTTTGTAACTTCTGATTCTCCTCTTTAGATCTTTCATACAAGCCCTTATAGGTAATATTTTCCCTGACCAAAAAATCTGTCTGATCCAAATTTAATTTGGCTACATCCAGGTTCAACTTTGCAGTGACCCTAGGGTCAGTCTTTCCAACCTGATGAATCATGAGGTGTCCAAAGGTTTCTTCAATATCCACAATAATTGGTCTTTTTCCTTTCGGATATAATGCCCATTGTAGGAGACCCTTTTGATCAGGATCATATCCGAAGCCTAGGAATAGTTTATCTATCTCCTAAGGCAACACTTGTTGATTCAAGTCCTGTTTCTTCAAGAATCCATCAAATAGAAGTGCTGAATTTATGTCCCAACTAGAAAAGATGATAACACCAGCCTCTTTTAATATTTTCCTCCCTTTCTCAGGGGTCATATCTTTCATGAGGGTATCAATTTCATCCTGTAGTCTTTTCATCTGTTCTTCCTCTGGTTTTCCAGCCATACTCCGTTTCACATGAGCCCCTTTATACTGGTACAAGAATGAAAGGAATTCCCTTGAAGAAGCGAATCCATCATCAGCAACAAAGTCTTCATGCTCTGTCATCCTTATATCAACTACATCTCTAATGTTAAATTCACCAGTGTCCACATCCACTTCTGCTTCAAAACCAGGGGGATAATCTTCTCTAGGAGAGTCAGCAGGGATGCTACTGGCAGCTGATTTCGGTGACATGTGAGCCAATGGTTGACTATCCTTTTCAGTGTTGATAAAATGAAGGAATTGTGGGGGTACTATATGCATAATCTCTACTTCATGTTGAAGTATCTTTTTGGCTATCTCCAAAGGGTCTTGGAGGTTTCCAAGTAAGTCTCCATCCACCATCCCCCTTTCTCTTTTCCATTTGAAAGCTTCCCAAGTCATTTCGCTTCTTTCTCTCAAAACCCTGGCCTCTTCCCTTTCAAGGTTCTTAATTAAATCATCTGGCATTTTAGCAGCATGTATTCCGGCTTTTAGTTTTTGTGACACCCTGGCAGCTCTTATATATCCCTCAGGATCAAAGTTCTCTCTAGGATCACCCAGAGTCATGCCATAATAATCTAATTTATTTTGAAGTAAATGATAGCTTTTGGAACTTTTAACAATAAAATCAGAAAACACCAATAACCCTGGCACAATGGATTGTTTACCAAAATCCGTAAGATGTTTGGCATTGATAGCAGATAATTGTCTCACAATTTCTAGGCTAGCCACCTTGTTTGGTACTGTAATTGGAAGCATGTATGGCTTTCCTTCATACCCAAATATCCTGATTACTGTATGATTAAGGTGGCAATACCAGTCACCCCAGTTGTGATCAATCTGAGACTCTGGAGAGAAGTCTTTTGGCCTGAGGAATCTCTTAATTTCAGGGGACAGAGTATAATCTCTATGTTGTCCAAAGGCCGCACTAAAAGGTTTCACAAAATACTCCTGAAAGTGCCAATATTGATTGTTTATGAATCTTTGATCCCATGCAGAAACCCACAACTGAACTGGTTTCTTCATACCATTCTTATCATAAGCTCTGATGCTGAAATCATCTGACCAGAAATTGATTTCTTGTCCACAATAAAGAATGATGTGCATCAATAAAGAATACAATGAGAAATGGACATTTACAAGGTCTCCTTTCAACTTTTCCAACCCATGATTTAGGGCTTCTCCAACATAAGTGGCATAGTCAAATGACCTAGGGTCTTTCAATTGTAAATCAGCACACAGAACCATAACCCCAATATCCATGAGAGGATGAGCCTCTAAGCCTAATACTTGGGCTGCAACATAGTATGTATACTTAAAATACAGATGGAATTGGTTGACATCAAATGGCACCTTGTCATCTTTGCTGAATGGAACAAAGGACCTCCCTACTTTTGGCTGGTGAATGGGTAATCTCCACGTCCTGTAGATGTCTTCCAAGTTAAAGAATTCTCGCGACAGTTTCTGCATATCAATTTTCTCTTCTACTTCCCAGTCTAGATCAAATACCATATCAATAGTCTGTTTGTTAATCACCACCAAGGGATTCCCTTGGTAGTCGCATATGGTTTTGGTTCTTGGATCATAGCAATCTACCAGAGCTTTCATTAATTCAACATCCACAAATACATTTGGGACTACCAATTTCCCTAAGTTTTTCTTCCACAAGTTACTTATGGGCTCAGGAGCATCCCTTCTCTTGTAACTAAATAGGAACAACTCATGTCCTCTGATTTCAGTCCATATGTCTCCTAGATGTTCAAATCTATCTTCCAATCCTTCTTCTTCACTCTTGATCTTTTTAGACCTCACACTGGATGTCGGGCACTGATCTAGCAAATCCTGAGTCAAAGCTCTACCCTCCTTTTTCTGTCGTTTGGGCTTCTCCTTAGGGTTTAATTCTTTCCCTTTTCTACTCTTTTTAGAAGAAGAAGAAGGTTCCATAATTTCAGTAAATATGAGAAATCACACTTACTTGGAGAATTGTCGAACTCTTCTGATTGTTGTTCACAAACTTCAGCAAATCCCTTGCAATTTTCCGTCTTTTGGCATCAATCTGGTTCTTATGAAAATTCAATCAATTCAACTGTAATTGCATGGGCAACTTGTGCACAATTAATGTCTCTGCATCTATAACGGCTATTCAAATGTTTAAACTTAATTGCAGATGTGACATCCTCCACTTGGGCTTTTAACTCTTTTGCGAGAAGTACTGTTCAACTGATATGATCGTAAATTGAGTTTTTGATGAAACCCTTGTCTTCGGCCGAATACTTTTATCTTTCACCGAAAGCTCACTTTCCTCGACATCACTTTATTGGTGGATAGCCCATGTCGAAAAACCATTTTCTAGTCTCCTCGAAATCATCTTTTCCTCGATGAACTTTCTTTCGATGAGTCATTCGTGAGTTTCATCGAAATCATATTTCGATGGACACTGTTCTTCGGTGAAATTCCATGCAAGCCCTTTGAAAGCCCTTCTTTCTTCGATGTCCCCTTTATCGATGAAACCCCTTTATTTTTATTCGATATAATGTTATCGATGAGATCTACCTTTCGATGAATATTTTTTAGGTCTCTTCGGCAGTTGGATTTCCTCGACTTCACCTTTTGCTTTTTGCTTTTCACTTTTCGATGAAACTGGAGTATCGATGAGCGGCTTCCTTCATTTATCGAAAGTGATATTCCACCGAAGACATCTTTACTTTAGTGTTTTACACGTCATGTTCTATTTTGATGAAAGAATTCTTTCGGTGAAACTCCTTTTGAGATGCTCGATATGATATTTTGGCCAATAATCTTTTAGTTTTCACGCCTATGGGAAGATTTTTTTTATTTCAAATATAGTGTTCAACAAAACCGACGGTTTGAAACCCTTCTTAGATCTTGATCTGGTAACTCGACTAGCAACAGAAAGCTCAACCTCGATGTTAAGTTTCTCCTCCTTAATCCTTCCCTGTGCTTTTCCTGCATCAGAAACATGAATGTTAGTCACCACAAAATTTTTATTTGCATTAGTCCTCTTCCCATTTTTGCTTCTTGAGTTGGTGGCTCGTGCTGGGTGAAAACGGTGACCCCTAAGCCAATTTTCTGTCCTTCGGATTACACCGAAAGTGCGTGTTTGAACACTGTCGCTCATCTTCTTGTTCCAATCTATTTCCGGAAGAGGTTCATCATGAACCCGCTTCATAAACTCGGAGTCAAGTGTGTCTTCATCATCATTGGTGACATCTGAGGTATCCATGGGTAACTTCATATCATGAATTTGCTTCAAAGTTAGTCTTGACCAACTCCTTCTCCATACTTCAAATTCATCCCGACAACCCTCCCAATAATCTTCCAACTGAGGAACATGTTGATCAGGTACCGGTTTCTTTACATACTGAGCAATAAAACCCCTACTATCAAAGTTATCCCTCTTTACAAAGGACTTCAAATGGAACCTTTTAAATTCAAGTTCAAGGTTCAATGCATCGGAAATTGATCTATAGCTATAATGTCCTAAATCAATGGGGAAAATCCCACTTGTGTTAGAATCCTCACCATAATATTTGGCAACTTAAGCAAGATGTCTAGATACTTTGATCAATATGCAAGAGTCTAAGATGTACCTAGGAAGTCTAAAGGGTTCACCCTTAAATCCTCCAACTCTTAACTAAGTGAAATGGGTGAACTGTATGAAGAAACTGCCATATATGTTGATGAGTTCAACTACTTCTGCGGACATTCTTCTATGCAAATTTCCCTATAACTCAAAGGTCGACCTTCCAGCAAAAACATCATTCCAACAAAGATAATCATCAACATGCCCTTTCAAATTTAAACTAGGATGATAATCATAAATCCTCATGCCTTGAACCCATTTTACATGTGACAACCCCGACCACTCTCTAACATAGGCAAGCATGTATAGCAGATAGGATGACATATAAAAATTGGACATTCCAAGATAATTGCTCAGACCCTCATGTAATCTTTCCGCAATAACAGTTCCCCAATCAATGAACCGATTTCTATCCAGAGTAACCTGGATGAAGAAATACATCCAGTCTTCCCAGTAAAAAGAGTGAGAATTACCCTTCACCCTGCTCAATAGTATGACTAAATCTCGGATTGCTGGAATTAAATGTTCATGAGTTAAAGGTCTCGGTAGCCTCGAGCCTCCTTTTTGGAATTTTACAAGACAATTGCGGGCAATCACTATTCTATAATATTGCTTCTTCTCAGAGAAGATCCCGTAAGATTTACCAATGGTCCAGTCTTCATAGGGTTCCCAGTGTGGAATACCCATAGCTGCCATTACCATCTGTCTATCAATAGACAACAAGACTTCACCATCATTTCTCCTTATGCACATATTACCCTTGTCGTAATGATTCATGCATTCTAAGACTAACTCTGGGCAGGGAGAAGCAGTGGGGAAGGTGGTGGCTTCTAATAATCCACTCTGAGCCACATCTTTCATCATGTCTGCGGTTGAATTATTTACTCTCTCCAGAAAAACCTCTAAATCTAGTTGAACCAGGGCTGTGTCACCCAACTCTGGTAAAGAGCTTACAAGGGAAGACGAGCTCACCAATTTGGGTAAAACAGGCCTGCTATTTGGTTCATGATTTTCCCTGAATCAATCCCAGGTGAAGAAGGAAATTGAAAACAAAAACAAGCAGGTAAAGAACACCCAGATCTTTTAAAAAGAACTGCAGCAATTTAGAAAATTGTTGAACATACCTTCCTCTGCTCTCTCTAACCCTCTATCGCTGCCTAATTTTCCTGCTCCGTGAACTCCTTCTCAAAATATTCTCATGAAAATAATAATTCCGATGAGACAACTACTCAGGTTTAAAGTAGAGAAAATCTTACCCATCATTACTAAAGCTGCTTTCATTACTCCTTGTTCATGTGAAGTTACTTTGAAATGATTACACTGAGGTATGCCTTAACTGTTAAGTCAGTTCTCTTCTGACATAGCCGATCTTCACACATACTTGCCATAAATGGAAGATTTCAAATTATTAGAAAAAGAATATTCCTTCCCTCGACGACCGTCTATCGTGTTCTGAAAGTCTGGGCCATCACCACGTGGCAAGTCACACGCCTTCCAAAGAACCTAAACATAAAACTCAGAGCCTTGCGCAACCATCACAAAAAGACATTAACATGACGAATGTTGAGCTTGAACCTTGAACCAAAAAGGTTCAAGTTCAAGGTTCAAAGAATGCGAAATGCCGACAAGACTAGCAAAGCTTAAAGTTGCACGGAGAAGAAAGATGCTCGAAACAACACCCGTTGAACTTTGAACCTTGAACCAAAAAGGTTCAAAGCTCAAGTTCAAGGTTCAAGTTCAATGCAGTGAAACCTAACAAGGACCGAATGACGAGCAAAATTTAATCAAGTTCTTGACCGATGAACTAGACAAGCACAACTTCTTACAGGGACGCATATGGAATGAAAATTGTATATGGGCCCAACAAATGGTTACAACTTGTTCATTGGCATCATAAAGGTTATTGATGGTATAGGTATATGGTGCGGATGTATACTTTGTTGTGTTATCCTTGTTCTTACCTTGATGGGAGGGACCTCCTTTCTCATATGATGGGAGTGGATTTTTAAACATTGTATGATATGTATTAGAAGTTTTTTCATTATGGCCATCGACCTCTATGTCACCTCTATTAACAAGGTCTTGAATAATATCTTTTAACCAATGGCATTTGTTTGTTTTGTGTCCCTTTATCTTGTGAAATTCACAATACGCATTGTCTCTCTACCAGGAAGGTTTAACCTGTGGTTCTTAGTTTGATGTTTTAGGCAACGTGATGAGATCGGAAGATACAAGTTGTCGTAATATTGTTTCAAGAGGTTCTCCCAAGGGTGTGTACGTTCGATTGGGTTTCTAGGTAGGGTACCTATTTTTAGGTACCTCTTGCTGCATGTTGGGAGCTTGTTTTCCCTAATTGATTAGGGGATTACCTTGATTGATATTGTGGTTGTTATGATTATCTACTTGCCCTGTAATTTTGACTATAGACTAGGTGATTTTGATAGTTCTTGCATCTACAAAACCATCGTTAATGATGTTTTTGTTCTTGGCCCAAAATTTGGGTTTGTCACTATTGTAAGTTGGTTGTGGACCATCCTTGTTGTCTTTGTAAATTTTGACAAGTCCCTTTTTGATAAGGTCTTTCTCAATTTTGAGTCCTTGAGCTATTACATCTTTAAAAGAATCTAAGCATTTGACCTCTAAGTGAAATTCCATCTCTTCATTTAGGTTTGAAATGAAGATTTCCACTAACTGTTCCTCAGGAATGGGAAAAGAATGTCTGCTAGACAAGTCTCTCCATCTTTGCAAGAATGTTGAGAATAACTCTCCATTCTTTTGTTTGGTATTTCATAGATCGGCCATGGAGACATCATGTTCTATATCGTGCGCATGATGAGTGATAAATTTTTGTACTAGGTCCTCAAATGTTGTTATTCTTCCAGGCAAGCATGAAAACCATGGCATGGCCGATCCGCCTAAAATTTGAGGGAAAAGGTGCATTAAATATTTTTCTTCATATGCCACCTCTAATAATGTGGAGTAAAATTCTCTTACATGGTCCCTTGGATATGCTTTCCCTTTGTATTTGTCAAATTTTGGTGTTTCGAAACTGTGTGGGAAATGAGACATGATCATGTTCCTATCAAATGTATATGGACAAATATCTTTGAGAGCATATTACTTTTGTGATCTTCCTAAATTTACTTGTTGGGAGAGGTCTTGTATCTATTGTCTCAACATATCCATTTCTATGGGAGGAGGCAGGACATTCCCTTGTTGATAATTATCGTCATAATTATGGGTATTCCTCGCCCTCTCGTCGTCTTGATTTATTTCTTGCTGATGGCTATGTTGGGCTTGTTCTGGTGGGTCCCTAAGTTGTGACATGTCAAATTTTGAAGGGATTTTTTCTTCCTCTTGATAAAGTCTTAGGAAATGGGTGCTAGCATTCCCCCTGAGAATTTCGTCAAAGAGTGTTAAATCTAGGACTACTAGTTGCTTCTTCTATTTATGCTTGTGTAGGAGTGTTTGGGTCTTCTCTTCCTGCAAAGGGGTTAACATCCTCTTACTCTTCCCATATTTCATTTTTTAATTGTCTTTGACTTTGAGATCTGGTCCTAGCCGTGTTGAAGTTTTGTATTTGTGGAAGTGAGGTGGGTGAAAAGTGGATGGTTGATCCCCTTCTTATGATTCCAAGATTTGATGATGGTGATAAATTTTTTATGGATGAGTGATCTCTTTTTACTAAGGGTTGGATATTAACAAAGTCCCTTTTGAAGATTTATTTGCTTGTTTTTCAACACTTATGAGGTGAGGTGTAGCAAGGCTTTATAAGAAAAAGCTACCTAGCTATGAGAGGATGCACTCATGAACTAGTTTTAACCTATCTAGATGCTTAGTAATATCCCTTAGGATGATTGATCCTAGATGTAGAGATACACAAGAGAGTATTTTTATTGACGTGATTAGAAATATCCCAAAAGAACTAAGGACAAAACCTTTGTGTGTTGAGAGGAATGGATTTTTGATGTTTTTGGAATGAGTGTAAATTTCTAAATGATTGTGTGAATTTGAAGAAGATGCGTGAATTTGAAAGACTTAATAAGATGAAATATGGAAGATGTGTGGATTTGAATACGACTTAAGAAGATGAAATATGGAAGATGTGTGAATTTTAAAATGACTTAAGAAGATGAAATATGGAAGATGTGTGAATTTTAAAACGAGTTAAGAAGATGAAATATGGAAGATGGAGGTTTCTAATAGGTGATTGTGAATTTTGATGAGTGATGTGGAAATGATTTTGAAGTGAGGAGGATAGAGGAAATGATTTTATAATAGGATTATGATGTTTTGATTTTGGAAATATTTGAAGTGAATGACTTAAGAAAATGTAGGAGGATTATGATGTTTTGATTTTGGATTGAGAAAGATGGAAGAAATGATTCTGATGTTTTGATTTTGGAAAGATTTGAGTGAATGACTTAAGAAAATGTGGAATAGGAAATGATTATGAAGTTTTATTTTTGGAAATACTTGAAGTAAATGACTTAAAAAAATGTACGAGGATTATTATGTTCTGATTTTGGATTGAGAAACATGGAAGAAATGATTATGACGTTTTGATTTTGGAAATATTTGAAGTAAATGGCTTGGTGGAAGGAGAAATGTTTTGATAAATAACTTGATTAAGAAAACATGGAATAGGAAATGATTATGATGTTTTGGAATGATTTGAGAAATGATTATGTGGAAGAATATTATGATTTTATTTTTGATTTGATGAAGAAAATGTGGAATAAGAAATGATTATGATGTTTTGGAATGAGTTTAGAAATGATTTAAGGAAATGTGGAAGAAGATTATGATTTGATTTTTATTTTGAAAAATGATTTGAGAAGATGGAAGATGATGTCTAATAGGTGATTGCAGGTTGTGGAATGTATGATGAAGGAATATGTTGATCATGATTATGATGATATGATCAAGCCCTGCTTTGAAAGAAAGCTTGTGATGTAAGGGGTTCTAGTTCAAAATCGTAGGTGAAACCGTGATCAAAATAGTGATACTGATCAAGGAAGGTACAATTCTTTAACAAAAGTTTACGGTTCTTGTATAAGAAGCTTCTTCTCTTTTTGGATTTTCTTTTCACTTTGCTTCTTTTTGGTTTTTCGATAAATTGATTTCTTGGTGTATTTGAGATATTTCCAAACACGAAGCATTGATGGCTTTTTCAAGAATGTTTGTATTGTTGTTTAGATTTTTGTTGGGGTGAAAATTGTCTCAAATGTTTTTATCTCTTTGACAAGAAGACACGACAAGCACATATAAACACTTCTTTTCCTTTGATAACCTTCGATGAAATGTGTATGTTTTGGATCTTTCTAAATCCGCTCAAGGATATTTTCAAATCCTCTTTTGTTTTCACAGGTTTTTGAACAATCATAAGGCAAATCAGATAGACTCTTCTAAGGTCAAAAAGGTCATTTATAATATCATATCCCACATCTTGATGATCCTTTAGCTCAAACAACCCTGCCACACCCTAAGGTGCGCTTGTTTTTTTACCTTTTTCCAAAAAATTAACCAAAGAGAATTGCTCCTCAATTGGATCGTTTTATTGGGACATGTATGGTGAGTGTCTTGGGGACAGATTCTTCCCCACCCTTTTACTATGATATTATAAATTTTTGATTACTGACTCAGTTTGGCTTCTATGCTTAAGGTTTGTAGAAAGGGTTCCACTCGGTGCATCAAAGATAAAACCCATTAGGAGGCTTCCCAACCTTTAGAACAAAGGCTTTACATATCTCAAGGATACTGGGGGAAGGCTATCAATGCAAAAATACCATTGGACATGATTTTCATCATATCCACATTTGATTATAGTGGGTTGGATTACTTGCGGTAGTCATTCCCCACTTAGGTTGTTCCCCTCTCATCAACCTTATGGGCTTCTCGAGAGGGCAAACCTGCTAAAGGAGTTATCCTAATTGCAATAAAGTAAAAGAAAGAAAAAAGAGCGAGTTTGGCTTTTTGATCACCCAATTAAGGGTAGAGCATATGACTATCACTTTCAAAGCACGGTAGACAATTGTTCCTTTTATCCCATCGTTGCAATATTGTCTAAAATGTTACTTGGAGATATTGCTCCAACAAACATGGGGTTATTTTTTATCCAAGATAGAAAAATGAGTTGTTCTTTTTAACCAACAATTGAAATGTTTGAACCTTTTGAGAAGCTTTGGAAAATAAACCTGGCCAACAAAATAAAGTTGTGTAGAAAATGGCAATGTGGTTTGTTCATTTTACCTTTCAAGAAAATGTGAGATGTTCTTTTTAGCCCCTCTGTAGAAAGAAATGAAAGTTTGTTTTGTTTTTCTTTTTAAAACCCTTTGGAAAAGGAAAATGAGATTCTTTTTACTTGCACCAAGCTGAAATGTTTGAGTTCTTTTTAATTTCCACCAAAGTGAAATATGTTCTTTTTAGTCTCTTGCAAGAAATAAAGATTTGTTCTTTTTAAATCCTTTTGTAACAAAAATCAATAAATGAGGTTCTTTTTAAACACCAAAGAAAATGAAGTTCTTTTTAGGCTCTTCAAAAAAAGAAAATGAGTTCTTTTTAATCCCTTTGTAAAAAAAGAAAAAAATTGTAACAAAAAAGAGTAAAAAAAAACTAAACTAACTCCTTAAGAACCTGCATACTATTGGAGTAAATAATTTATATATTAATTATTCACTTAATTGCATTAATTCACTAAATAATTTATAATTTAGTTACTTAATTGATTACGTATAATTAATTAATATTTAACTCCATGCATAATGCAAACTAGGAAAACAAGCTATGTTTAGAATTTCGAGAGTTTCATGCATTAATTTGTCTATTATGTTTTTTGTGCATACATGACTAATTCATGCATTCTATTTTAACTCTTAGTCTATTTTGTAGACTCCACCATTTAGGGTTTCTATCTTTAGAGTTAGATTTCTTTATAAGGATGTCATATCCTTCATTGTAATCAAGCAATTTCAAAACAATACGTTCAATTATTATTAATTGTCTTCAATTATTCTTTGATGTTCAATTCTCTCTTTATGTGTGACAGGCATTCTTGCAGAAGACAACTGGGCTTGTGGGATTCACCATTCATGAATTCTAACATGGTATCAGAGCTTCAGATCTGAAGATTTATGTTCGCTTTTTTTAGAGATTATTTTGCATGCACAACAAATCATTCATCTTGGGTTAATTTAGATCACACAATTAGTTCCAAAAGGCTCAAGAAAGTCAGGATCACCTTTTGTTTCGCTGAAATTGGATACACGAAGTCCATATTGCAAGGGTTCGAAGTTTGAGGGTTTTCTTTGTTCTAGAGAGTACTTGAAACTTTAGAGATTTTGGGCCCAAAAGGATCTCATGGTTGTATTCAAAAGGCTGATTCCATGAACTTTGATATATAATTTGCCTTTTTTTGATGACAGGGGTATCTAGGGCATGATTTTTTATTGGCACATTTTTCAAGGCATGACATTTTGTATGGTTGTACCTGCACCTACGTCATAAATTTTTCCAAAACAAAAATCAACTAGGTGGTAAAAAAAAAGAAATTCGATTGTTGTGTTTTTTTATTTAAAAAAAATCAAAAAATCAAGTGGGTGTATGTTGTTACAAAAAGGTTTTTTTTAATTAAAAAAAAAGTCAAACCTTCTGTAGCAAAAGTACCTTGCATCATGTTGACATCAGCAGTATAGACCATCATGCATGGCCCCTTTGTTCCCTCTTTGTGCCTGAAAAGAGGGAGTTGGTTTTTTCACTTTAACTTGAGCATATAGAGTCAAAATCATGCAAACCATATATCTTTCGAAAGCTCTTTCCAAGCCCGATCTAGATATGGAGGTATATTTTTTAGATTTTTTCATTTTGCAAGCTTTTTTGCCACTTGAACTCAGAAATTGTCGTTTGCACTCCTGAGGGCATATCGTTTGCATCTAGACTCCATTTTTTGCAAACGAGATATCATCGAAAAGATGATTCAGAGCTCTATCCATATATCAGGTCCAATTTTGCAGATTGATTAGCATCTCACTTTCTCTTCCTTCCAAAGTCATTAGTGACTTTCTGGCCCTATTCTACCCTCCTATGATCCGAGCTCCATCTTTCTTGTTACATGTCTCTTTTTTAGCATCATGGAGAAAATCATTCAGATTCGTAGTACCTATCATACCTCTCCCTTGTCAAAATTATGAGGGGGTTTCTACTGTTGGTGCTAATTCTTCCTTGGTTTCGCGTTGGAATTAGCTATGCATTCAGTACTTGTTCCTATGTACTAGGAGATGCAGCGTGACCATTTACCCATGCATTTCGTGAGATGGAACAATTACCATATCGACACTCTTGCATTCCTATTTATGGAGGTTATTTTTTCAGCATCATAGCAGTCATTCGATGACAGTGTTTGCAACTTCTTCATGCTTCAATGTTTCTTCATGCTTGTCTTTTTTTTCTCTTTTGGAGAGGAGTTTTGTTCCCATTTAGGGTTTTCTCCTTTGCTCTATTTTTGAGAAACTTGCATGTTTGTTTATGGGTACCTCATCAAGCTTTATGCCGGGACCCATCATGCATTCATCTTTGCATGCTTTTTCCTATATCTTTGCTTCTCTCCCAGTTGTGCATTCAGGGGAGAGTTGGAGTAAATTATTTATATATTAATTATTCACTTAGTTTCATTAATTCATTGAATAATCTATTATTTAGTTAATTGATTAATTATGAATAATTAATTAATATTTATCTCCATGCATAATGCAAACTATGCTTAGAATTTTGAGAGTTTCATGAATTAATTGGTTTATTTATGCTTTTTGTGCATACATGACTGATTCATGCATTCTTCTTTAACTCTTAGTCTATCTTGTAGACTCCACCATTTAGGGTTTCTATCTTTAGGGTTAGATTTCTTTATAAGGATGTCATATCCTTCATTGTAATCAAGCAATTTCAAAGCAATACATTCAATTACTATTAATTGTCTTCAATTATTCTTTGTTGTTCAATTCTCTCTTTATGTGTGACAGGTATTCTTGCAGAAGACAACTGGGCTTGTGGGATTCACATTTTAGGAATTCTAACACATACCACATTAGTACCTGCAAAACATTCAAAGTGTTAGTCCAAATGGTGGGCTCAAAAGCCTAAAAAATTATTTGAGGTTACAAATTTTGGCTCTTTGCTTATCACAAAAGCACTAGAACAAAGAACAACATCGCTATACTGACACAAAGTGCTAGAATATGCAACAAAAATGCTAAAATATAACTAAAGCGCTAAACTATTTAATAAAAGTGCTAAACTGTTTAACAAAAGCACTACACTAAAACAAAAAGATAGTTATAAGAAATAAAATGATAGTTGTAGAAGCGCTAAAACATAGCGCAAAAGCGCTACTACGAGCAACAAAGGCACTAATCCGTGTGAAAAAAACACCAAAGCACAACCTGTGCATGAAAATCTGCAAGTTTTAAAATATTCATTAAATAAAATTAACCTTTTAGTGTTGATTCACATCAGGTTCACCAATATGATGTACTGAAAATGGGGCATAGTCATAAACAAAGCTCAAGAGTCAATATGTTAGTTTCCAACCCAAAACTAGAACAAATGAACTATTCCTCCAGAATGCATATCAAAAGAGATCAAGCATACAAAATGAAGCATAAAAAAAATAAAAGAGAGAAGAAACTCCCTAAAATGCTCCCATGTCGCTTGATAGTTCTCCCTTATTCTTTTCCTCTCCAAGATCCCAATGTGTGAGTGTAGCTCTTAGTTTAGCATGAAGCCATGGATGTCAAATGAGGTATTGAAATGGTTGAAAAATGAAACACTAATGCTATGATAATGCAAAAGAGTGATATTGCTATGAGAACGCTTAAGTAAAATTTCTATGCAAGTATAACAATGATGCTAAAAATGCTTCCTCCTTTGCTTGAGGAATGAGGCTCCTTTTATAGGCAAAATAGTGAATTGGAGGGTCAAGATTGACTTGGCTTATGGAGGGCTAGGATTGCATAAGAGAGGCATGATCCTTAATCCATGTTTGCAACTTACACCAATGCAATGTTGATAAGTGGCAACATGAGAGGGCTTGAGAGAAAAGGGAAGAGGCATTAAATGCCTGAGAAGACATGATGGTTACCCTAGGGGGTTTGGTTAGGGTTAAGTTAATGGATAAAGCTTTTATCCAAAGGATAAACTCTTGTGCAAGGGTTAAAGGGATAACCATGGTCAAAGTAACAAATTATTAAAGAGACCCATGGGTTAAAATGATGGTTAAGTTAGAGAGATATTCTCTAACTAAGGGCCGAAGGTTTAATGGTTATGTAAGAGTCTTACATGCTTTGGAAGACTTTGGAGGTTAACTTGTTAAAGAAATAAAGCCTTTAATGCTTTATGAATACTTTACATGTTTTTGAGAAGTGACCCCTTCTTAAGGAATGTGCAAATGTTTAGGAGGGAATTAGGCTAATTAGAATAGATTAGGATATTCTAGAAGAAGGGATTAGTGGGCAAGTGGATTTGTAGGAGAATGCAAGTGGGGGGATTTTAGGATTAGAAATGTGAAAGTGATTAGAAGGGGGTTTAGGATAATTAAAATGGCTTATAAGAATCTAGAAGGAGGTTAGTGAGCAAGTGGGCTTGGCAAGTGGGTGAGGATAAATAGGTTCTTTTTGATTAAATGATTTATTTAATTAAAATAGCTGATGCAACTTGAATTTATAAGAGGGTGCAAGTGGATGGGGAATTTTAAATAAATATTGATTTATTTAAATAGGGATTTGATTAGGGTTTTTAAATAAATGTTAATTTATTTAATTGAGAGGAAAGGGGAAATTAATTTTTTTTATTAATTTATTTAATATTTAGAATATAGTTAGTAATTAAATAAATTCATGAATTTTTTTTAATTAGAATAGAAGAATAGGATGAGATGAAATGTAAATTTAGTTACTAAAGGAATATTAGTGCATTAAATAAATATTAAATATTTATTTAATTAGTAGACAAATTTATTTGTCTATAATTAATTATAATTATTTAATCCCTTTCTCCAAATTCTCTAATTACATTAATTTTTTAATTTATTTAATTACTACGTGTGAGTGAAATAAATTAATTTTATTTAATTAATGACCCCACTTAACTCACTAACTAACTTATTAATATTTCTCTCCACTCAACTCTTCCTTCTCCTTTTAGTTAACTCTTCCACTTTCAAATTTCTCTCCCACTTATCTCTCTCACTTGCTAATTTGTCCTCTCACTTAAATTTTTATTTCCTGTACTTGCAAATAGTAGTTTTGTGTTGAAAATAAATAGTTTCTCTAGTTATTTTCAATTAACTCATCCTTTACTCCACATCCGAATGACAAATTTGAGTGTCATTTGATTATGACCAAAATCAATTTTAGGCATTGAGAAAAATCTAAATCTTCTATTTAAACCAATCAAATTCTCATTTTCAATAACCACACTTTGAACCACACCTTTGGTATCTTCAAATTGTAATCACATCATGCTTTAGAATTTGCTTCATGCACATAATTTTTGAGAGCCATCATACAATAAGATTTTAAGAGGAACAATGGAAATTTTGAATTCAATGCTTGGTATAATTTATTTTAATTTTCATATTTATGCATTATGAATTCCTTCTTCATTGGTTGAGTAGGGTTATTTTGCATTGGATTTGGAGTTTCATAATTTCTCTAAAGTTCTTTGTAGGTATTTCCCATTTTTCCTTTCAACATTGCTAACCAATAAAATTATCTTTTCTCGAGATGTAATTTTTAGGGAACTTAATGTTATTTCTGATCCTGAATAGCCAAAAGAAAAAGATAAAGAAAAGGGAGTGCATTTTGAAATTAAGCATGAAAGTACACAAAGAACAGAGAGACGAACATGAGGATGAGGAAGAAGAAGATAAGGGTTCAAAAATAGTTATTGATCAAATCGAAGAACCAAAAGAGGTTGAGCAAGATCAAGAACAACAAGAGCCACATACTCTTATTCTTAGAAGGTCCACAAGACAACAAAATCCAGTTGATAGGTATAGACCACTAGATTTCCATTGTATATTTTCTTTATTAAGTACTTATGATGAACCTAGAACCTATAGGGAAGCTATTATTGCAGATAATTGTGGTTCTTACCAATAAGCCATGCTAGAGGAGATTATGGCATTAGAATCATGTGATACATGGGATATTGTTTGCTTTCCCCAAGGAAGAAAAGCCATTGGTTGAAAATGGGTCTACAAAAAGAAATTTGGAGCAAACGGTTCATTGAAAAAGTACAAAGATAGATATGTAGCTGATGCAGGGACTTCATGAGGTCATAACTTTTGACTTGGTTGTTCGATTGGGCTGAAATTTTACGTGGACGTGTATCTTGAGGAGTTTATTGGATTTCCAACTAAACCTAGTTTGGTAGGGCCTCAAAAAATTCAATTTTTCAGGGCCAGATTCCTTCATCTAAGGCCTCAAAATTGGCTTTTACTTTCTTTTTTGGGTTTTTTAGAAAGTTGGCTTTTTAGTTAATTTTGAACTCATAATCTTTATGGGGTTAGAAATTTGGAAATTTGTGCCATAGGAATGTTTTTTAGATTTCCAGAAGATTTTGTGATTTTTGGGATAGATTTGAAAATTTTCATAAGTGGCAAATTTCGAATTTTGTAAAAAATTTGCCCAAAAAGGAAATTTTTGGTTGTTTAAAATAGGGACTTTTAAATTATAATAGTAGAATGGTTGGAGTTTGTAGAGGATAATAATGAAGAATATTTGATCCAGACTTGTGTTTATTTCCGATTATCCTTTATTAAATTGATTATGTTTTAACTGGCTACATCAGTAGCTAAGGGCTACTCCTAGAAAGAGGGATTTGATTTTGGTGAGATTTTCTCTCTTGTTGCTAAATTTTTGTCTATTAGATTGCTTTTATCTATTTTTGTAGCTAATCATTTTGAGATTGAGAAATTGGATGTTAAAACTACTTTTTTGCATGGAGACTTGGAAGAGAAAATTTATGTACAAAATCCTAAAATATTTAAGGTAAAAGGAAAGGAACACTTGGTTTGTAGGTTAAAATGATCTTTTTATGGTTTAAAAAAGTGCCCTCAAATGTGGCATCAAAAATTTGATTCATTTGTCATGAAATTGGGTTTTTTAAGAAGCGAAGAAGATCACCATGTATAAATTAAATGTATTGATGATCATATTCTAATCATTGTCTTGCATGTGGATGATATGCTACTTATCAACAATTTTAAGGCAATTGTTAGTGAGCTAAAAGATCAACTTTTAGGAGCATTTGATATGAATTATTGGGAGCTACAAGGTATATACTTAGTATGGAAATCAAAAGAGATTGGGTAAACAAGTATGCTGACACTATATTGAACATATTTAGTATGCAAGGTTATAAACTAGTGAGAATTCCTTTATATGTTGCACTAATATTTTATTTGATATGTATCCCAAGAATGGTGATGATTTAGAGGATATGTCTAATGTCTCTTATGCTAGTGTTCTAGGAAGTTTAATGTATGCAACAATTTAAACTAGACCAGATATTGCACAAGTAGTGAGAGTTTTAAGAAGGTTTATGTTTAACCTTGGTAGAGAACATTGAAATCATGTTAAAAGAGTGTTTACATATTTGCAAAGAAATTCTGATTATTGTTTAGAATATTATGGGACTAACATTGTGGACAAGACATTAGATGTACAAAGATTTGTTGATGTAGATTGGGCATGCGACATGGATAGTCAAAGGTCCACACGTTGGTATGTGTTTACTTTGTTTGAAGGAGTTGTAAGTTGGATGAGTAAGGGGTAGCTTATGGTTGCTTTATCCACTATTGAATTAGAGTACGTGGTTGCTACCCATGTTTCTAAGGAAGCAGTATGGTTATAGAGGTTGTGTGAAGATATTGGTTTTGATTACAAGATAATTAAGATTGGTTGTGATAGCCAGAGTGCAATTCATTTAGCTAAGAATCCTATGTATCATGCATAAATTAAAAATGTGGATGTACAATGCCATTTTTCATGATTTGATTGAAAATGAAGAATTTGAGTTGAAAATATTGACACTCAAGAGAACGTTGCAGTTTATCTCACTAACCATGTGAGCATAAAAAAGTTTGCTTGGTGCAAAAAGATTACATGCCTTGTTTCTTATTGTAGCCTAGAAATGTGAACAACCTGAAAGACTATTAATTAAGCTACCACAAACCTAAGATCTTATAGAAAATCCAAATCACCAATGAAACAAATAACAGAAGTGAACTAAAACTAGTAAACCTCCATTTTTTTATCCCATTGTGTCCTATCACCTTATGCTCTTGTTTGCTTAAGTGTTTTCTCTTAGATTTGCACTAGTTTGCTTCAATATAACAAAGATGAATGGATTGTGGTATGAAAGATGACTATATGGAAAATGCAACTATGCTAAATAAGTGATATGTTATGTTGTAATGAAACTAAACTTAAGCCTAAGGCACATTCTTGATTTTCTCAAATGCTCTCTAAAATGCTTGATTTCTCTAAGATTGCTTGATGATGACTAGCCTCAAAATGCTAGAAAATGTTTCTGTCTAGAGTCTTTGTAGGAGAAAAATCATACATGGAAATGATCAACTATTGAGAGTGAATCTCAATAGAGGGGAGGGCTGAGAAGAATTATTTGGAATGCGAGAGAAAAAAAGGGAAGATGTTCCTCCTACAATGACAAGATGTAGAACAAGGCGAAAGGAGAAGCCACATGGCTATTAGAATCAGGGATCATTGAGAGGGGGGGGGGAGTGAATCAGTGATCTATCGGAAGTCAAATCCACAAAATTATTCTTTATCCACCAATTAAAAATGCATAACAAAAAGGAACATAAACATGCAACAAATAATCCACAAATCCACAACACCAGAATTTTTACGTGGAAACCCAAAAAGGGAAAAACCACGGTGGGGTTGAAACCCACAATATTCATATACTATGGCCAGGAGTACATAAATATTATATAGATGGGGAATGCACTTGCATCCAAGCTCACTTCTCAATTATAATTACTCAGAAGGCTACAACCTTCAAGGAAGTCTGATTGACTTACAATTTGATTACAATGAGGAAATACAAGAAATGAACTCTCAAGTAGTATCTGACAATGCAAGAATGAATTCCGGTTAAGCACTGAATCTCTGATTATCTTTTCTCTACTGAATACTCTGTTTATGTCTCAGTTAGCTACTAGATTGTCTATAAGCAAAGTGTGAACGTGTAACTGTGCTCAATCGCCCCAAAATGGATCACCACGCAATAATATTACTACCAAAACCAATCACCAATTTGATCTTATATACTGGGTCTTAGCACAAAAGTAATTTCCTTCAAGTCGACTTCAAGAAGTGTAATGTGTAGCTCCAAGTCGGCTTCAATCTCGAACAAAACATAGCACCAGACCAAAAGAGTGTATTCACATGCTTCCTAAGGATCTTCCCATTCATCAAGAACACGAAATAAACCACCAAAATTATTGCAATCATTGGAAATTATTCTGGACCAAAACATCACCGAGATACCCTATTTTACTGGTTAACTCTAGCTTTCGGATAAGATGAATCATGACCACTAGATCGAGTCTTCAAGAAGAGTTTCCATCAATGAAAACCCTAGACCATAAATCAAGCATCGAAGATCACTAGATGAGTGTCAATTGCCAACAATGGCATGATGCTAACCTTGACCTAAGATGAAGACCTAAGAATATATGATGGTTGGAGATAATCTAGGCTTTCCAAGACAATCAGAATCAACAATCTAGGGATGCTAGAGAAAATTTAGGTAGGACAAGTGGACCTTGAACAAGTTGATGTGGATAAAACCACCACCTAGGATGTAGATGTGATGGAGAGAATATAGAAAGTAGGAGAGGACACCTAAGTTTCCTCCTCCTTTTGACTAGGACTAGAAGTTGAAGATAATTGAAGAAATTAAATATTTAAAAACATTTAATTTAATTAGCCACTTGGTTGTTGAGATGGCATGATGACATGAAAGAGAATATGATGTGGGATTTAGATTGAAGAACTTAGGATAGATGATGAATTAAATAATCATAGAATTATTTGATCAAGATGAACTTTAGGAGAAATGATGAAATTTAATTAAATAATAAATATTTAATTGATAGATTGACTTAGAAGAATATGAGACATAAATAAAATTAATAAACTTTTCAATTTATTTATTGATAAAAGAATAAATTTATTAAATAAATAATAAATTATTTAACTACGTCTAGTCATTTTTAGGTGTATACATTTTTCCCTTCTTTGAGAATGTGTTGGAACAACGTTGTTTCAAAGAAAAATAATCAAGTCTCTAATTGCCCCTAATAGTTTGATATTAATGATCTGCCCCCTCAAGAGATAGATTGGTGATAAATTTTGGTGAAACAAACGATCTCACAAAAATTAAAATAATTTTGGATGAAGAAATGTGTGAAAAAGATGTCGCCAATGATATAAAAATTTTCCCCAACACTACTTTACCATCAGACCTCCAATTAAGTTAAATTGAGCTACATATAGCATTGGGAGGCCCACTTCCAACTCATTTGCACACTTGGAGATTGAGGAGAAAATTGTGGATTGTCTTTTGATTGCAGAATAGTGTTGTCAACTATCAGAATGGTGATCCCCTACCACAACCATCGATTTGCGTACGTTCACAGATTCCAAAGGCTGCTCGAGTATGGTCCCTCAATATGTACCCTGTACCCACTTCGTACTTTTGAATTTAATGTTTTAAGGTCAAAATTTGAATATTTTAGCACTAAAATTAGTTTTCCAGATTTCAAAATTTCTTTTAGTGCTTTCATCTTGTCTTTTAGCACAATTGTTAGTTTTTCTAGCGTTTATGTTTTTTTAGAACTTATGTTGCTTATTTTAGCACTTTTCTTATGTTTTTTGGCGCTTTCATTAGATTAGCACATATGATCATTTTTTTAGCTCTCTTGGTTGATAGTTTAGCACATAGGGTAGATTTTATAGTGCATAATATATGTCTTTTAGCACAAATAATTTTTTAGCGCTTTTGTGAATTGAACTAGTGCATTTATTGTTTATATTAGTGCATATGATGATCTTAGTGCACATGTAAGTTTTGATAGCTCTTTTAGTACTGGTTTTAGTGCTTTCACATTTTATTTTGGTCTCAAGATAGTTGTTCAATGTTTTTGGGAATTTGGATAAGATAGTTACATAATTTAGATGATTTGGATAGATGAGTTGAAGTCATGATTATGATAGCCATTGATAGGGGCTCAATGAGATTGATGCAATTTTAAAAGAGCTGATAGGATAGGAAACTATATACCTAGATATATTTGATTAGGATAGATGCAACTAGAGCTTATGATTGATGCCTGTAGTGTTGATTAATTTTCAAGAGGAGTTGGATGTTCTGATGTCTCGGAAGTGATTCCCGAAGATGATGTGCCTATGACCCAATTTAGATGATGCAACTAAAGCCTGCATTGATGCCTATGGATTGAGACATCTCTTGTACATGCATAATATCAAGGCAAACAAGGGTTTACTGACAACACTTGTAGAGAGATGATTCAAGGAATATAACACTTTTCATTTACCTACCAGTGAGATCAGTGTGACACTCGAGGATGTCTAAAGGATTCTACACATCTGATTACTGGGGAGTTAGTGTAGTATGATCACCATTAGATGGAAGGTACAACAACACTACATAGGGTATTTGATGATGAGAACATTGGAGGTGTAGAGATCATATGGGTAGACATGATTCAGTACTATAAGCCTTCACCCTTGATTTTGGCAGGTTTGATTGGAGGTTTCATTTGTCTGGATAGGAGATCTCATAGATTATCAATTGGATGGGGCTAGATTCTGGAGCAGATGCATAGGACTCGGTATGCATGGGACTGTAGACACCTGCAATTTTCCTACCTAATTAAATAAATATTTTATTTATTTAATTAATTCATTTATCCTTTTCTAGTCTTTCCCTTTTTAAATAAATATTTTATTTATTTTAATTGGTCCCAGTTCTTCTATTAATTAAAATAATATTTTTTTATTTAATTAATTAATTAGCCTTTTCCCTTCATGACACATGTCATTTATCTTTTAATTTTTCTTCTACCTACCCCCTTCATATTTTATTATTTCTTCTACCTACTTTTTAATCTTAGCTGACCATTTATCCTTTTCACCTCTTAATCTTATCCCTCCATTTTCTAAAGTGTCTTCTATATAATAGGATTCTTTCATCCTTTGAATCCCAATCAACTATACAATCCTAATGCATCTATCAGGTCTTCTTTCTTGTAATCAACTGACTTCACAACCACAATCCGTTCTTTGTTGAGCTCTTGTGCATCTGTAGAATCTAAGAACAAATATATCAAACAAGATCAATGGAGATAAGAGACAATGGAGATCAACCCTACTTGGCATGCGAATGGTATTATTGTTTTATTTATTGATTTTCATGTTCTTAGGTTTCTTCATTGGTGCATGGTGAATGCTTTTTTTGTAGAACTAGGTTTTTTTATGTGGTCGGATCTTTGTGATTTTGTAGTAGTTTGTCACCATCATTTTCACCGCACACATTTTGGCATGCCCGGTGGGACTCTTGTCCCTTAGTTTTCAAGACTTATTTGCAATTTTAGTCTTTTTTGTCAAGTTGCAGGTCGGATCAATGACAATTATAGGCGATACCGTATTTAAAAATCATCTTTCTGTGTCTACGATTTTGTTTTGTTCTTTGTTTTGTAGCTTTTAGATCTTTTTCACATCTACATCAATTATTTCTAGTTCTATGAGATACAATACCATGTCTAAATTTTATGTCGCGTTTGTGCACCTTATAATCGCATTTGAGTCATACTTCTGCATCTCTGGCTCTCATTTCTACGTCTTCGTTCAGATTTAGTACATGAACTTCAAAATATTTTCATTGCAAGTTTTAGATCAGATTCACATATGTGTTTAGTATTGTTGTGTCTATGTAAGGTATAACCACGTTTCTATTTTGCATTTTTTAGTTTTCAATTTTCAATCTTGATTCTTTCCTTTTTTTTGAGGTTTTCAGATCTGGTTACGCCCTAACCCCTTACTTGGACTAACAAAGTGGTGCAACTGTTTAAAGAGAAAAAACATATTGTTGAAGGCCTCCTTTTTCACATTTCAATTTGAATTTTTTAAAAATTAACCTAACAAGTGTGCTTGCAAGTGGGGGTGATTATTAAAAACTACCAATCATTTTGTTACAGGGGTAATCTTAGTGTGTGTCTTTGCATTTCAATTCCTAGCTTAATTAGGTTCAAATGTTTTCATTGATATTTTTCTTTATTTTTTTAGGGTTAATTAATCTTGTTTGAAGTATCTTGTGCCTCTTGGCATGTTTGTGTTTAGGTTAGAACCCTAGAGGTGATAGAAATAGTATCCTCTCTCCTTGCCTTCTATTGGACCTTGGGTGTAAGAGAAATTGTTATTATATTTTAGAGGGTTTGCCTCCCATATGTGAGAGGGAATGACCCAAGCAATAATGGGCTAAGGCCAAGTCTTCACGATAGGTGCTAATTGCCTACCTACGTTGACTTCCCCAGTACCTGTGTTCTACAGGAAGGAAGCCTCTTGAGGGAGAGAGAATATATGGATGCCCAAAAGAGAGTCCCATAATAAAAATCCTTTGTTTTAAAGGCCAAAATCCCTACTTTTGATGGTTCAGGGTGTGCAGATTGTACCCCATAGATACCCCTCATGTACCCTTTTATGTTGAGATAAGAATCCCTCAATTGATCTTTGGTCTTTAAGGTAAGAGAATTTGGTATGCCTGAGAAGTGAGTGCCATGATGGGGGAGCCATTGCTACCAGAATCTCTAGATGTTTGCTTGTTTGAGGTATTTCTATGTTGTGGAGGCCCCATTGAATGGTTTCTCTTTCAGCCTAAGATTGTGCATATTTTCAAGTGCTTTCAAGTTGAACATACATATACACAACAAAAACTTGACAAAACACCTTTAGACTATGTATCTTCGTTATTCATTGTGTTTTCTTGCCATAAGACAATTGTGTTTGTGTTTCACAAACTAAGAAATTATCAAAGAATCAAAAAACATGTCTGTGTCAAATGAAACAACATTTGTGTTCAAAAGTCACGTCTATGTTGGGCAGAATCATGTATTTGATTCTTCAAAAACTTAAAGAATATTGCATAAACTAGTTAAAACATGTCTACATTATGAAAAGGCATCTGCGCAACATATTACCATGTCTAAGTTGCCTACAATTGTGTTTGTGAATTCAACAATTATCGACAGTGGGAAAATGCATATGTGCAAGGCAGCACCGCTTCTGTGTAAATTGAACATTATCATTATCAATTTAAATCATGTCTATGCATTCAAAAATTGCATTTGTGAGGGTTAAAACTGCATCTATGAACTCATGGTGCATCTGTGTTTTGAGATCAAAAGAGCTTCTAAGGAAGATTCCTATAAGGCTTCATTTTTATTCAACCAATATTTATCATGGATTTGACACTCAATCATCTACAATCCTCATACACACTTTTCAAACTATAATCAAAAGGTTTCTTTGTGGTCCTAATCATATATTGCAAACATATTACAACATATCACTAGGTGGTGTTGTATTAGGTCTATCATCTTGGGTCCCATTTGGTTCTCTTTAGTCAAGGTCAACTTACTTGATCAAGAGATCTATCATCTCTTTGGAAGTCACACCTTACTTTAGATCACATATCTTGGACTTACATTTGTTGGACATTGCAAGACAACCCTAGATTCTTGTTTTCCATCTTATATCCCTCCTTGTCTTCCATAGTCTTCACATTTTCTTCCATTTTTCATTGTAGCCAAGGTTTAGTTAATGGTTGAAACTCATGCACAAAATTCTAAAAGATAAGCCAAGGAAGCTCTAATATCTCTCAACATGACTACCTATGAGTTTAAAGGAGATGAATTTTACAACCCATTTGAAAATTGCAATAATATACCAAACAATGACAATGAGAATAACAATGATAATGATAATGACAATGACAATGCATCCATCACTTCCACATATGTCGAAGAGACTATAATTGATCCAAGGTTCAATATAATAGTTGAAGAAATCATGAGAAGGGATCATCAACATTTTTTCAAGTCATGGCACAAAGTGGAACAAGATTAGCTCATGATTTTGATGTGTCACAAATTTTAGAGGATGGTCCAAATCAAGTGAATCGAGTAAATGCAAATCCTAGAAGGAATAATGCTAGTAATAGGAGATAATATTTCATGCCTGAGTCACCCTCATCCTTATTTCAAAAACCTGAAGTCACCAACACTCATACTCACACTAATTTTGCTAAGAACTCTCATGAACAACCCTGTAGTCACCCTCTTGCATGGAGGAGAAATACTCATATACATGATAGCAACCAAGATCATATCAATGCCTATAATTATATCCTAGGGAACATTAAAAATCATGACACAAAGAGACCCTATGTCAGATTTGGGGGAAATACTCAAGATCATTCTTATGATACCTCTTATCCTCATGGTCATGACATGTTTAATCGACCTAGACCTATTGCTCCTCATTATAATACCATATCAAGTGGCCCTTAAACTACTTATAATATGTTCCCCCTCCATATGAGCACATATATGATCAATACCATCCATACATTCATTATATCCCTCCTCCTCTATCTGGTGGCTTAGGCATGGAACTAAATCAAAGAGATAAGACACCACCGAAGAATGACTTGTAACAACAAATCAAGGATTTGCAAAAACAATTGGTAAATATGAATGCACTAAAGCAAGAGTATATAATGAAGGATATATGTTTGTATCCATTTGATAGAAGTATTCTAATGCCTCCTTTTCCTCCACATTTTGTAACAACAAAATTTGACAAGTACAAAGGCAAGGGAGATCCTAAGGTACACATAAGAGAATATTTTACTGCTTGCATTGAGGTAGAAAGAGAAGAAACATACTTGATGAGATTGTTCCCACAAAGTTTAGGTGGACAAGCTATGGAATGGTTCTCCCAACTTCCACTTGGAATCAATTCATGGAGTGATTTAGCATAAGATTTCATACAATATTGAAATGGATGTATAAGTGACTACTTTGTGCAATACCAAACAGAAAAATGGAGAATCATTTGCATCATTCTTACAGGGATGGATTATTGGAAATATGCTGGATTTGGTTAAGTATTGTCATTGATGTCAACATTGTATCCCGGTTGGAGACTATCTCGGTTAGTCTTGGTGATCTTCTTGGTTTTGGCTGTGATTCCGATCCAGTATGATCAGACCTCTGGAATCAGTTTTGGATGCTTATTTTGATGGTTATATGCTTGCTATATTCTGGTGGTTTCATGGTTTGGTTATCACTTTTGGTATTTCCAGTCATCGGTTGGTTTGTGCCTTTATCAACTAGCTTTTGGCTTTATCGGCTTCTGGCGTTCCCAGTTAGCTTTACTGGTATATTGTTTTGGTGACTTGGTCAGTGGATTTTGGTTCTATCTTATGGAATCAGTTTCTTTCATGCTATTGGTGCTTCTTGATCATCTCCCGAGCATTTGGTGACTTTGCGTTGGATGGTGTGCTATTATGGTAGTCCTATTTGGACCCGGTTAAACTTTCATCGAGGGTTTCTACCGGCAAGTGAAGCGTGTTGGATTTTGGTCTTAGCAGAATCCCCGATGGATATAATTATTTGGTTACTTGTTTTAGGTCCTTTCTATATAATGTAAATCATAATATTGGTCTGGTGGCATCATGTGATGTAATTTTTGTAATTATGGGTTTATGGGTTTAGGGTTTAGCCAACCTTGTCAATAAGGTTGATGATCTATATTTATAGGCGACTTATTCATGTAATTTGGTATGCGATGGTTATGGTTGGTTAATTCTGCATTATCAGAGAAATAATTAAGTGTGAATAAAGTCATATCATTCAAGTGAAGGTTGGAAAGGTTTTGTATTGCAGAGCAGACATCAGTGCTTAACCAGAACTGTATCAGGCATTAGTAGATGCTACTTTCATAGTTCATTATTTTTCGGATTGTAGTCTGATGTTTTTGTAAGTCAGTGAGACTTCCCTTTGTGATGTAGTGAGCTCTAGGTTATTGGCCTTTCTACATGTACAAACCCCTTTGTAATTATTTACAATACTACTGCAGAGTATTCATCTGATTGTGGGTAGGGTTTCCCACCATGGTTTTTCCCTTTCTAGGTTTTTCACGTTAAAATATTGTTGTTATGTTTTTTATGCTTTCATGTTATATTCTTCATTGGGTTGTGCTCCGGTTTAAGGTTTATAATTGAATTAACTACCATTATTGTTAAGTAAACTGATTCACCCCCCCTCTCAGTTTACTGCCAATATCAGTTCATTCCAACATGGACAAGTCTTGCTATTTGATGTTCTTGTGATATCCCACAAAAAAAAATGGTGGAAATGTTCACTCAAAAATTCAATAAAGACATTGGATATGAATTAAGAAAATCTTATTTGTCCACTTTTAAGGAAGTCATTGAAAATGGATTGGCAATTGAGAAAGTTCTTATTAAACAAGACACCATTAAACTATTTAGGGATAATAAAGATGAATCCAATGGGAAAGATAAACCCCACTTTTGGAACAAAAACAAAAACATAGTTAACAATGGTGTAGTAGATGCAAATATGGTGAAACCAAAGATGACTTTCCCGAGTAAAAGTTCATCTAGTTCCAATAATCAAGTGAATTCTCAGAGGCCATCAAAGCCTCAAAGAAAATACACTCCATTGGGAGAGACAATTGAGACAATATTTAAGAAATTGGTTGTGTTGTCCTCAATTTCAGCACAGCCAAAATCGTGAGGCAACCCTATGAAATTGGTCCATTTCATACCTCATGCCCTCCGGTAGAGCTTGATCGGCTCCATCGATTAGCTCATTTAGCTTTTCGCTTTTCATTTTTATTGTTTTTAAGTTCTTTTAGATTTGCAGTTTTACTTGCAGGTCAGACTTTTAAGGGTTCTCTCTTTTTGAAGGAATTGTACATCGGACTTTAAAGTCCGATGTGCATAGTTGTGGTCCTTCTCTTTTAGATCAAACTTTAAAGTCCGACGCGCAGGGTCTTTGTCCTTGCACATCGGACTTTAAAGTTTGATGTGTAGGTTGATAGCAATGTTTTGCATGTTGGACTTTAAAGTCTGACTTGCAAGAGGTTTAATCCTGCATGATGGACTTTAAATTCCAACATGCATGGCGTGATGAAAAATAAATGAGGGCATTAATTGCTAATTTGGGGTTATTTATTTAAGTTTTGTGTTTTGATTTTTCATTTCATTTGCTAATCTCGCGTGCCCTCCTCCTTTTTCCTCCATTTTGGCTCACCTATCTTGCACATTTATTGGATTTTCATCGGATTTTCATCGATCATGGCGGATTGAGGTAGGCTTTTTGTTTTTCATTTCGAGTTTTTTCCTTGCAATGTACCCTCTTTTCTTCTTTTTCGTCGCCCCCTTTATTTTGGGTTTTCATTTTTAAAATTGGAGCACGTCGGGTTTTTGAAATCTGACTGCTCCCAATCTTTTCTTTACCCCTCTTTCTTCATCTTCATGTGGGATTTTAAATCCTGACATGTAGGTGAAGGAAGATCTCCTACATATTGGACTTTAAAGTCCGATATGCGGGAGATACCCTCTTGCTAACAAGTCGGGTTTTGAAACCTGACATGTTAGCAGAAGGGTTAAACCTCTTGCATATCAAACATTAAAGTCCGATATGTGAGAAGAGTTTGTCTAATTGACATGTTGGGTTTTAAAACCTGACATGTCAATTGGTTTTCCTTCCCTTGCACATCAGACTTTAAAGTTCGATGTGTTGGTCTTTTTCACTTGCACATCAGACTTTAAAGTCCAATGTGCAAGTTTTGACTCCTAAGGTGCAGGTCAGACTTTTTTCCCCCAACTTGCCAGTTTTAACAGTTTTGCTCCCAAGCTTGTTCTGACTCTGATTTTTTGATCCGGTTGATAAAATTTGGTTTTAGTGATAAAGATAACTATCGAAGAAGCTAATCCTCAGTGTTGAATGTAGTAATTTACAAATGTCAAGAACCCCTCATGACAAATCAGAGCCTTCTTCAAGTCAGTTGGAATCTTCATCGAGTAAATCATTAGCAAAGAAGATGAAGTATAAGTATGATAAATAATTGAATTTGTACCCAGAGAGCTTAGTAGATTCAAACATCAAGGAGATCAAAGATATAGAAATTGGTCATGTTAGTATGTAGGAGTTTATTGATCGAGTTGAGAAAGCTCCTTCCCGCCTAACAAACTTGATCATATCTGAGTTGCATAAATATGCTTCCTTCCCAGTTGCAGCTCATGATCCAGATTTTGTACTTGCAATGGTAGATCACTTCGATCCAAATACAAGACAGGTTAAGGATGCTGATCAAAATGTAGTCATGACTTTGGACAGTGTTTTCTTCAACAATGTTTTCAAAGGTTCTTCAGTCGAGGAAGTGGCCGACATTTCTAAAGAAAGTGCTCAGGAGTACTATGAGAAAAATGAGGTAAAATGCAAGAAAGTAATTAATACAGTGTACCTCTCTGCTGCTAGAAACTCTACTACTTCTAGATGGCCTAAATATTTCCATAGAAGTGACTTAAACGAGGAATACAATGATATGGTCACCATGTTGGCACAAGTGAAAGGTTTGAAAGACTCATTATTTCCAAAACTGGATGTGATATTACACGAATATAATCAGGAAAGGGGTTGCTAGGATTAATTGGGGTGAGAAGATCAACTATGCACTCTATGCATAGTTGAAGGAGGTAAAAGTGACATTGAAATTCTATATGAGCTCTTACCTAGTATATGCAGTTGCTTCTATGAAGTAATATCCAGGTTTATCTACCAAAGGTGACAGGAGGTTAGTACCTGTCTGGGAATACTGTGATCAACTCACAATCAAAAATCAAGGTAGCCATTTTAGAAGAGTCAACGATGCTTTCCTTGCTATGTGGAAGTGCATGTTTGATAAAAGCCTACAAAAGAAAAATTTATCAGAGGCGCATATAACAGGGTGTCTCATTTTG
Organism: Cryptomeria japonica; assembly: GCF_030272615.1. Taxonomy (NCBI): domain Eukaryota; kingdom Viridiplantae; phylum Streptophyta; class Pinopsida; order Cupressales; family Cupressaceae; genus Cryptomeria; species Cryptomeria japonica. The sequence goes on along the minus strand of NC_081407.1, from coordinate 491,326,522 downwards.
GATGTGTTTTTCTTCTGTTCTCAACATTCACTTACATCCGGATAGGATGTTTCTCAAGTGAACCTTTCATTTTACCAAGGTATCCTTCTAACAAGATCATCCTCATGGAGTTATGTTGGCAACTGATCTATGTGCATGAAAAGAAATCGCAAGCACATAAGACCAGATTGAAGTTCCCAAGATTTATTGGTAGGTACTTAGTTTTAACTAACCCCAAGGCCAAGAACATGGAGGAAGAGATGCAATGGAACACTACGTGAAGGTTCAAAGAACAAACTAATTTTGATTTTTGTGGCATGAAGAATAAGCTCAAAAGAAACTACACCCATGTTTTTAGGTTTGAAGATGTATGGGCAGATTGCCAAGATGAAGAAGACATAAGAAGAATGGATTTCAGTCGTCTTACCCTAGAGCAGATTGAAAATATGGATTTGGCAAAAAATCCCAATGACCATGGAAGACACTGATTACATAATAGACCCAGTCTAGTATAAAAAGAAGATTGTCGACTCTCCACTTCCACCAATGCAATGGTTGAAAAAGGAGAGTAAGTCTATCACTCAAAGAATCTCTCCCATTTTGGCAAATACCAATGCATAGTTGTTGAAAAATAATCTTAGAATGAAATAGCTTCCTGCTAGTTCTGGAGATGATGATAATAGTGATGGCTCGATTGGTAAGACAACTACGTCTGAAACAAGAACCAAGAGCAGAGCAGATCCACAAGTATCATCCTCGGCCCCTTTAACACAATCTAAGGGGAAAGGACCCAAAATCAAGCTCATAATTAAAGGGTCAAAAAAAGGTGAATCATCTTTAGCAGCGCCAGATACAGTCACAAAGGAATCAGAGCAACAACCTACTAGAGAGATTGAGAAAGAAAATAAGTCGGAAGAAGGTGAAATTCCTCATCAAGAGGAAGCACGGGATGAAGAGCCAACACATCATGGTGAAATTAATGTCCCTGCCACCTCATAGGCACCAACCCATCAAGAGGTTGTTATTCATTCTATTGAAACTGACTCACATCAAGAGGATGAGGGATTTGATGATGAGGAGTTAAATTTGGACAAATCATAGTTAGAAGCTGCTCAACAATTTTTTTACATTATCCAATTTTTCTAGTTTGGATGATATTCCTTCAACCACCATTGAATCTTCAATGTTGGATTTTCCTAAAGCTATGGAGCAAGCATTTGCGGAACAATAGATGATGACTTTACCTTCTACGACGGTCATAACAGAAATTCCACCTTTGGTAAGTACTAAAATTATTTCCACTGCACCTTCCACTCTCACCTCTGTGGCTATAACTGAAGAAGTGTCAGTATCAACAACTGTTACTACATCAGCGGGCATATCATTGGATACTTCAGCATTGATACCGATAGCAAAATCTACAACCACTGCAAGTTCAAGCTAGTTTGCCCCTGAAATACCAAGTGATATTCAACAAAAAGATACTACTCCACCCGCCAATCCAAAATTACCACCTTGGATGGAGGTAGTAGCACCCAAGAGGAAGAAATAGGTAATTTCACTTGATGAGTTTGATTTTTAGCAGTTGGTTTCTCTAAAGCCCAAAGGAACAAAGAAGTCAAAGATTGTCTCTCAAGTGTTAGTAGATCCAACTACTAAAAGGAAACATGCTAAGGTCATGGTACCATCATCAGATAATAGTAAAGATAATATACAACCTAAAGACTATACCATGCAAACTGTAGAGCTAGGAGCAGAGACACATGAGAGTGTTAAGCTGGATTCTCAAACGGTTTTTAACTCTTTGTTACAGAGGTTTGATCAAGAGAAGGATGAGAAGAATGAATGAAAATAGAAGTGCGAGCAATTGACCAATGTTCTTCTTAAAGTTACACAATCTTCCTAGGAGATTGAGCCCATAGGTTCCTCAATGGATACTGAAGCTCTTAAGAAAGTTGAACAGATGGGAGCTAAGGGTCAAGTGGTGGACGAATGGATTGCACGGTTGAAATTAGAAGGGTCTTATCTTCTAAGTTTGACAATTGGGTTATTGGCTGATTTTGAAGTAATCCAAAGTCACATGCAAAATATCAAGACTTCATTATCTCAAGAAATTGAAAATATTGAGAAGAGTATAACCCTTTGGATCAAAATGGAGGACTTCAAAATAAATGTCCCGATTGAAAATAAAGTGATTCCCACAAGAGAGAAATATATCCAAATCTTGTCACTATTGTCTCACAAGAAAGAGACAATAAGATTGATGATTGCAGAGCTGGATCGAGAAAGGAAGGAAGGTGATGATGAGATTGATCTCATTTCCGCCAGAATTGCTAAACTTCCTTGTTATCTATATGATGACAATCAAAATCTTGTTACTAGTGATGCCATCACACAAGATTTTATTTCTCTAATGGATCACTGCACGGAACATAATTTCTCTCTACGTGCATTTGATAAGTTACTGGAAATTCAAGTCATCTTTGAGGTCCTTGCATCCATGCTAAAAGTTGGAAAAAAGAAATATGTGAAGGTTGAAGATGCAAATATCTATGTTCGTATGATCACAGATTCTACCCCAATGCTAGACAAAGCAGAGATGGAGGCCATCTTGACTAAGTTTAAAGAATTCCACAAATCAAATGAGGAGGAGAAAGATGAATAAAGTGTCCCCTTTTGACATTTTCTTTTCATGTAGTTGCATTGTTAGATGCTGCAAGTTTTCTCACAGCTACATAATTTCTTTTTGCTATAGTTGTAGTCAAGTGGGAATGTGCAGTTGAATTAGTCAACTGTGCCCACATTTTTCTCCACTCTTTTCATATATAAGGAGGACCCTCATTTGTATATTTTTATCTTTGATTATGCTAAGCAAAACTCTGCCAAATTTTTGCCTCAACTAAGACTTTGAGCTTTTGTTGTGAAGATTTGATCAAGAAAATAAAGAAAGCAATTTTATTTGATCTCAAACTTTGTGTTGTGTCAAAAATTGTTTATATGAGTTGATGTTCTTATGTTCATTACTTATATATGTTCTTGAATTTCTTGATATCGGAGATATTGTTATGTGGGTAAAAGAGCTCTTGAATTGTGAAAGTAGACTTTGTGCTCCTTGAATATTAGGGAAATTTTCTATTGTTAAGTGATTAGCAGTAGGCTTTGTATTGCTACTGTTTCTTGTAGTATTAAGGAATTACACTTGAAGACTTTGAGCTGCAAGTTGAATTCCTTACCATTGTGATAATTAGTTTAAGTTAGTGTTATATTCAAGAAAGACTTTGTGCTTCTTGCTTGTTAAATTTTGGTATAGTTTGTTGGATTAATTCGTTCATTTTCTTAAGTATCAAAGTGATAGGGAAATTGTATAGCCTCTTAAAAAAGAGAGTTATATGCCCAAAACTAACCCACGGATTTTAATTTCTTGTTAATTAGAGAATAAATTTCAAAGGGAACCTCCCCTTGATGAGAGGAGAGATTAATTTATCAACATATCTGTGTGTGAATCATATATTTTATCATTGGTACGCTAGTGACAAAATATTCACCCAACAAGTTGCAAACAAGCTTATAACAATACCAAACAATCCACCTTATGTACCAAAAGTGAAACCTGCATGGTGCAATGATGATGAGTTTTATGAGTATCACAAGAGAAAAGGGCATAAAACTAGCCGTTTTCATAGATTGAAGAACATCATACAAGATCTTATTGACAAGAGTGACGTAGAAGTTGATGGTCACACTTCCAATGAGGAACATGCAATGTTTAAGGAACCATTCCCAAAGCATGATAAGGGAAAAGCTTCTAAATCAGATAACAATTCCAATTATACTACTGCAACATATGAGTATATCATCAACAACATTTCAATGGATAATTATGTCTCTACCATCATTATCAAAGACAAAACTCCCGAAGGACCTACCCAAAGGAGTAAAGTTGTTTTGAAAGGTGTTGTGCCTGTGAAGTGTGATACTCATAGCTCCAACACAAACACTCATTAGATCATTACAAGCATGGTTAGAAAATTAAAATAAAATTAAAGATAAACCATGACAAAGCGACCTATCACCTCCTAAGAGATGTGAGTATGGATTTGCTCTCAGATCTGGATAAGCAATCCCAGTGACTTGATTACACCTAGACAGAGGATTTGAAATGATAATGATATGCAAGTTAGATGAGATTGATTATTCTAGATAGATCCAAGAGTCTAATTAAGCTAATGATATTCATGATTAAGCTATAATGATGATGCAATCAAGCTAGAAAAGAGACTGATTAAGCTAAATGATTCAACAATTATGCTAAAAAATGATCAAATTAAGCTAATGTGATTGCCTATAACAACAATACTCAAATGATATGCCTATAGTAACAATGCCTAAATTTATAATGAGATGGGATCCTTTGTGCTCCAAAATGGGGGATATTTATAGGATTTCCAAGGCCAAGGGTGAGGTGGTAGGAATCGACGGTCAAGATTGAGCTTGAAGATATCAAGGGTGAAATTGGAGGAGGTTGGAGGAAGGGACACTTGTCATCTCTTTGGTATCAAGTGTCAAGGATCCTTTCTCATAAGAGGGCAAGTGTCCAAGAGAGGAGACATGTGGCCAAAGTGCCATGTGTCTCAAGGGAAGAATATCCACACCATAGGAGGTTAGGATAAGGAGGTTAGAAAGTGCAAGATAGGATAGGGTTAGGCAAACCCAAGGTTAGGTGGAATGAGTTAGGCTAGGGGGATGGTTAGGTTAGGTGGTTAGAAGTTAGGAGGCATGTGAGTAATTTGAATTTGAAAATTCAAATAATAGGAAAAGACTAATTAATTTTCAACAACTCATAAATTGTTTTTTTTTAATTAATTAGAGGATTAGAAGAGTTAATTGAAATGGGGGGAGGATTAATTAATTTGAATTAATTAATCAAAGGGGACTATTTAAATGAACCTATTAAATAAATCCTTAGATATATTAATAAGTATACGAAAGGGAGAATTTAATCAAATTGCTAATGAATTAAATTAAATTAGAAAGGGGGATTAATTAAATAATTTCTTATTTAATTAATTATCTTCAGACCATTTTTAGTTGTATACATTTTTTCCTTCTTTGAAGTGAGGTGTGATGACGCGTTGATTCAAAGAATAATCTCATTTTGATGATGATATTGGTTTGATAGGATGCCCTAGACATTGATTGCTAAATTTTGATACAATGATGCCCCCTCGAGAGATCAATTGAGATAATTGACCTTTGGAGTTTGTGAATTTTTTTGCAAAATTGATATCCCGATTAGAAATGATTCGATTTCTGCAACTGTGTTTGATGAAAGTGTGAGTTTTATAATCATGGTGATGCAGTTCTCGATGTGATGAGTGATAAAGCTTGATTGAATTGATAAGATTGAGATTAAGTCTGGTTTTAGGAATGACACCTCATGTATAAGACAAAGATGATCAAAGCGTCTGGTTTCAGGAACGATATATCCTGTATAAGACTTGATCAAAACGTCTGGTTCCAGGAAAGATACATCCTATATAAGACATGATAGAATAGATTTAGATGTGATTGATTGATAGAATTGATAAGGTTGATTGGATAAAGAATTGACAGTTTGTTGATATCAGGTTATAGGAAGATTCAGATATGCTGATGGTGGTTCTGTTGTGGGGGTAAAAATTTGCGCTGGGTCGACAATATCTAGAGAGAGATGAGTCATCATTCTGATTGTGTATACACTTATGATGATACCTTGATGATTCCTATGATAGATTTAACCTTGGATAAGATGAGTGTGTGGGATCCCATGCAAGAATGTGATGCAAGCTAAATGCAAATGCAAATGCAAATGAAATGCAAAGCTACGACCGGACTAGTCACTGGGTTATTGAATTTTGTCATCATTGAGCTTTTGCTTTTAAAATGTGGGATGTGAGTGCAAACATCGATGGTATAATTAAGCCATGATGACCTGAGCACTAATTTCTTGGATTTTGATATTGCAAGTTAGCACAAGCATCGAGGTATAGTTGAACCAAGATGACCTAAGTGTTGCTTGCATAAAATAGACAGTATTAACCATTTCTATACGCAAATCAGAAATGTCTTCAATGATACTCTGATGATCATTTCCTGAGATAAATTTGCACATATTAATGATTAATTTACAAACAAAAGACAAGAAAAATATCATGTTCCTTCCTTGTTCCTCTAGTCAGAGACATCCTGGAGTCACTCAGAAATCATGATAGCGAAAAATCAAGATAGAAAAGTTGAACAATCATGTTAAATTCCTTATCCAAAAGATATCATCCATTGAAAAGTGTGTGATGTGCTTAGACTGACATGTGATAGTTTAATGGTTGACAATTTGATCTCATGTTCAATGTTGGATATGTCTTTGTTTTTTCTTGATAAGAGTTTCCTGACTATTGTTCTTCCTATTTGATTAAGCTCAAAATGATGAAATTTTTTGCCCCCAACTAGGTTCAGGATTTTGCCCCCAGCCTAGAAACAAAGTCATTATGATATACCCAATGATCCAAACCATGGTGAGAAATCACCTACGATGCCTGCATATGTACAAAGGCTTTATTATAGATATGAACAGTGCAGACAAAAAATGAATGCAAGTGGAAGGATGCATGAACTAATAGATGGAAGAGCTATCTAACAAATAGCGCCTGTTTGCCAGGTTTTCACCATCTGATTTTATTGCACTTTTTCTCATATTTGATTTTTTTTTTATTTTCTAATTTTTCACTGTTTTTGGATTTTCTACTTTTTCAGACATAAGAATTCTTCAGATGCATGCTATTGATGGGTTCCTTGAGCTGATCCCCATCCTGTGCTGATAACTGATATGGTCCTGACCCAAATACTGCGGTGACCATAAACAAACCTAACCAATTTGGTTCAAACTTTCCTTTCTTTTCTCGATCTACCTAGTTGCGTGGATTTTCTTTTAGTACTAGTTCTCCAACTTGAAATGTTCTTGGTTTGACGTTGTGATTATAATTGCGGCACATCCTTTGCTGGTATATTCTAACTCTTGCAATCTAGATATTCATTGTTCTTCATTTGGGATAAGGCCTTTTAATTATACTCGTAGAGAAGGTATCTCTACTTCTATTGGTAGTATTTCTTCTAATCCATAGACAAGAGAGAAAGGCGTGGCACCTATTGGTGTACGAATATTGGTATGGTAGTCCCATAGAGCAGGGTTCAATTGAATATGCCAATCTCTTCCAGCATCATTCACAGTCTTTTTTAGGATTTTCAGAATGGTTTTGTTTGATGTCTCTGCTTGCCCAATCCCTTGTGGATAATAGGGTGTTGAAAATCTGTGTTGGATCTTGAATTTGTCACATAGCTCTTGGATATCTTGATTCTTGAATGGTCACCCATTATCAGTGATAATGGTCATGGGTATTCCATAGTGATAGATGATGTAGTTCAAGATAAATGCAACAATTTTTTTTCCTGTGATATTGATGAGAGGTACTGCCTCAATCCATTTTGTGAAATATTATGTAGCTACAAGGATGAATTTGTGACCATTGGATGAAGAAGGATTTATATTTCCTACTAGATCAAGACCCCACTGGCAGAAAGGCCAAGATGTTGCCAAAGCATGAAGTTCTTGTGCTGGTGCATGAATCAAATTTTCACGGATCTAACATTGTTTGCATGTTTAATCTATCTAAAAAGAATCCCGTTCCATAGTTGGCCAATAATAGCCCAAGCGTATGAGTTTTTTTGAAAGGGTAAGACCACTTGAATGAGTTCCACAAATGTCGTTATGGAATTCATGTAAGGCCTTCTCAGATTCTTCATGTTTGAGACATCTTAAAAGAGTATCGTCCAGACCTCATTTAAAAAGGGTATCTATGACAAGAGTATAATGGGAGGATTGGCGAATAAAGTTTCACTTTTGGTTTTTTGATAAGTCAGGAGGGAGGATATTATCTTTCAGGTATGTGTAAGTTTGGCCATAGCAGGAGGAATCATGCCCAACAAGGTGATAGATAGTTTGGGAATCTGGATAATTATATGCAGGGTAAAACAACTCTTTCACCAGGAATTTGTAACGCTCTTGATTTTCCTATGTTAGAAGGAGAGAAGCAAGTGTTTCCATAGCATCTGTTGCTTTGTTGTCATTCCTTGGAATCTACTGAAAAGTTATTTCTACAAAATATTTCTTGATATCAACAACAATCTTCTTATAAGGCATTGACTTTTCATCCTTTGTTTGTCATCATTGATTTGATTGATGATGAGTTGAGAGTCTCCAAAGACTTGAAGTTGTGGAAAGTTCCATTCTATAGCAATTTTGATACCTATAACCAAAGCTTCATATTCTGTTGTATTGTTGGTGCATGGAAAGCTTAATTTGTATGCTTTTGAAATTGTATGACCTTGTGGTGTGATGAATAGAATACCTTCTCCTGATCCATATTGTGTATATGAACCATCAAAGTATAATTGCCATGTTTTTGTGGTGACCGTTAGGATATTAGCATCGGGAAACTCAATCTGTAAAGGATGATCATCTTGAAGTGGTGCCTCTGCTAGTTGGTCTGCAATGACTTACCCCTTGATATATTTTCTATCAATATACTCAATATCAAACTCACTTAGAATCATGATCCATTTTGCTAGTCGTCATGTTAATGTTGCCTTGCTTGAGCAAATACTTCAATGGATCGATTTTAGCAATCAACTTGATGGAGTGAGATAGTAGATAGTGTCTTCATTTTTGAGAAGCGAAAACTAATGCCAAGAATGATTTTTCTATTGGTGAATAGTTGGTCTCGTATCTTACTAATGTTCTACCGATGTAGTAGATGGCTCATTCTTTTCCTTCATTATCCTTTTGTGCAAGCAAAACTCCTAATGATACTTCGGTGGTTAATACATAGAGTAACAATGGCTTTCCTAGAATTGGTGACATTAGGATGGGTGGTTGCATGAGACAAGCCTTGATGTTATTGAATGCCTCCTTGCATTGATGGTCCCACTTGAAATGAACATTTTAATGCAATAGATGAGTAAATGGTTGGCATTTATTGGCTAGTTGAGCAACAAATCTTCAAATTGACTGTAGTCTTCCTTGAAGTGATCTTAGTTGACTGATATTCCAGGGAGATGCCATTTCCATGATTGCTTTGATCTTAGCTAGATCTACTTCGATACCTCTAGCTGAAATTATGTATCCCAATAGCTTGTTTGAAGTGACACCAAAGGCACATTTCTTGGGATTGAGCCATAGCCTATACTATTCTAACCTATAAAAGATCTTTTCTAGTATTCCTATATGGTCTTCTTTTTTGTATGATTTGGCCAATATGTCATCCACATAATCTTCCATGAATGTATGCATCATGTCATGGAATATCATTGTCATAGCTCTTTGGTATGTAGCACCTGCATTCTTTAGTCCAAAAGGTATGACGTTCCAACAGAAAGTACCCCATGGACATGTGAAAGCCGTCTTTTCTTGATCTTTAGGTGCTATTTTAATCGGATTGTATCTGGAGAAACCATCCATTAGACATAACATGGAGTGTCCAACAGTTAAGTCTACAATGATGTCAATGTTAGGCAAAGGAAAGTCATCCTTTGGACATGCATTATTAAGATCTCTAAAGTTTGTGCATATTCTGATACTTTTATCTAGTTTGGAAATAGGAACGATATTGGATACCCATTGAGGATATGCTATGGGTCTGATGAATCCGACATTCATTAATTTCTTTAGTTCTTCTTTGACCAGGAGAGTGATATGTGGATGCATCTTCCTTAATTTATGTTTAACTAGTTTGGCTCTTGGACTGACATTTAAGTGATGCATAATAAGCTCTGGATCCAATCCTGGCATGTCTCCATATGACCATGAAAAATTGATTTGCCATCATTTGAAGAATTCTATTTATTATTGCATTTCTTGTTCTGATAGAGAAGTTGCTAGATGTAGGATCTTTGGTTACTCTGTTGTCCCAATGTTAACCGCCTCTGTTGGTTCGATCAAAATGGACGACCTTTCTTGATAGTGCACATGTAAACTGTCAAATCTCCCATCTTCCGGCACCTCAAGGAGGTTTTCACCGTTAGATGCTTCCTTTCTTTTTACTTTTTCCTGATATTGTTTTCTTTATTTTCACTTTTGCGACTAGGAGATTTGGCACCCACTTGACTAGAAGATGCATTGTTGAAATTCTTGGTGAAAGTTGTTGTGGGTTTGATTGCATTAAGATATATAGATATGGCATGGTCATTAGAAAAGGTATCAATGGCAGTATGTCTTTCATTTTCCCAATCAATAAGTTCAAGGTGGATTAGAGGTAGGGGGTCATCAGGTTGAGATGTTTCAAGGGTATCAAGGGTCATGATAGATGTCAAAGTTTTCAATATGTATATCAATGTCTAGAATGGTACTCTCATCAGAATGCCCTCACACAAGGATCTCCTGATCATCCTCGATTAAGTCCAAGTCAGTCGAATGTGATTCTAATTCAAGTGGGCTAGTTCCTAATGTTTGCCCACATACGTGTGAACTACATTGACTCTTACATATTCTTCAAAGCAATTTTCTTTAGTTGATTCTTCAGAATGATAGGAATCCCATTCCCATTCATTAGAATCTGTCTCACTTCCAGCTTGCAATCTGCAGATTTGTTCATATAGTGTTTGATTTTTTTCTTCTATTTTTCTTTATATATCTTTTCTTCTTTCATATTCAACCTCTTCTGGACTGAGATTGAGTTCTGTCAACCTTGCTATGAGTTCTCCTTGAGTAGTACTAGGTTTGTGTTTGTTTTGATTGAGAGTTAATGCGGCTTGGGAGGTGCTTTTAGTTTGTTTTTCCCATTGATTTGAAGCTTGCTTCTTTTGCCATTTCATGTTTGCTTGTGCTTGTTGTTTGGCAGATGTTTCTTCCCTTTCAATTGCAAGTTGATCTTGTCTATTTTCAAATTCCTCTTGTTGCTGGCTAGAAGATGTGTCTTCTAGTAGAGTAACTTGTCCATACACTAAGCCTTCTTTGTTTATAGCCTACTAAGTGTAAGGTTGGATAGGTTCTGAGATACCTTCTTTTCTTTTTCCTATAGGGCCTGTTCCAGTGTATCCCATTTTTTGAAGAATGTTAAATCATTTTCCATACTTTTCTGTGGGTATGCAGACATTTTTGATCTTTTGTTGTTCTTCATCATCCCTGTATAGCCACTGTAGTACATCTTTGTCTTTTGTTTCCTCTGATAAGGTCCCAACACTAACAAATGCTCCATCAAATATTGGAAGATGTTTCACAATTGGTTGTTGTTTAGAGTTTGATGGTTTTACATAGAACTTAGGAGAGAGTGGTAATTGTGATATTGAATATTCTCTGTTCCCTCGATCTCTTAGCTACATTTGTTTTTCCATACTTCACAAAATTGAGGCAAATGATTTTTCTTTGGATTGTGTGCTTGAAGTTGACGCCTCCCTATTATGAGGAACAATAACCTCTTGAATTGGTTTGAGATTACTACAATATTGAAATAGATTTGAATCTACTGAGATCATGATTTCCTACCCATTGTAGGGAAATTTTAGGCACTGATGATATGTTGATGGGACAACTTGTATGTCATGTATCCAGGGTCTTCCCAAGAGTATGTTGTATGATAAGTCCAAGTATAAAACTTGGCATCTTGTGTCTTTCTGCAAAGGTCCCACTTTGATAGGTAACATCACAATTCCTTTAGAGGAACACTCTTCTTCATCATATGTTTTGATGCTGATCTTTTTCTGGGGATCAATTGCATCTTCTGAATAACCTAGATCATGGACAAGGCTCAAAGAGAAAATGTTTAAGCCAGCTCCACCATCTATTAGGACACGTTTAACTCATGTCTTATGAATGGTGACTTTGATATGGAAGGGAGAATTATGGGGACGTTGCAAGAACACGTCGTCTTCTTTGGTGAATGATAAGTAGTGAGGGGTTGTGAGGTGTCCCACCATGGTTTGGAATTGATCTATATAAATATCTTTAGAAACTTTTGTATCTACTAATGCTCATTCAAGAATTTCTTTGTGTGCAGGTGAAAGCTTTAAAAGTTCTAAGATGGATATTTGTGCGTGCGTTTTCTGTAATTGCTCCACTAGATTATATTGTTTTGCAGTGGATGATATGTTAGTGGTAGGACCTGGCAAAAAAAAAAAAGCTTTGCTTCTTGTGATAGCATGAGAAGGTTCTTGATGTTGCTTTTCTTTAACTACAATCACATTTACCACATTATCATATGTATGAGTATATTTTACCTTTACTTTACCCTTACCATTATGTGTTGCTGATGATTAACCCTTCTTATAGTTTGGAATCAGAGTTTTAAAAGTTGTATGAGATTCATTTGTCGTATGTCCATCCATAGTTATTACTCCATTATCAATCAAATCTTGGATGACATGTTTCAACCACTGACAATTATCTGTGTGATGTCCCTTGTTTTGATGGAAATCACAATAATGGTTATCATTCCACCAAGATGGTTTTGCTTGAGGTTCGTAGTTCCTTCATTCTGGCAAAGTAATCAATTTGTTTGCGAGAAGTGTCTTCAGTGCTGACCCAAGTGGTTCACCAATGTGTAAATCCTTCGAAATAAATTGTTGAAAGTTGATTTTTGGTGATTGTTGTTTTGTTGGGCTGCTGCTGAGTGAGTGGATAAATTGAAAATTGGTTGTTTTGGTTTTACATTGTTGTTATCCACTATTCCATCGTTGATTACATTTCAATTTCTATTCCAAAATTTAGGCTTATCATTTTTATTGCTGCTAACATTGTTGTTAGGAGGATTAACGTTGTCTTTGTATAGCTTCAACTCACCCTTCTTTACCATAGATTCTTCCATTCTGATACCATTATCAATCATCTTTTCAAAGTTTTGATGGCACTGCATTTTTAGATGATAACTCATTTGTCCATTTAGGTTGTCAATGAATATGTCTATCTTCTCGTATTTCAACACCATTTAAGGATATCATGAAGTTAATTGTCTCCATCTTTGTAGAAATGTCATGAAAGGTTCTCCACTCTTTTTTTAGTGTTACATAAATCAAACATTATTACCTCATGTTGAATGTTATAATAGTATTGTGAGACAAACTTATCCACCAATTCTGTGAATGATCTAATTCTAGGTGGAAGTTTGGAGAACCATTCCATAGCTAGTCCACTTAAGCTTTTTGGAAATAATCTCATCAGGTAGGTTTCCTCATGTGCAAACTCCATACTCAGCGTGAAAAATTCTCATATATGATCCTGGGGATCAGTGCTTCCATTATATTTATCATATCGAATAGTTTCACAACTTCTAGGAAATGTTATCATGTTTAAGTTTCTATCGAAGGGGTAAGGACATATTTCTTGAAGCGAGCATCTTCTAACAGTCCCTCTTTGCATATCTTGAATTTGTGTTTGCAGAGTTTGTATTTGTTGTGTAAGAGCTGTGATAGGATTATCAACATGATTTGTCCTTGTATGACCATGAGTGTGTCTTCTAGTATGATATTGATCTCTTCTTGTGTCATCTCGACCCCTTCTTGTATCCTCATTAGATTTGACATGGCTGATAATTTCTATGTCATCCTTTTTGGGAATGAAAGTTTCCTCATTAGTTCTTGTGTTATCAAGAATTGATGTGTCTTGAATTTTGAGACCAAAAATATCCTCATGTCATTCATTATCAGGGGAAGAGTTACTTCTCTTTTGTGCTAATTTGCTCACATCAAAATCTTGGGGGAGTGTAGCACCAGATTTAGCTAACATTAGGAAGTATTTTTCTTTTTCTCTCTCCAATATTTTCTTCATAAATTTATTGAATTTAGGATCTTGTTTGATTTCTTTGAGACGTTGTTCTATTATTTCCCCTTCTTATTGTATTTCATTTTTGAGTTCCATGTTTCTATGATCTTCATTTATTTCCAATGTTTTGATTTCTGTTTCTGTGATCTTCCATCTCTATGCTCTAGTTAAAATGGGCATACACTTGTGTTAGATATTGTGCAAGGATTCGATTGTCTAAAAGTTGTTTTGATAAGTGATCAACTGTCAATGTAAATGTGATAAAGTGACATGACACAAAAAGATGATTCAAGTGTTTAAAAGTTTGCATGTTTTTCGATCTTAGGTTTTGGAGTGCAATGATGCTGATTTTAATAAAATCAAGTCCGATAGGAATGATATATCCTACAATGTGGGACAAGGTTGTCCTGACCAAACGTTGTAGTTTCCTGATAGAGGATGATATATCCTGATGAGAAACTATGTTTTGAGTGATCGGTTTATCAAAGAGGGTGATAATGCACTTTGAGATGTTTAGATCTTGAACTTGTTGAAGGCGAATACTTGAAAATATTGAGGTGCCTATTTCTATAATCCGATTTGACAGATAATATCTTGATCAAGCAAACCAAGGAGACAATCTAAGCACAAAATGAAAAATATTAGGTATTTATGCTCACTGTAAATTGACCAAGAAAACATGACAGATCTGAGAAAGACATGCAAGAAGAAAGCTCTGGATTGACAGAGACCAAAAATTCGTATGACACTTTAGACAACCCCGGATGACAATTTAGACAAGCTCATATGACAAACTAGAAATCTTAGATGACAAAGGCATAAACTTGTACGAGCTTTCTCATAGAACTAGATGACAAAAGATGACACAAAATTCTCTGCTAAACCCACTCATATGACAATTCTCACTGAACTAGACAACAAAAGATGACACAAAATTCTCTCCTAAACTGATACGACAATTCTCACCGAACCAGAGGATAAACTAGATGCTTCGTACGACAAACTAGCAAAATTGTATGACTGAGGACAAAACAGAGAAATTTTTTGTTTGGATAGATTTTTGATTAATTAAGTTTGATGTTTTGTTTCTATTTTCCAGTTTTAGATGTATGATTTTTTGTTTCAGGGATGAAGACACAACAACCACATGATATGATAAGTGATCTCAAGCACATCATGCTAAATACTAAGGAAGTTGGATGAGAGAGAAAACCTTTTCTTGCAAACTTAGGTACACACCCAATTGCTAATCAGAATATGGCCGTTGAGTCTCACGCAATGGATTCTCAACACCGTATTATCTGACTCCAAATGCTAATGGGGGCATGATAAGGCAAGTGTCTTGGGAGAGTTACTATCACTCTTGCACAAAGATTATCCCCCTTTCAGAGGTGAATTAGGTAGCTTCTATCTTAGGGTTCGTAGTAAGGGTTTCCATTTGAAATTACCCCTTGCAGTCATGCAAGTGCGATTGAGGCCTATAGCCCTACCAAGTACCGAAACAAGAAGCAGTCACACAAGAGTGATTGAGACCACGATGCCCTACTAAATATACGATATGAGAGATCTCAAAAGAGAAAACTCAAATAATCCCATTGTCCATGATTTTAATCCCGAGAGGCCTATTTTTTAGAGTGAGTCAGAAAGCTTAGGTCTAGCTGTACTCACTTGGGTCATTCTTACAGGGTGATTATTTTTTCCCACTGTGACAGACCCGCTAAAGGTAATCAAATCTCAAACATAGAAGCGCTTCAAGGGTCAGGATTTTTGATTGTCTAAATAGACAAGAGCATACTCTCCTACCTTTTATACAACTTCTCAAACATAGAAAACAAGATGTTCATTTACCATTAGCAAAATAAGTGTGCCTAAAAAACTTAAATAAGACACAAAGTTTGGTTGAGTTCTCCTTAGGCAACCTGCAAAACAGATACGTTAGTATTCATGTGTTTTGTTGAAATAAAGCTTTGACAAGCATAATCTTTGATAATCGTCTTGCAAAAACTAGTTAGGTTGTTGAAAAACTCACAAATAGACCAGGGTTAGCATTAGTAGTGATCAAATTGAAGAATGAAAACCTTAAAATGCAATCTATTTTGGAAACATGGAAGTAGAAATTTGTACGACAATTCTCACCTGCTCGTACGATAATTCTCATATACTCGTACAAGGGCACAAAGGAGCACATATGAGACAAAAAGGGAACTCATACGAAATTCTGAATCAGACCTGCCTAGAAACCTACTAGATTAAAAATTTGATGATGCTAAGAGGCCAAAAATGAGATTTTCGACCCCACGGTGGGCGCCAAAATGTCATGCCTATGAAGTGTGATACCTGCAGCTGCCACACAAACACTCAATAGATCATTAAAAGCATGGTTAGAAAATTAAATGAAAATGAAAGATAAAGCATGACAAAGCGACCTATCACCTCCTAAGAGATGCGAGTATGAATTTTCTCTTAGATCTGGATAAGTAATCCCAGTGACTTGACTACACCTAGACGGAGGATTTGAAATGATAATGATATGCAAGCTAGATGAGATTGATTATAATAGATTGATCCATGAGTCTAATTAAGCTAATGATATGCATGATTAAGCTATGATGATGATGCAATTAAGCTAGAAAAGAGATTAATTAAGATAAATGATTCAACAATTATTCTATAAAATGATCAAATTAAGCTAACACAATTGCCTATAACAACAATACTCAAATGATATGCCTATAGTAACAATGCCTAAATTGATAATGAGATGGGATCCTTTGTGCTCCAAAATGGGGGATATTTATAGGATTTCCAAGGCCAGGGGAGAGGTGGCAGGAATCAACGGTCAAGATTGAGCCTGGAGATATCAAGGGTGAAATTGAAGGAGGTTGGAGAAGAGGTTGGAGGAAGGGACACTTGTCATATCTATGGTGACAAGTGTCAAGGTGCCTTTCTCATAAGAGGGCAAGTTTCCAAGAGAGGAGACATGTGGCCAAAGTACCATGTGTCTCAAGGGAAGAATATCCACACCATAGGAGGTTGGGATAAGGAGGTTAGAATGTGCAAGATAGGATATGGTTAGGAAAACCAATGGTTAGGTGGAATGAGTTAGGCTAGGGGATGGTTAGGTTAGGTGGTTAGAAGCTAGGAGGCATGTGGGTAATTTGAATTTGAAAATTCAAATAATAGGAAAAGACTAATTAGTTTTTAACAACTCATAAATTGATTTATTTTAATTAATTAGAGGATTAGAAGAATTGATTGAAATGGGGGGAGGATTAATTAATTTGAATTAATTAATCAAAGGGGACTATTGAAATGAACCTATTAAATAAATCCTTAGATTTATTAATAAGTAGATGAAAGGGAGAATTTAATCAAATTGCTAATGAATTCAATTAAATTAGGAAGAGGGATTAATTAAATAATTGCTTATTTAATTAATTATCTTTAGACCATTTTTAGGTGTATACAAAAGGCATTGGATCATCATCTTTAACAACCTCCAAAAGCAATATTACAACTTGATGAGGCAAAGTTACCTTTCAAGGTGTTTCATCTAAGACCACAATTTCATCATCTACCAAAAATGAGTATGACCTTGTAGAACAATTAGGGAAGATACCTGCCCTTATCTTCTTCCTTGACGTATTGTGTATATCCTCTTCACATAAGGTTATCCTTCACAAAGCATTGAGAGAAACCTCTATTTCCACTAATCTGAACATGGACCAATTTCAATCTATAGTGGGATACCTTTCCACTCCACATTGCCTTATATTTACAGAAGTAGATGACACATCCCCATGCCAAACACACAATGCACACCTTCATAAGAATAGCATTAAATGAGTCTTGATAGATAGAGGAGCAATTCCAAACATTTTCACATTGAAAACAATTTTACAATTGGGATAATTTGAACAAACAGTAGAATTAAGAAATAAGATCACTATCAAAGCATATGATGATGAAGAACACTCATCCAAAGGAATAGTCACCTTACCTTTAAGTGGTGGGCCAGTCACGAAGGATGTGGTTTGTCAAGTCCTTGATCTTGATTTGACATACAATATACTCTTGGGACATCAATGGATACATGAAATAAGAGTAGTACCATCAACATATTGCCAATGCATCAAATTTTCACATAATGGAGTTGAAGTGACAATCAAAAGTGATCCAAATCCATTGATATATTGCAATAACCTATGATTGAGACTAGAAGTAGTAGTCCTAATCAATAGAGAAGAAAATCCATCATCACCATATGTTGATCCAGAATCACTAAAAGATTCTACATGAAAAAAAAGTGAGCTTAAAGGAAAATAAAAAGATAAAGGCATGGGAGATGTAATATCAAAAATCACACCTTAAACAATTCAATGCAATAAATGGCACCTTCCTCCACATCATCGGAGGTCGTGTACCATCACTTTCATCTTTTTTCCCACCTAGACCGCTTTGTCAGCCCTAGATTGGAATCTTACCAACTTTGCCGACTTGATATCCTCGGGACACTAGCACAATATAGAGACGTTCACACAACGCGTTAGCATCACAAGAATCTGATAGTCTACAGGTGGTCATTTGACTGTTATGCCTGCACCTAGAAGGAATCGTAATGCCTCTACAGACGCCCACCTACATCAGTTTTCCTTCTAGGGCCTATATTTCTCTCTCATTTGAAGGCATTCTAGAGGATTCTGGATCATTTTCTTACAGGTTGAAGCTCTTGGCAATCTTCTTGAGCAATATTCACAGGCTTTCACAAGACCACCATTGTTGCACTCTCTTGAAAAACTCAAGCATTGTCCACAAGTCTTAGAAGGGGAGTTCACTTACTTTCCTTGATTTTTTTGCATATCCATAAACTTTTATTTTGGTTTATCTATTATTTTGATCATGTTTATTTCATCTTCATCATCCCATTTCACTACTTCTATTATATGGGTTGTTCATGGAGTGGAAACACCAAAATGGGGTTTTGATTGAGGCAGACTCCAAAACACAACCCCCAACATTTTCCTTCTTTCTTGTGTGTAGGTTTTATAGTTGTGGGAAGGGAATCATCTTGCATGAGGCTTTAATCTTGGACCAGTTGTAAGCTTCCCTCAACTTTTCTCACTTTATTTTAGTACTTCATATTTTGCACTATCAATTTAGTTTGTCATTGTATCATTCATATAGTAGTTTTCTCATAACTATCACTTTTGTATAGTTTTTGTGTTTTGTCCATACAAGATGAGAATGCCATGCTAGTGTCCCAGTTCCACGTGCTCATCCTGAGGATAGAGACTTAAAAGAGTCTTCTGAGAGTCTCATTTGCAATCTATTAGCTTAGATTTTTATTTTTATCCCCCAACTCACCCTTAGTACTAGTATAAGTGAGGTAGCAGTGGATAGCTTTGTTCTCTATAGATTTATCATCTTAGAGGTAACAAATCCCCTCCTCTATAGGAGAATACACCTTAAATAAAACCATGTACTTAATACAGCTAATGGATTTTCCTAAATATTATGGACGACCACATCCTTCTAATAATGCATCCACAATCACTATAAAATGGGATCCCACTACATTCAAGAAATGGGGTGAGATGGACAAAGAGGATCCGGAAGAAGAATCTACACAAGACAACATCACAATACCATTTGAGAACTATGGAAAAGGTTTTAAATTCATTCAAAAGTTTGGATATGATGGAAAAGGCCCTCTTGGGTTCCAAAAGAAAGGTTTTCTTGAGTTGTGGCAACTAGAGCGAGTACCCAAGAAGGAATGCACCAAAGGAATTGGTTTCACACCCTTCAGATTAGATGGTTATTGTTTTTAAAATAACATTGCAAATCATAGATTCTACCTCTACTAATGACCAACAACAAAAGAAGCACTATTACATAGATTCTAATGAATGGGAATGGGGTTCAGATAAGTCCTCCAGTGATTATGAGCTTACCAAAACATTCAGAGAACCAAGTGAACCCATGGAAGAGGAAAAGTTTAAAAGGAAATTCAGAGTTGGTCAAACAACATTCTCAGATTCTACATCTCAAGAACAGAAAGATAGTGGAGAACCATGGATAAAAACATTTTGGGATTCCAAAGCCTCTATGTCTCTAGTTTCTAGGTCAAAATTGTGAAGAGTGCTGACTCTCGTTGCTGAGTGTCCCTCTAGTGATGTCAATTTAGATTTTTTTACAATCGAGACTAATGAGGAGAGTATTAGAAATGATCTTGATGATTGCATTAACATACCTAGAGACTCTTGTGTCTTTACCCTCACTCTCACTGACTTTGAGCATACTGATGGCCTTTCCCTCATTCATCCACAACTCATTAACTGGGACCAACAAGGACCTCCACGACTTGACACATTTGAAAATGATGAGGCCTTTATTGATTACCTTGGCATACAAGATGATATTCCACTTGGGGACCGCAAAGAAGGATACATCATAGAACTCGATAGCGAGGAATATTTCAAAGAGGGTTCCAAACCTTTCAGTCGCAACATTATAAAAATGAAAACAAATTGTGGGTCTTATGTTGAAAACCAAATTGTGGTGTTCTCTGACCTCAAAAAAGTAAAAAGAAAGGATATATTTGATAGTGAAAACCTCTTTGAGGCACTTAAGGATGGAAGGTTTGACACTCTCTTTATGACATCATATCAAGAAAAATCATCAAAGTTGATTGAGGAGACTATTAAGACAAATATTGGCATAGAGGAAGTACCACATAACATCTTTTTGGCAAAATATTTGAAAGAAAAAGAGAGACCAAATTTCATAACTTTCTTCACAAAGTGACAAATCAACTTTGCATGGTCATACACTGATATGCGTGGATTGGATCCTGATTTAGTTATGCATAATTTGATAGTTACTCCTAGTGCTAAACCAATAAAATAGAAAATTTGAAAGATGCATCCATGGGTGGTACTATTAGTAAAAGTGAAACTTCAGAAACTATTAGATGCTAGCTTCATCAGACCAATTGATTATCCTAATTGGATTTCTAATCTTGTACTTGTCAGCAAACCAGATAATAGCATTAGAGTATGTACAAACTTCTGAGATATCAAAGGCATGTCCGATATATGATTTTTTGTTGCCAAACATTGATTTAATAGTGGATCTTATAGTTGATCATGCAATGTTATCATTAATGGATGGATTCTTTGGGTACAATCAAATCAAAATAGCACCTAAAGATCAGCATAAAACAACATTTACATGTCCTTGGGGTAGTTTTTTTTGGAACGTCATGCCCTTTAGATTAAAGAATGCAAGTGCTACATATAAAAGAGCCATGACAACCTTCTTTCATGATCTCATGCATGCCACTATGGAAGACTATGTTGATGATCTCTTGGGCAAATCAACTACTAGAGAAGCACATTTAGACGTTCTATCACTAGTTTTTTATCGTTTGGAAAAATATAAAGAGATTAAATCCCAAGAAGTGTGTCTTTAGGGTGACCTCTAGGAAACTCCTTGGATACATTGTTTCATAATGGGGAATTGAAGTAGATCCAGCCAAAGTCAAAGCTATATTATAAATGCAACCTCTGAAGAACATCAACCAACTCCAATCTCTACAAGGAAGACTTCAATCAATACATAGATTCATTGCATGGCTTGCAGATAAATTTCATCCTTTTCAACATCTACTACACAATAATATCAAGTTCAAGTGGGATGATAAATGTCAATGAGCCTTTCAAACTCTCAAAGACTATTTCTTAAATCCACTAGTTTTAATGCCACCTATTCAAGGAAAACCCCTATTACTCTACATATCAGCTACACAAACAACACTGGGGGCACTCTTGGCACAAAAATATCATGAAGGAAAAGAGTGAGATATATATTACACCAGTCAGACATTGGTTGGTTATGAACTTAATTACACTCCAATTGAGCACACCTATCTTGTCGTGGTTTTTTCTTCATAGAAATTGTGTCATTATATGATAACTCATTAAACCAAGCTCATTGCAACAATAACTCCACTCAAATACCTTCTCAATAATACAACACTTACAGGAAGAATGACTAAATGGGACATGATGTTGAGTGAATTTGATATCGAATATATTTTTAGAAAAGCAATTAATGGACAAGCCATTTTAGATCAACTACAAGATGCTCCTATGATTGATGACACTCCTATTGTTTTAGAATCCCCAGATAAATATATCATCATGGTGAAAAATTCAAAGCCTTAGCAGTTATATTTTGATGGTTCATACATGTAGCATGGCACCAGAGCTGGTATCCTCTTTATCACACCTCAAGGAAATTCCATTCCTAGGTCATATTGATTATTATTCCCTTGCACAAGGAACATCACAAAATATGAATCATTAACAACAGGTTTATGAATTGTAGTTCAATGGAAGATTCAGGAACTTCATGTTTTTAGGGACTCTCGACTTGTGATTCACCAAGAAAATGATGACTACCAGACTAAGGATGAAAAGCTAGTGCCATATGAGAAAATGGTGGATGATTGCAAACAATACTTCACATAGATAGTCTATGAGTAGATTCCAAGGGATAATATTTGAGTTCCTAATGCCATGGATACTATTACCTACTTGATTGGTATGCCTCAAAATGAGACCCACTATTAGTTCTTGGTGGATAATATTTTGGTTCCCTCGTATGAGATCAGTCTTGCGAAACCAATGTGTAGTTGGTCCTAATTCCCCTTGGTATGACAACATTTTCACTTACCTCTGTGACAATATCCTCCCACCTAACCTTTCCAAATATCAATGCCATACCTTCATTTTCCAATCCTCCCTCTATGTCATCTTAGCTAATAACCTTTATCGATGAGTTCTAGATGGTACTCAAAGTAACAAAGCTCAAATTGCAGTACATGAGGTTCACAAAGTTATATGTGGTGCTCACTCTAGTGGTTCAATCTTAGCCAAGAAAATTGTGGGTATTGGATACTACTGCCCCACTATGAAAAAGGAATCATATTGGTTTGTCAGAAAGTGTAAGTAGTGTGAAATTCATGGAGACCTCATTCACACACCAGCACAGGAACTTCAGTCGGTCGCCACTCCAAAGACCCTTTTTTCAATGGGGGCTCGATCTTGTAGGCAAGATTCATCCTCCTTCTTCCAATGGCCATAAATTCATTATTACTACAAAATATTTTATAAAATGGATTGAAATCATTTCTCTCACTCAAGTTACAAGAAACCAGATCGCCACCTTTATACTAAACTACATCATTTGCCAATATGGTGTTCCCCTTTCCATTGTCATGGACAATGAGAATCCCTTCAAGAATCAGGATGTTTGTGAGATTTATAACCGATTCCATAACCATCATCACTTTTCCACTCCATATTACTTACAAGGTAAAGGTCAAGCTAAGGCATCTAATAAGACTATCCTAAAAATCCCCAAGAAGACAGTTGATGACTCTAGTCGTAATTGGCATATTCAACTCAATCCCACACTTTGGGCTTATCACACTAGTGTTCATACACCTACCAAATCTACTCCTTAATCTATTGACTATGGCGCAAAAGCTATCTTGCCTATCGAGGTCAAGTTGCTATCCCTACAGGATGATTTGGGTAACAACATCAGTGACGAAGACTACAAGGTCTCTCACTTACAAGATTTTGAACTATCAGATGAGCATAGACAACCCGCTTTCAACCATCTCAAGGCATATCAATAGCATATGAGTCACAGTTATAACCAAAAGGTAAAGCCTCACACATTTGAGGTAGATGACTTAGTGCTCAAAGAGAACCCTAAGAATCAACAAGATAGAGAGAAAAAGGGTAGGTTTGAACCAAATTGGCTTGGCCCCTACGTCATCATTGTAGTATATGGATTGGGTGCATATCAGCTCTCAACACCAAATGGATAAGCTTTGGAGGATGACATCAACAACATGCACCTTCACAGGTTTTACACATAGTTTTTTAGAGTATCCTAATAAAAAATACAATAAAAATAAAAAGCAATAGAAATGTAAAGAAAAAAAATATCATTACGGTGAAAACCTTGCAAACAAGCGCCTTGTTACACAAAAAAATTGAAAAATTAAAAAAAGTAAAGACAAAAAATTTTGTCCAATGGTGAAAACCACTTTGGTGGTACCCTAGGGCATGTACCATGGTGAAAACTGGGCTACCAATGCCATATGTAGAGACTTTGCTCCTTCCTCCTTCAAGACTCAATTTTGTCCCTTACACTTTGCACACAATCACAACCTTTCATTCCATAATAAATCTACCCATTCCCATCATGTCTTATTATTGATCTACCTAATATTGGTTCACCATCCATAATTAACCTTTCACCTTTCCATTTCACTCATAATAAATTGGGTCATATTTGTACCTGGGGGCATATCGTAAATCTAGTGATGGAAGTGGGACCTGGAGCATCACATGTTTTGAGGAGCATCATTTTTCATTCTTCCTTCTTTTTCATGCACAATTTGTAATAAAAGATCACTTGGATCACCGAGCCACAATAAAGTTTCATTCTTCTCTGCAATAAAGTATCGGTTTCATGAATTCAATCAGTTTCAGGTGAGATACAATCAATAGTGGATTTTCAATAAATCAAATCTTTCAATAGACTTTGGCAAGAACATAGTTTTTCATAATACACTTTTGTTTATCAAGATAACAACATTGTGACCGGATCAAACATGTTGACATATGTGACAAGAAACATGAATAACTTGAGGATTTCATTAGATGTTAGTTTCAAGTCTTGATTTTATCTTTTATGGTGACATGTCTTTTAGTTTTTCCAAGATGTCTCTGACTAGAGATTCTATCTCTTAGATGTCTTTGAATAGAAAGGTGAGGATGGGGTATGTTCACCTATGTTTTTGTCATCTGTGGATTGTCTCTTAGTAATACTATGGCTCATCCAAGGATATGAGGACACTGTGAGTCTAGTGTGAACTGGGGCCTTCCTTGTTTGTGACTATCTTATCTCCGTGCAAATAGGTACAATGACTTTCTAGGTCCAACTTATACCTGGATGGTCATTGTTCATAAGAGACACTGGGTCATCAAATATTGTCATTTATGGCAACTCTAGTCAGTAATTTCATCCACATTAATTGATTTGCTTATATTGAAAGTAAGTGTAGATTTGATTAAGTTCGGTGAGTTAGAACAGGACATCCGACAGAGTTTGATATACTGATCGGTATCTCATCTTAGTTGAATATTTTGTGTTGTACAGCTAAGGGAATCTTGATAGATGTTTAGAGTACCTTATTCCATGATTTTAGCCTTTGGTGAAAAGTGTTGTGCTAGTTTGTAGATCTGGTATATTGATTTTTGGGTTGAGCAGTGTAGTATGGTCAACTTGTATGATTGATCATTGTGCAGAATTGGCTGAGCCATTTTGGTGACTGTTTTTGTGTTCGAGGATGTCTAGCCAACTTGTGGGAAGCATGTGGAAAATTATTTTTGGTCCGCATAAGTATTGGAGATTTGATTCAGCCGATAGTTCATACACATTGGATTAAAATGATAAATATTCTTGAGCTGACATATAGACGATATATTTGTGTGTTGCAGATATATAAGATCAATTGTTATGATCATTTTGGACATCAATGTGTATGCAAAAAGTATTTGTGATCGATTGAGAATAGTTTCACATGGATATTTGTGCTTAGGAATATTGCAAAATAGTGGAACAAAGCAGTATAAGGTAGTGTGTGAAATTAGTGGTCATTGTGCTTAACCGGAACTATACCTAGGCATTTGTAGATGTTGTTCAATAGTTCAAATTATCTAGAAGTCATTTGTAACTCATTTGTAAGGCAATGAGCCTTCTCTAGATTGTAACCCCTCTTTGTTTTTTAGTAGTGAGCTCTAGGTAGTTTGCCTGAATGCATGTGCATTCCATTGTACAAATTTATAGTTGAGCATACTATCTTGTGGGTCTCATCCACACCATGGTTTTTCCCTTAATCAGGTTTCCATGTATAAGAATATTTGTGTTATGGTATTGTGGCTATTTGGTTTATGTTCTTGTATCTTTATTTTGTTCATATGCATTAAATGGTTGAAAGATCAATTTAATAAATTTAAAGATCGCATAAAACTGATTCAGCCCCCCCCCCCCCCTCTCAGTGTTTCTTGATTCCAACAACTGTTATCAGAGCCTAGTTCCTTGAAAGAAATTTAACAACTTGAGGAGGATCTAGGAAGATGTTTTAATGGATTTTAGTAGTCTTCAACATCAGCTTCTTGTTGCACTTGATGATCTTGATTAGTCGAAAGCTAAAGTCCAAAACTTACAAAAAAATCTTAAGGATGTTGAGAATTTCATTTTCATTGAAAGAGA
Organism: Cryptomeria japonica; assembly: GCF_030272615.1. NCBI lineage: Eukaryota > Viridiplantae > Streptophyta > Pinopsida > Cupressales > Cupressaceae > Cryptomeria > Cryptomeria japonica. The sequence continues at coordinate 491,300,343 of NC_081407.1, read as the reverse complement.
AGTTGAAGTTGAGGGAAAAGAGAAATGAACATTTTTATCAGCTAAAGTAGAAACAAAGCCAAAGTATGAATGATGAAGCCTTAAAAGAGAAGATAGAAGAATGTGAAAATCTTGTACAAGATAATGTTGTCCTAAAGCATGAGATGGAATCTATAGTAATGAAGTTGACTAAAGAGATTGAAGGAAGAAAGAAGAATGAAGAAATTCTTAATCATACCCTAAAAGATAGATTTGATTAATGTTGCAGACTTAACTATAAGAATGATCAACTGAAGCTTGAACTACTTCAATCCAAGAACAATGAGCAAGATCTTGAAAGACAAATTATCATTCTTAGGAATGAACTTTCTACTGCAAATGAGTACAAGTAGAAGTTCAAGATCATCTCAGCTAAGCTTGATGAAATTCTTGAAAGCCAAAAGAGTGGAGATGACAAGCAAGGTCTTTGATTTGAGAAAGGTGAAAGCTCTAGATATAATCAAAGCAATCCCAAGTCAGCAAATCAAAAGAACAAACAAGGAAGGTCTCTAGTAAGACAACCTAATGCTTAAAATTTTATTGGAAATTTTTTTTTTTTTGCAATAAATTTTGTCATAAAGTTGTTTAGTGTAGAAATAGGATGAATCATAATGGTCCATCTTTCTCTGGTCAATGTTTCAAATGTAATAAGTATGGACATAACTCTTTCAACAAAAGAAACATTAGATGCTATGAATGTGGTACGTTTGGACACATTGCTAATCAATGCAGATCAAGAGGAAGTCAAGGGAATTTTAGACCTAGACAAGGAAATGTGGTGTGCTACAACTGCAAAAAATCCGGTCACATTGCAAGATTCTATAGAAGCAAAAATGTGAATAGTCCGACAGACAAAAATAAGGATATGCAAGAAGACAATAAAGGCAAAAAAAAAGTGGATGATATTTGGGAACAAATGAAGAAGACATGGGTTAAGAAGAGTGATTTTGATACAAGGAATGGATCCGCACCTGAATCCAATGCTAGAAATTGCTCCGGGAATTAAGCTAAGGCCTCTAGCCTAGGGGGAGTTTTCATGAAAATCCTATACACCCCCTTGTAGTAGATGATATCTGAATTTGGTAGGTTGGTAGATGTTGTGTTAGGGTATTACAAATGATTTGAGGTCATCTCCAAAAGAATTTGAGCTATAATGAAGATCCGCAAATGATTCTTTTGAAGTTGTCTGCAAAATTTGAGTGTCTGTAAGGTTAGGGTAAAACACATTTAATGCACCCTAAAAGTTAGATGTGCAAGCGATGCAAGAAAAAATTTCACCTTCATTTATCACTTTGTATTTCAGAGATAAGAGGAGAGCACTCTGCGAGAAGATTATCCAAGAGACCGAAGTGTGAACAAGATTTCTCATGTAAAACCCTAATCCAGGAAAGAAAGTATTTTCTTCTACAAATTTTTTCAAGAATTTTGAAGATGGATACCCCTCTAGTTGTCAATATTACCAAAATATCTCAGACCAACTTCAAGAAGGACCCATTCATTTAAATTAAAACAAACCTTCAAGGAGCATTTTTTTGTCGGTTCCATACAGGATTCTTGTAATGCCCGCCAAAATACCCTAGAGAAAACTAAACATCTAACATACTAAATGGAGATAATTTTTTTTTTATAATTTTAACATCTTATGCCACACATCATATCATCTAAGACATATGGAGTAACATTCATTATCATTTAAGCTTAAAGAACATAAACCATTCATATAAGTTCATTAACCAAATATGCAAGCAGAATACACATCACAATCATTACAACTATCTCTCTAGGGTACCTTAACGCCTTTACTTAACTATCCTAAGCAATAACATTCTACTCACTTGAATACCATACTTATTATCAATTAATGCTTAATCCTATTCAAATGCAACTTATATATATTCCCTTCCATTACGATATGCAATCTACTTGATTATTTAACCATTATGAGATGCACTCTACTCTATCATCTAACTAACATGATATAGTTTCTCTTTTCAATTCAAGACTAATCCCTTTTCTTAAGTTCATTTTATAATCCAAATCCAAATGTGCTTAAACCCTTAACCATTTCTTATGTACATGATCATTATTCATTTATGATAATAATGCAATACTTAATGCATAAACATAATCAACTTTACTTAACTACCTTAACCATACTATACATGCATCCCTATTCCTAGCATGATCATTTCCTTAACATAATCTTCAAATACATAATTCAAGAATCTTAATTCTTTCCTTAAATACATGTCATGCATAATTTCCTCTCTCCAATGAAACCACATGAGTGACATTATCATCTAATCATGATTTTATTAATCAACAACAATTCCTACATTATATTCACTCCATTTACTTAAGGTCCTATCACATATAAATATACACCCTAGATGATAACCATGGAAATTATGCATAATTTCCTCTCTCCAATGAAACCACATGAGTGACATTATCATCTAATCATGATTTTATTAATCAACAACAATTCCTACATTATATTCATTCCATTTACTTAAGGTTCTATCACATATAAATATACACCCTAGATGATAACCATGGAATCTAAGCTAATACAACTAACCCATTACATAAAAGGGTCCCTCACAAGCTTTATGGAGAAGCTAGTGGATTATGACAAAGGTAGGGTGAATCTCGCTGTTTCCAAAATTTCTGAAAAATTGGTGTAATAGGTCCTTTAAAATCTATGGGGTTAAGTTCAAATTGGACGCGGGACTCATAGCTACTGTAACTAGCATGCCCCATTCTGGGCTTAATTTTTTTAGAGACCTCAAAGTCTCCAATAACGTGGTTAATATGTTCCCGCGTAAGGAAAAAGAGAGGGCTAGAATTGGCAAAGCCACAGGGGGTTACCATGAAGCTTCTAATATCAAGAAAATCTAGGGCTGGGTTTTGAATGCCATAATGGAATATATCACTGTCGAGGGCCGATTTTCTAGGGCCCACACTTACCACTTTGTCCTTTTAAACCATTTTAGACATGACAAAAGGGTCTCCCTGCCCTACTACCTTTTCAGGTCCCTTTCAAGGTCCCTCAATAAACACAGTAAGAATCCCTCAAATCCGGTACTCCATTGCGGGCTTTTGTTGCTCATTTATGAGCACTGTAAAACCCTTGCCATTCTGGAAAACAAGAGGTTATCTACCTCTCTGAGGAAGAGAAAGCTGGAGGGAGGCGATTCCAGCAAGGAGAAGGCATCTTCTAGCAAAAAAAGTAAGAGTGCCTCTGAGACGGAAACCCATGAAGAAAAGATCAAAACAGAGGAAATTGGAAAAGAAGGCAGCAAAATGGATATGGATGATTCTGATGGTGAAGACAACTGGAAAGATGAGGAGGTGGGTATGGAGGAAGAAGGTGGTGATAATGAGTCCGACAATGAAAGACCTGGCAAGGAAAATAGTATGGAGGATGTGGAGTACAAGGATAATGAGGAAAAAGATGTGAATTTTGAGAGGGAGGATAACAAGGATCCTGAGAACGATATGACTAAGGATAGTTTAAGTGAAGATAACGAAAGTGCGGGTAAAGGGTTATTCCTGGATAACCTTAAAAAATTCAGTGAGGTGAGATTGGATTATGACAGATGGACCTATGAACTCTTGAAGAACCTGGAAAAAAATGGGAAATAGACAGATGAGAAGAGGAAGAATGATGATAGAGATAAGATAAAATGGAAGCAAGATATGGAGGAGAAGGTTAAATCGCTGGAAGAAGGGAGTGTGGCGATGAAAAATTTGCTGGGCATTATCCCGAATATCCTGTCAGCTGTCACTAAAAACTTGGAGGATATTGCTAAGGTCTTTGATAATTCAAGTTCTCCTAAACCGGTGGTGGACCTTGACATGGATGAAGATACTATCCAGATTGGCAATGGTGAAGCTACTCCAGCTATTGTTGCTAAGAGGACCAGGGCAAGTGTCAAGAAAGCTATGGCTTCTTCTGCTAAGGATATCCCTAATCTTAGGGAAAACATCAAAGAACTTCATGGGATTAGCAACACCTTGGCTAATGCCTTGAAAAAAATCAATTAGTTTCTTCTCATGGGTCAGGCTGGTTTTGCTGGCTTTGTTGGGCTTTAGCCGGTTCTCTATGGTTTTTTGTTGGCTTTTCATTGGTTTGTTCCTTTTTGTCTCTTTTTTCTTTATCAATTAAGATCCATTTGTAAAGAGTTTTGGGGCCCCTTCAAAACCTGTTTTTACCTTAATAAAAAACTAACCCATTACATAAATCCATTCTATTTCAAGTATAAATTCCATTACAAACATCTAAATACATGAAACCATTCCCTCGATATACAAGTACATAACTATACATCTTATAGTCTCATTATTATAATTCATGCCATGATCCTAGGATACTAATCACAATTCATTTACAATTACAATCATATGAATAATACATCATGAGCATTGCTCATTCTTAATACATGATTCACCTACATATTTTACATAATAATACAATACATGAATCCAAGATATCCAATACATAATCTACTACAAGAAACATCGATAAGCTGCTACAATGATGAAGAATTCAAAGAATATCCTAATGGTTGAAAAGCACCAACCACCTGACCATGTGGAACCAAAGGAACCACCCCTCATGCTAGGAGATGACACAAGGTCTCAACACACACTCTAGACCTAAACTGACACCTAAAAAGCCAAATAGACTAAACAATACAAGGACTCTCAGGCAAGGACCAATCACAAGCAATCACAAGAAGAAACTCTCTGAGGCTTACAAATCATCAAGTTACAAATACATATAAACAAGGGGACACATGTAGGGGTTGAGTGTCATCACATGTTATCCTCCAAAATATATAAACACAACCCTTCAAAGCATAACCCTGATAGACATGTGGAGCCAACTCAACCTATGAGAGAATCAAGGAGAGATTGACTTACCATCGCAGTGGCCTTCCCAAGCTTATCCTAAAATATCCTCCCTAGGATCAAGTCATGGGGATCAACTATTAATTATCTTGATTATGTCAAACTAACTACCCACTCATAAATTTATTATTATATTATCACTTGATTACAATATGGTAAACTTCCAATGTTCCCTGGCGATCTAAATTTCATGCAAGCCTATCTCTTGTGACCCCAGTCATCACAAGGAAGCCCACTCCCCCTAACATGTTCCCAAAACAAAATCACAACAAGAGGCTCATAATCAACATGTAAATGTAAAAACCATAAATGTCGTCATGTAGCCATAACTCATGCATGATCATCCAATTTCCATAATGTCAAGTAAACCAATAAAGAGCTTCATAGCAAATTAATACATCAAGGACCACAAAAAGGCCATCAAAATCTGCCACAAATATGAAATGAAAGCTAAAGCAAGGCACATTCACTTGATGGTTCAACCACAATAGAACAACACTCACAATCATGGCACATCAATATTAAGAGAACACAAAACCTCAACAGGAAAGCATAACAACAAATAGAAGCAAAAACCACAAAAGATCATCAAATATGATCAAACTTAAAGCTCGAAAATATCAACAGACCTCCATAAATGCCTTTGGTACGACATCAAAACCAGAAAACCAAAATAAACTGAGCAAACTGATCAAAATACTAAGTACATGCAGTTTAGCGCATATGCTTAACTCTGCAACACCTTTACTGCACCTGACAACGCATAGACCTGTTCCTAAAGCACATTTATCAAACTTTGGAGCGCATACATAAAATAAAACAATTCATATAATAAGAAATGGCACATTTGTAAAACCAGACAGCACAAATAAAGAACAGTGTAGCGCATATGCCCTAAACAAAACTGCATTTGCACAAGGAAATAGCGCATTTACTCAGAAAAATTACGACACAAAAAAAAATTGTACAATTTATGAAATCTCTCAAATGAGGGCTTAAAATAAATTCCCAAACAATACAAAACAAATGATATAAACATAATATGAAATCATTGACTATAATGAAAGATTTATTAAAATACAACCTCACGACTGGACACTCAAAATGCACTCTGGAAACTCCTGGAGAGTTTAATAAACCAAAATGACATTCACAAAATGATCCCTACCTGAAAGGAAATCAAATACATACTTAAACAATCCATAAGCTCACTTAGAGAGAAAACCATAGAAGGAAATTTTATGTAGAGTCGTGTGTTCACGACAAAACTCTCAGCCAATGGAAAAGAGTAGTTTTTTCATTCCTAAAGTTTAACTATATGATATAAATTATGCAAGGAAATATTTCATCCCAATACTATAGTCTAACTATAGGAAATATGATTTTCCAGAACATCGTATACAAACAATTCTGGAAACACGACAAAAACAGGAATGAAAAACTAAAATACAAATACAGGAATTCCATCGACCTACAAATAGAAGTAATGACAATAATAATTTGATGAAGTTCCCACAATAAATCCAACAAGATCCCAAGCAAAATCCAAGCTCAAGCGAAAATTTGCAGAGAAAGAATCAAGAACGGTAACTCGACATAAAGCTCAGGCTACTGAATAAAAAGGAATACCAAGCCTAAACCCTAGCCTCCAAACTAAAACCCTAGCCTCAAAATCAACCAATGAGAATAAAGGATAGGTGAGGAAAATATTAAAAACATATTTATAATTATAAGTGGGATGTAAAAAGATATATTATAAGATACTTTATTACACCCACATAATTAATAATTAAACTATACAAATAACTATAGGCTATGATTAAATAAATAAATCAAATGGGGATTAATAATAAATAATTCAAAAGCTCATAAAGTAGATAAATAACCACGACAAATATTAAACACTAAATAAATAAATAAATCATAAACAATAAATAAATAAACCACAATATAAATTAAACAATAAATATTGAATAAATCATAAATCAACATTAAATATCAAATAATTAAATACTAAAAAGGCCAATAATCCAATAAATTAAAGTAAATATTATTAACTATAAAATCACAAATAAATACATCAAAATAAATCAACAATAACTAGCATACTCACAATCACCAAGAAGACCACATCTCACTAACTGACATGGCAAATTATGCCAAGATGCTAACAACTCAAAGTGAACAACTTAGACATAGAGTATGTGAAGGGAACTAATGCCATCTTTGGACCACATACCATTGGGATTTAAAGACACGCTCAGACCTATGGAGCCAGGTGGGGTTGGTGTCTGGTACCTACAAATCTCGCAACCACAAAGCAATGAAACATCATATGCATATATATCATAACATGCAAGTCATAGGGAATCACAACGACACATCTCTCTTGCAATGAGTGACGTGACATCATCCCTCATGAAGATAGTCACACAATAATCAAATACATTACATCATATAATCAACTCATCATATGTAATCGTGAAATAGGGTTAGTGTAAACATAATAGGATCAATTCCATGATTAATATAAACTATCAATAATCCATCAACATAGTAATGCATATAAAATCCATCAAGCATATATGATCCATCAAACACATATATCCATCAAATCACATGATCAATAATGATAGTATCATCATCATCAAAATAACATATGTCCAAGTAATGTCTAGCATCATAATGAGTAACTGAAACACATGTATAATCACAATCCAAAACATCATAAAGAGTCTAGATAAGTATATCATGCATGAAATAAAATTCAAGTCAAGGAGGGACACTACAGTTATTCATGTGGAGGAAATTAGGGTTTATATTCATGCGGACCTTGTGAAATTTGGAAGCTCACACTTTCTGAATCTTTAAAACAAGTAGCTAATTGATGAAAATTTTAGGCTAAAACCCGAATTTAAAGTGTTGGAGGAAAACAATTTTGTGCAATTCATTAGATTTCCATTGTTCAATGAACCTGAATGGGTCCAGCATGTGCTCAACAGGATACATGATGAGTTCATGTGGTAAAATAAGTCATTCAAAATTACCAAGAATGCCATTAGGGTCGTGATAGATTTCTTCTCAACTGGTGATTTCCCTACCCTGAAATTTGTGAAGAACTAGACTATCACCAATGCAACCGATTTGAAGTTTGATAGAAGGGAAATGAAAATCAACGATATTCTTGAGGATGATATAAGATTTGACTCTATGGTTATTGGATACAAGATATAAAGTTCTAGCCATGAGAATTCAGTATTCGAAACCGCCATTTATGCAACATATGAGATGACCCAGGAGAATAAGAAGTAAGATCTGTGTGAATTTCTTTAGAGTGAGTTGATGAAGAACCTAGCCAAGATTAAACAAGACAAAAAGAATGTACATTCAAATATGTTACTTTAACTCTATGATTATTCTTCTATTTCATGAATGAAGTTCCGGGAATAGGTCAAGTGAAGTGGGCATATGACAGACCGGTAGTTGTTCAGATTAGAGAATTCTTATACAAAGTTGGTGACAACAAGACCCAAAAGGCTACTCTCTAGGGTTACTTCAAAATATTTCAGAGTGCAATTCATGATAGAGAGAGAATCCCTAAGTCCATTATTGAGAAATATAAGGATACTATTTGCTTCATGGTTAATATCGACCAATGTCTAATCGAAGCAATTGAGCATAGAATAGTTTGGATCATGCCCATGGGGTATAAAGTTGATGCACAAATGCTTGAACTATATGCTCAACATCTCTTGAGAAATCCAATAAATCCATCCGAAGAGAGGTTTGACACATTTACAAAAAAGGACTTGAAATTGCGCAAGCAGTTGAAGAAGCCAGAAATTCAGAAGAAGGTGAGAAAGCACATTAAAGAGTACATGGAGAGTATTGGAATCACTAAGGAAGTAGTTTGAGAGGTGAGGAAGAAAACTCAACAAGCTGAGAAACCAGTAAAAGTTGAACCAACTGATCTGAAAGCCTCTACTCCTAAGCCAAGGTAGACTAGAAGCACTATTCCCTCCTCCTGTTCTACCAAGACGGTCAAATCTGCCATATCCCCATCCAAGCCATCCAGCAAGGGTGATAAGAGGAAGAAATAGAAGAGCACAAGAGTTTATGTGACCATGAAGGATGATGAGGAAACAAATTTCGATAAAGAGGTGAAGAAAATGAAGACCAAGGGCACCAAAGCCACAAAAGTCTCTAAGAACAAGCCCTCTAGTGAAGGCTAAGCTAGCAAGAAGGTGAAGATAGATCCCAATAAGCCTGGTATGATAGTCTAAGAGGTTGAAGAAGCCTTACCAATGCAAGGTAATCTAAAGCCTCTTTGTGATTTTTTATGACAAATTTCATGACTCCGGCAAAAAGACTCTAGAAGAAGCCACTGTAAAGTATTTAAACATTTTCAATAGGCCTCTTGTAGAGATAATGTCAGAAATTCTTAAAGGATTATATGACATTTTGGAAATGAGAAGAAATATAGCTAAAGAAGAAGATGAAAGGCTACAGGAATATGTAATAGTCAATATAAATATGACAATAGCAATAGAAGAGATAAAGAGGATACTCAAAGAAGCCCAAAATCATTTTAGGAGAAAACAAGAATTAATAAGATTATGATTGGACAAGTAGATGAAGTAATGGAAGATACATAGAAAAATTCAAAGCCAATTTTGGAACATAATCAATATGATGTTGTATCATCCATATCGGGAATGCAAAAAGATCAACCAAAATATGATCAAGCTAATGTAGATATTTCCTATGTTCTGGAAAAAGAAGATGTAGATAAAAATAAGCAGCAAGATGAGTTGGATAAGGGTGAATAGGAGACAGGAAAATATAATGAAGATGAAGATACATGAATCCTCTAGATCAACCCATGGATACAATGCCATCAGTAGAGACTCAAGCTCCACTTGTTGATGATTTAGGTCTAAAGGAAGTTAAGGCATAAAAATATGTAGAGGATAAAAAGGTTGAAGCAAGAGACACTGCAGAGGATGTGAAAGATTTTCTTGAGAAAGATAGGCATATTTTTTATGATCTGGCACTATCCCAAGGACCAATCAACTTGGATAAAATCTCTCCTATTCATAAATTGAAGCTTTCATCATTGGCATAGGCTAAGTCAAGAGAGGAGATACTTAAATCTCACAATGAGAACAATGAGTTTCTAGCTCTTCCTTCTAGTGTTTTGCAAAAGATAATGCCTACATATGTTATGGACACTTTAGATTCTCCATCTGGGTAGCTAAAGAACTTAATTAGTTTTTTGAGTACTCATTTGGAATCATTAGGGAAGTCAGTAGAGACTAAGGTCTAGAATGAATTTGATGCTAAGATATTTGGTGAGCTACAAAAGATAATTGCTAATGATAGAATATTGTTAGACACATGTGTGAAAGGTATCCAAGATGCCTTGTCAGAAGATGGAAATGTCTAAAAATCCTGTTTATCATTTTCTAAGTTTTTTGCAGACATTGAGAAATAAATTATGGAGAATGAGAAGATATTGGCAGGTATATCCCAGTCTTTTGATTCTTTGTCAGTCTCGGTGGTCAATCGGGAGACTCAGGTTATATCTTTGCTTGATAAGATCAAGAATCTGAGCCATGAAAAGGAGAAGATTCTTATTAGATTTGATTAGCTTCGAAGCTTCATTACTCCCAAGTTAGAAACCATGCTCAGTGCATTGAAGGAAGCTCAGGATGTTATAGCCACAAATGATCTTGCAAATCTTTAGTCAATGGAAATGCAAACTTATCTCTTCAGTGGCCTAATATTAGTTTTGGAATGCCTTAAGAAAGGTTGGGATAGTCACTTGATCTCATTGAAAACAATTTTTGCATATATCTTTAAGTTCATGTAAAGTTTGTGTGTGTATGTGCTATTGTATATAGAGTTTTGGTTTGGATTTTTGGCATCTGGATCCCTACCTTTGCAATTTACGTCAAAGTGGGAGTGTAGGGAAGTGAAAAAAATTATATTCATCTTAGGGGGAGTTCAAGAACATTGGAATTTTAAGATTTTGAGTTTTGTAGTGTATACATGTTGGTATTTATTCCAACACAATCATTTTTCACTAAGTGTTGTCATCAATGCCAAAGGGAGAGATTATTGGTAAGAGACATTGTGCAGATCATCAGATGTTGTCATTGATGACAACTCTAGTCAGTAATTTCATGTGCATTAATTTATTTTCTTATACCAGATGTCTGAGTGTAGATTTGGTCAAGTCCGGTGAGTTAGAATAGGACAACCAACAAAGTTCGGTATATTGATCAGTATCTCATCTCAATTGAATATTTTGTGTTGCAGAGATAAGGGAAGCTTGATAGATGTTTAGAGTACCTTATTCAATGATCTTAGCCTTTGGTGAAAAGTGTTGTGCTAGTTTGAAGATCTGGTATATCAGTTTTTGGGGTGAACGGTGTATTATGGCCAACTTGTATGATTGATCATTGTGCGGAATTGGTGGAGCCATTTTGGTGACTATTTTTTGTTTGAGCATGTCTAGCCTACTTGTGTAAGCGTGTGGACAATTATTTTTGGTCCACATAAGTATTGGAGATCGGATTCAACTAACAGTTCATACACATTTGGTGAAAATGATAAATGTTCTTGAGCCGACATATAGCCAATATGATTGTGTGTTGTGGATATATAAGATCAATTGTTATGATGATTTTGGACATTGGTATGTATGCAAAAATTATTTTTGATTGATTGAGCATAGTTCAATGTGCACTGATTAGAGATTTGTGCTAAAAAATATTGCAAAATAGTAGAACAGAGTAGTATAAGGCAGTGTGTGAAATCAGTGGTCATTGTGCTTAACCAGAACTATACCCATGCATTTGTAGATGTTGTTCAATAGTTCAAATTCTCTAGAAATCATTTGTAACTCATTTTTAAGTTAGTGAGTCTTCTCTGAGTTGTAGCCCCTCTTTTTTTTTGAACAGTGAGCTCTAGGAAGTGTGCCTGAATGCATGTGCATTTCATTGTAAAACTTTATAGGTGAGTATACTCATCTTGTGGGTCTCATTCCCACCATGGATTTTCCCTTAATCAGGTTTTCACGTATTAAAATCTTGGTGTTATGGTGTTGTGACTATTTCTTTTATGTTCTTGTATCTTTTTTTTATTCATATGCATTAAATGGTTGAAAGCTCAATTTAATAAAGTTAAAGATTGTAGAACACTGATTCACCCCCCTCTTAGTGTTCCTTGATTCCAACAGTCATAACCTATTTACCATAATAAATCTCAATCATGATAACAGAACAAGAAGCTCTTTTACCTTCATATCTTCTACCTTCCATCCCCCTTTTCTCTTTTGTCCTCCATCATCCACTTAGGGTCCTCTGTAGTTCGATTTCACATGACTGAGTATAATGACATGCCAAAAATATTTGCATCTTATGTAGTCTTCACCTGCATCAACACATGTTAGTCCATCCCATTACATACATGTAGAAATCATAATACCATCAAATCCCGCATACACTACTCATTAGCACATCATATAAGTATCATTTTCATACATCCATTTGCATTAGTGCATACATTCACATTATATATATATGTATATGTATAGATATGTATATGTATGTACATATATATATACATACATACATATATATATACATGTATATATATATGTATGTATATGTATGTATATACACACACACATATACATACATATACATACATATACATATGTATATGTATGTATATGTATGTGTATACATGCATATACACATACATATACATACATATATATGTATATATATGTATATATATATATATTGTATATATATACATCTATATATATACATACATAGATATACATACATAGATATATACATACACACACACACACACACACACACACACACACACACACACACACACACATATATGTTGGCAATTAACACTCATTTTATTGGTTTCAATATGTTGCCATTGATGGCAACATGTTTCGGCTTCATATTTTGGTTTGGTTATTTATCGACAGACACTTCACCGGCACTGATAGGTATCTTCACCAGTTCGAAGGAATTCTTTGGTTACCGACATTGCAGGACGACATGGTTCACATTCAAGATATTGGTATAGGAGGCCGACATCATTTGGGAGATCTGGAAATTGGCAATTGATTTTGATATTCATGTATTTATATATTAAGTCGACTTGTATATTCATTTTGTAATTTTCGATGTAAGCTGACATAAGGCATGAAGGATTATAAAGGTATATAGGTCAGTTGATTAGATCATTTTGTAATGTGTAAGGTTATGTGATATAAAAGAGATATAATTATAATGAGGAATGCGAAGATTATGTACAAGGTTATTTTGGTAAGGGTTTAGGGTATCAGAACCGGAATAGACAGAGATTAACCATAACTGTATTCAGGCATAGGAGATGCTATCATTGTAGTTCACTCATTTCTTTGGATTGTAGTTTGGATTTGTATGTAGTCAGTGAGACTCCTTTTGTGATGAATAGTGTGCTCTAGGCTATAAGCCTTCCTGCAAGTGCAGGCCCCTATAATGTGTAATATCTTTTCATATGGCTAGTGGATTGATATTGTGGGTTTTTCCTCTTTGAGGTTTTCCACATATAATTCTCTGTGTTATGGTATTCATTTGTGTGATTGTCTTATTGATTGCTTATTTCAATCTTATATGTATTGGTATACGGATTGGTGAATGCATGTTTTAATAAGGCTAAAATTGATCATTCTGGTAGAAAACTGATTCACCCACCCCTCTCAGTGTTCTTGGATTTAAACAATTGGTATCAGATCCTTGTGCCTTGGAGGAAGTTTAACAACTTGAGGGAGATCCTGAATCCGAAATCCATGGATATGAGTTTTGAAAGACATCTTGAGGTAGCACTTGAAGATTATGATGATGAAAGGATGAAGAACTTGAAGTTACAAGATGAATTGAATTCTGCTCAAGAATTCATTCTTATCCTACAGGAGAGGTTGGCGTCTGTTCAAGCTAGGAGGAAGGAACTTTTGCAAAATTAGGATAATGATGAGAAAGATGTGCTTAATGAAAGATGTCAGAAGTTGAGTCAGGAGAACATGGTCATGAGGAATGAAATGCAAGCCCTAACTATGAGAATGTCAAAGGAGATTGAAGACCGAAATAAGAAGGAAGAAAATATTGCTATATCTCTGAAAGATAAATCTGAGGAATATGTTAGGTTTATTCAAGAAAATAATATGTTGAGAACTGATTTAGTGCAATCCCAAAGTAATGAACAAGAACTTGAAAGACAAATGATAATTATGAGAGATGATCTGACTATTGCAAGTGAGTACAAAGAAAAATTCAAGGTTAGTTCATCACAACTTAATGAATTATTGAAAAGTCAAAGACAAAATGGAGATTCCAGTGGACTTGGATTTGAACAAGGTCAGAGCTCTGGTACTGCAAATGAAGATCAAAACCAAAAGACATCTGTAAGGCATCTTAATGCTTACAAATTTAACGGTAGATGCTTTGTCTGATAATTTGGTCACATGGCTAGGCATTGTAGAAATAGAGAAAATTAGGACTATAATTCTACTCTTGGTCAATGTTCTAAATGCAACAAGTATGGTCATAAGACAAAAGATTGCAGAATGAATGTTAAATGTTTTGCATGTGGAAAATTTGGACATATGGCTAATCAATGTAGGTCAATCAATTATACCGGTTTTAGCAAAGCAATTCAAAAGAACAATGTTAAATGCTATGCATGCAACAAGGTTGGACATATAGCTAAGTTCTATAGAAGAATAAATCCACTGGCTGGCAATGATGGATCAAATGATAAAGGGAAAGAGAAGGTCAATGAAATCCAACAAGATCATATCAAGAAATGGGTCAGGAAGTCAGATGATCAATCAACAGATGGAAGTGCTCCAGTTACTCAACCGACAGAGGAGGTATCTCCCGCACCGATAGGAAGCTCATCCGGTAATTGAGGCAGATGCCTTAGGGGTAGGAAAAATTCATGATAATACTTCTTAAACCCCGAGAAGAGGTTCTAGAATATGTTACAGACATTGGAAATACTTATCCAGCATGGAGATGTTTGACTGAGATCCAATATCTTTCACCGGAAGTCATTCATATCAATGACAGATTAGGGTTTCTTGGAGGTTAAAAGGTTGAATTCATTTTATTTCTGATCACCTTGCATTCAGAGAAACTAAGAGCGATTCAGAGTGAGTCTAAGGCGATTTAGTGCGATCCGATATCTTCTTGAGCGATTTCACCAATGATTGAAAGAGTTCTTTAGGGTTTCACCGACAACTATTTCTCAAGTATTTATCTTTCATCATGAAAGCAGGATCATCTTCTGCACCTAATTTGTTTGCAAATCCTACTATTGAGGTTAAGGACCACCCTAGGCTGATTTTCAAGAATGCCCACATATTGCCACTTTGGATGATTCAATTGGCGCATTTTCCCATTTTCTGAAAGGAGTTGTATATGTGGAAGATGTTAGAGCTTACATTCACTACCACATTAAGGATTTGGGAACTAGTGAAATCAAAAGCATGTATATGAGCAAGTTGATGGGAGACTATAGAAAGATTAAGCCTGAGTATCAGCATATTAAGGATCTAGGGTTTACTGGCATTTTGGATATCTCACAATTTGAAGGTGAGATTGTCAGAAATGTTTTGAGCAGAGTGCATGGAGAGTTCATCTGGTGGGATAGACCTTATAAGATCTTGAAGGAGGCCATCAGGGCCATCACCAGTTTGTCATAGATTGGACAATGTCCAGAGAAGAAGATTTCTAATGATCAGGTTAACAAACTCACCGATGCAACTTTGGACCGACGATTAGTGAGGGTTAGTACTATCACCGACAAAGATCAAATTCAGAAGTATGGTTATTGGATACAAGGTATCTCAATTAAACCGTCTAAATTTTGTTTCTATCTCTTGCATTTATGCAACACATAAGATCATGAGGGAGAATGAGAAGTTAGATCTCTATGGATGGATGTTAGATGAGTTGTTAATTAACCTAGGGAAGATCAAAGGAGAGAAGAAGGAAACATTCTGATATGGAAATTTTATTGTCTATTTGATGTTATTTTTCATTAATGAAACTCCCAGTTTTGGGAAGCAACAATGGGCATTTGATATCTTAGTAGGAAGACAAATTAAACAATCTATTGCTAGTTTGAATAGTCAGCGAGATGATAAAGTTTGGGGTTACTTCAAGGCATTCTAGAAATCAATGAAATCTAGAGAGAGGGTTCCAAAGCACATTGTTGAGAAATACTCAATCGAGATCTACGTTATTGTTAAGAAAGATGAAACCTTAATGGAAGTAGTGAAACCCCAGAAGATATGGATTGAGGAAATGGGTTATGAAGTTGATGCACAAATTTTGGATGCTTATGCACAGTTGTTAATTGATGCAACTATTGGTGAAGATGAGAAATCCTTTTGTACTCCAAAACAAAAGAAGCAAGAGGTTCAAACTGATTTTAAGTGGAAGAAGAGGGACAAACAACAAGGCAAGGCAAGCAAATTTGTGGAACAGGTATCTCGGGACATCAAAGAATTAATAGATGTTGTTCCAAAAAAAAGAAGGAAGAGGAAATAGCCTGAAGTTTTCATTATTCCATCAGACTTTGGAACTGATGATGACACACCTTTAGCATTTAAGAGGCTATTGAGAAAGAAAGTCGAGGAGATTAAGGAGGAAGCTAGGAAGCAACCGGTTAGGAAGGTTACAATCAAGGTACTGGCAAAAATAAGAGCTCCAAAGGAAACACCTTCTGCCCCATCTGATACTAGAAGAATAAAGAAGATGGATGACACCAATCTTACACTTGTATCTGGTAATGTACCTATTATTCCACCTAAGACTTGTGCATAATTGGTAGATGAAATAACTAAGGATGGTATATTGAAAAATGTACAATTTTATTATGAGCATTTAGATGATGATGAACGGAGAGAAGTTGAGGAAGCAGTGTTATTATATTTGGATGTTTATAAGAAAGCCTTGTTAGAAATTGAAAATCAAATACTGACACAGTTATATGAAAAATTAGATGCTAGAAGATTATTAGCTAGGAGGAGGACAAGCATATAAATATTTAAGAGTTGTTAACTACTTGTGCATCCATTACTCCAGAGGAGTTAGATATGACTCTTGAGGTTGTAGACAGAAAAATATTTCACAGCAAGCACAAGATAGTTAGGCTTATGTTCAGTAGGGTTAATGAGATAATCATTGAGACCCACAAGGCATGGGTTCAATCCTTTTCTACAAACCCTGGTTTTTATACTTCACCGAAAGCTAAAACTGTCACTACAGACATCCTGGTTGAAGGGAAAGGTAAAGGTATAATGGGTACAATTTTGAAGGATATTAAGATATTGGATATAGAGTCCTTGATAGAATCTAATGTATAGGACATAGAGGTTATACTAGAAAATGTAGATATATCAATAGATTCAGAGAGTGTACAGGTTACAAATGTTGAGGACAATAGCCCTTTGGATCAAAATGTATAGGTTGAGGACACAGTTCATAAGGAGGAACCGAAAGTTACTGATACTGCACCAAGTGGCGAAGCCACCAGTGCAAGTGAGGAAGACATTAAAGTTAATAAACCATCAGAGGGGAAGGGAGATGAATCCGACAGGGAACTAATAGTGAGCGCATCATTGTTGTCAATTGACACCTCACAGGTATAGCAGAAAAGATTAATGGAGATGAGTTCTACTGAACTCATGATGATGGTTGCACAAAATATGATGAAGGAAGGATTTGTGGACAAAAGAGTTATTGATCAGTCTATTCTAGTTTTGCATAGACTTTTCCCAGAGTGAAAATTTGACAAAAGAGAAAGCCCATCTGGCAAGCTCAAAATAATCACAGAGCACATTTCAAAGGACTTTTAATATTTACAACAGATTTCAAACCGACAGGCATTGGAGAGGTTTACACAAGCTAAGAGAGATACATTTGATCAGATGATTGAGTTGGAGAAGGAGATTAATGATAAACTAAAGTTGATTGATAATTCTTTGAGGCAATGTAGTAATATTTATAGAGTATGCTGCAACACAGGTTTACTTATTGCAGAGACAGATAAATGGATTAAGGATATTCATGAGAAGATTGTAGGTATAGTCAATTCTTTTGTTGGCACAAATTCTTTGACTACATCTATTGATGGACAAATTTTGGTTTTGGAAGCCCAATTTTTATCTCTTGAGAGGGATGCATATAAAATAATTAGGAGAGCTAGAGGTCTTAGAGGTTTGGTGAGTCCTCGGTTGGACTCTTTAAGTGTACAAAAGAAAGAATGCATAGATTTGGTTGGTAGGCCCACACCAGAAGAGATTAATGAGAAAGAGTCATATGCTCATATGCTTAATGGACTTGTATCTATTTTTGGCACATTCAAATTAGGTTATCTAGAGCTTTTGGAGAAAGCCTATTTGGAAATTTTCAAGTATATTCAGCTCTGGTAAGGTATTTTGGGACATTCTTTGTACAATCTTTCATTCTTGGTCTCGTGTTTTGGTATTTTTTTTGGCATTGATGTCAAAGGAGGAGGTATAGGTGAAAAATATATTCTTGGCATCTGGAGGTATGGAGTATTTTGTTTAGGTCATGATCGCAGAAGGATATTCAGCTTAGGGGGAGCAGTCTTAGGATGAAACTGATAGATGGAAAGCATTATCATTTTTCACGAGTATTGCCATCAATGCCAAAGGGGGAGACTATTGGCAATTGACACTCAATTGATTGGTTTCAATATGTTTTCATTAATGGCAACATGTTCCTACTTCATATTTTGGTTTGGTTGTTTACTAATAGACACTTCACCAGCACTGACACCAGCAGGTATCTTCATCGGTTGGAAGGAATTATTTGGTTATCACTATTGCAGGCTGCCATGATTCACATTTAGGATATTGGTATAGGAGGTCGACATCATTTGGGAGATATGGAAATCAACAATTGATTTTATATTCATGTATTTATGTATTAAGCCGACTTGTATATTCATTTTGTAATTATCTATGTAAGCCGACATAAAGCATAAAGGATTGTAAGGGTATATAGGTCAGTTGATTATATTATTTTATAATTTGTAACGTTATGTGATATATGAGAGATATAATTGTAATGAGGAATGTGAATATTACGTAAAAGATTATTCTGGTAAGGCTTTAGGGTATTGGAACCAGAATAGACAAAGATTAACCAAAATTGTATTCAGGAATAGGAGATGCTATCATTACAGTTCACTCATTTCTACAGATCATAGTCTAGATTTTTATGTAGTTAGTGAGACTTCTTTTGTGATGACTAATGTGTTCTACAATGTAATCCTTCCTGCAAGTACAAGACCCTATATTGTGTAATATCTTTTTATATGGCCAGTGGAGTGATATTGTGGGTCACAAATCCCACCGTGGTTTTTTCTTTCTGAGATTTTTCACATATAATTCTCTATGTTATGGTATTCATTTGTGTGATTGGCTTATTGATTGCTTTACTTCTTTCAATCTTATATGTACTGGTATACCGGTTAGTGAATGCATGTTTTAATAAGGTTAAAATTGATCATTTTGGTAGAACACTGATTCACCCCCCTTCTCAGTGTTCTTGGATTCCAAAAATACATACATACATACATATATATGTATATATATGTATGCACATATATGTATGTATGTATGTATATGTATATATATGTATATATACATATACATACATACATACACACATACATACATATACATATATGTATATATATGTATGTGTGTATGTATGTATGTATATATGTATGTATGTGTGTATGTATGTATGTATGTATATATATATACATACATACATACACACATACATATATATACATATACATATATACATATACATACATATACATACATATATATACATATATATATATATATACATATATATATATATATATACATATATACATACATATATACATATATGCATATATACATATACATACATGCATACATACATACATACATACATACATACATACATAAATTACATCATCCACATAGATTGCATTACATAGAACATAAGCATCATAAAATCATACAGTGCATCCATAGTATAGATCATCACATAAGCATATTGCATCACATGTTAATATATTGCAAAAATCATCTCGTCATAAAGCATATAGAAGCATCACATAGAACAGATGCATATAATTGCCACAAGGAATAGGTCATCTCATGTAAATATATATCAAAAAAAATATGTGTCACGATACAATGATGTAAAAAACTCATATGGCTACAAAATCACCCAAAGGTGTCTACATCATCATATAAAAAAATTGATACAAAACTGAGATCCAAAAGAGCTATGATGGAGATCCTCTCTCAAAGCTAGCAGGCCTCGATGGAATATGAACACTTAAAGTCCCCACCCCTGGGTCACATTGCCTTCCTCCTACTGACCTTGCTAGTGGTGTTGGTGGACCCATGACACCCCTATTGGATGCCCTCTAGCTCTCTTGACCCATCCTTGTAGATCAGGAGGATCATTTGTATCTGCCCACTCTGAGGTGAGGAAGAATTGTTGTCATATATAGGTTCCTCCAATACTCTATCTCATCCCTGGCCCAGACACAGTAGGAATATCCATAATATGTATCACCTATGAGGCTAGTTTGAGCTATCTTGAGGGCCTCCTCTACAACAGTATATTGCTAGATAGCCTAGTCTGTCTCATCTTGCATCTCCCAAACCTGTCACTTCAATCAAGTCACCTCTCTCTGAAGATCATCGATTGTGCAATCTCCCTAAGGGCCGATATCTCATCCTCCTCTTATCTAGCTTTCTTTGGGGCATCCTATAAAATCCTATCATGTTTGTGTCCCCTCTATCCCTGTCCACCCTAAACCTATCTTTGTATCTAAGGTGGAACCTATAATGGCTGTCCCCCTCTCCCTCTGTGTGTCCTCGGTGGTCTTCCTCCTTCCTCATCTCCACCTTGGGCCCCCTCTCCCTACCCTCTCTCTCTCTATCCTCCTCTCTCTGATACAATCCTCCTAGCTCATCTATCATCTATGTGGTGCATCTCCATCCTCATCATCATCATCGTCATCATCCAACCCTAGCACTGGCTCCACTAGGTTTGTCAACCATAGGAAAGGATGTCACAAAATAGGTTGCATACTCTTCCATCATACCAACATACACCACATTAGGTAAAATGTCCCATGGCATAGGGACCATCCACTGCAACTCTATGAGAGCCACATCATATGACAAAATCGACCCTTAGTGGACCTACTCTCTTAATGTGCGTGCAAACTATCTGAATCCCCATGGCATTTGTCGTACTCTACCAAAATGTCTAGTAACCTTATCAATCAGGTGTCAATCCAAAATGTAGGGAGTCCTCCCTATGAGATACCTACTACGAAAACAAACTGGTAAATCTATTGCATCCTCCTCCTAGGCCTTGCAATCCAAATATGTCCTCTATAAAATACTATTTATATCATTAATCACTCACCACCAGTACTCTAGCTTCTCAATCTATGGTTGGGAAGTGATCATGCTATACAAATGTACATAAGCCTAGCTATGCTCTCTAAATATGAAATGAATAGGCCTTGTCACTAAAATTTTCTCATAGGACCAGACCTGTAATAATGTCACCATGCATCCCAAAGTGAAACCACTGAGGTATACAAACCGATGGAGCTCATGATATAAATGTGTCAAAACACATGGACCCCATACAAATATCCTCCTATCTTTCATTAGGATCTTCAGTTCCCTACCCCAGCCTATATCCAATCCATGTGTCGCTCTGTATGGACATAGGAATCTAGTGATTAATCCACCTACCACTATTGCCAAGGTTTGTCCACTGATGTACATGACCTCCCAAATGAAGTGTCCTAGCCTCGGCTCTAGCTTTGGGTCTCAAAAGACTCATCATAGTGCATCTCCATCTCCGTCCCTATTATAAACCAATAGATCCCCATGGATCGGTATCCTCAATATCCTATAGACATCCTCTAAAGTGACTAACATCTCACCAGTCAGTAAATAAAATGTGTAGGTATTGAAGTGACATCTCTCCATAAGAGCAGTCAACAGTCCTATGTTTGCCTAAATCTTAGGCATATACATAACGTGTCTCAGTCCCATCACCTCGATCACATCATGGTCCTTTGCAGTCAAGTTAGTCTGCAATCTCTTCATCATGGGGAATCTCTCTCTAGACTCAATCTGGGGCAATTCCTCTTGCATCAAATCAAATCAATTGTGTCAATCCTACTGGTACTCATGTTCATCACATAGTGGTTCTTATCTTATCATATCCTAGCCTAGTGGTACCTATGTCTATCACATGGTGCTTCTCATCAAGCTCTATCCTAGTGATGGTTGTCGATTCTAGCCTAATTTTCAGTTTGTCTTTCATAGGACACCTATTTGAGTGAGTCCTCTCAGCAAATTATCCAATTGACAGCATATGTTTATTAGTAAACTATAAATTTTGGCCTCTTAAGACACAAACACGTTTTTCCAAGCTAAACATGGTTTTACCCAACATAAACATGCTTTCTTAGCACAAATGTGGCACTGTGCAACCTAAACGCATCTCTGCTACACAGACGTGACCTTATGACCTAGACCTGGTCCCATGACATAAACAAGTTCATAGCAACACATAGACATGATTAAACACATAAACGTGTGCAAGCACTACTCAGACGCGCTTGCATATGATAGACGTGTCCTAAACCTACCTAGACACATTTAGACCCAAAATATTGCTTCTACATTTTTGTTAAAATATCTCTAAAATTGCATTAAATGTGAAATAAATGCAAAATGAACTAAGCAAGCTTGAAGTACTTACTAGCTCACCCATGTTGTCTGGCCATTGAAACCATCGAACACGATCGAAGCAATGAATCCTCTCTACCCTCTTTGCTAAGTCGTTGACTTCTCTCTCTAATTTCTCCGCTCTGCTCTAATTTCTCCGCTCTGCTCTAATCTCCTGAGTGTTGTGGATACAAATGAGGATGTTTTTTCCCTATGGCCTATATGTATAGGCTACATAACCCTAGTCCATCATGTCATTCTATCATTTCTTGTTCACCTCATGTTTGAGTCAGTTACCTTGTCACCCTATCCTATCAGTCTTTCCCAACCTTTCTTTCTTATCAAGAGATTGTCTTTGATCTTTTTCAAAACTTTCATCCAATCTCTCAAGGGGGCATATCATTCTCATCTTGGGGCAACTTTGTATCAGTTCATCTTATCTTCTTTGGGCCAATGCGACAAGCTACATTGTCTCAAAGAGGGGCAAAATGTAGACACCTAAAATTGTCCTACCTAATTAAATAAATATTTTATTTATTTAATTATTCTATCCTAAATAAAATTATTCTATCCTAAGTCTTCTATTATTATTATTATTTTATTTATTTATTTATCCTTTTCTAGCCTTTCCCTTTTAAATAAATATTTTATTTATTTAAATTATCTTTTCCCTAAATTAAATAAATATTTTATTTATTTAATGGGTCCCACTTCTTCTATTAATTAAATAAATCTTTTTTATTTAACCAGTTCATTAGCTTTTTCCCTTCATGACATGTCATTTATCTTTTAATTTTTCTTCTACCTACCCCCTTCATATTTTATTATTTTTCCTACCTACTATTTAATCTTAGCCGACCATTTATCCCTTTCACCTCTTAATCGTATCCCTCCATTTTCTAAATTGTCTTCTACATAAGAGGATTCTTTTATCATTTCAATCCTAATGCGTCTATCAAGCCTTCTTGTAATCAAGCGAATTCACAACCATAATCTGTTCTTTGTTGAGCTCTTGTGCATCTACAAAATTTGAGAGAAAGTATATCAAATAAGATCAATGGAGATAGGGGACAATGGAAATCAAACCCTACTTGGCATGTGAATGGTATTATTATTTTATTTATTGATTTGCATGTTCTTAGGTTTCTTCATTGGTGTATGGTGAATTATTTTGTATGTGGTTGGATCTTTGTGGTTTTGCAATAGTTTGTCATCATCATTTTTACTGCACACAGGGAGTATGCATGTTGGCTCATTTATACCATTATTTGCATCAGGTGGTCAATGATGGTACAACCTCTTTGTCTACTGGTGTCACATTACTACAGATATGGTGTCGGGATCACATTCCTATTACTAGATCATTATATTATCGGGTTAGAGAAGACGAACAACCATATCTTTATGCATATCAAGGTATGGTTTATTAGCCTAGGCTAGGAAAGTTGGAGTTTTGGAGATATGCTTTAGACACTATGGACACAGTTACATGAATATCTTAGGTGGATTGTGAGCCAAGGATGGATGATGCTAGAGATATTCCAATGGTTTATCAGAGTTGATATTTGATTGGTCAGACTCCATATTGTTGGCATTTTGATGATGTTTTGATTGTCATTGATGGTCACATACTTTCTTGATGATGGACACACACTTTCTGGATGTATGAGTTATGCTCAACCGGTAATTGTTCCAACCGGTATTATGTATTATTGAATGTATATTCTTTAGAATATTGGTATTTTGCAAAAGATGTTTACTGGTCACAGATTGACTGAAGAGCTCAAGTGGTATGGAGACCCCAAGCGGTTCGAGGATCACAAGCGGTACGAAGGACCCAAGTGGTAGTTAACTTTTGATCGTAACACTATGATCTAGCAGTCTTTATTTTTGACAACTGGTAATTGATATATTGTACCAACCAGTATTACTGTAATGTGTGATGAGTTATCATCCACCGACACTTTGGCGGTGATTTTGTGTCATATTACCAAATGTTACTAGATTCATTGAACCTAGGAACTTGTAGTCTAATCCTATTGGACTGACATGAAATTAGTTTCCTTTATAAGGACATCATGTCTAGGGTTTGCATGTATGAGAGAGAGTATGAAAGATAGAATAGAAAAGGTTATGTGCGATCATCGTAGAGAAGATTAGGTCTGTGTGAAGAGACAGAGTGTGTAGATATTGAAGACTGAAGTAATGCTGAAATGCATTAACAATGAGCTATCAAGGATCTAACTAAGCATATTATGCTATTATCTAGATCATTCACTTGTTGATTACTAATATCTTCGACAAGTCTGAAACCCTTAACTAGGTAGGCCCAGCAAAGCCTTTGTAAATCCTCTAACAAGGTGGTTCACAACTGTGGATCTAAAATCCTTTAACAAGGTAGTCTTTAACAGGACTTATCTCCTAACAGAGATCTAGATTCCTAACAGGATCTGTTCTGGTGAAGAACATTGTATGATCTTAACCGGTCTGATTTTTAATCTACAGATAGTTACTTGTGAGTTTATGCTCATCATGGTTTTTCCCATGTGGGTTTCCACATCATATATCTTGTGTTATGGTGATTGTGTTGTTGTGGGTGAATGTTTTGTTTGCTATTTGGTTTGCATTTATCTTAACCAGTTTATTAGTGAATCTATTGTACCGATTATCTGCTAAACTATTTAAAAGTTTGTTTACAGTATTTTTTGGTATACTAATTCACCACCCCCTCTTAGTATTCCTTAATTGGTATTAGAGCCAACCTTTCTATAAGTCTAACCACTTGGAAGGAGATATGACGGAATATAGTTTGAGGGAACTTACTCATCATCTCACTCAGACTGAGAGAGCCTATGATGAACTCAAAGTCAAGTATAAAGCCTCTTTGGACAAAAGAAGAGAGCATGTTGAAAAACTGATGGAACTTATTGAAAATAGCTCTTCTGATGAAGCTGACATGGATTCCCTAGTTGAAGAAGTTGAAAAACTGAATGAATCTAAAGCCAATCTGAGAAAGGAGTTGGAAGGATTGACTATCAGAATGTGTCAAGAGCTTGAGAATAGAAGGAAAGCTAAAGATCTGGTAAAAGACAAATATCACGAGATCTCCAAGCTAAAGAAAGAAATTAGTACCCTTACCGCTCATCTCCAAGAGAGTAAAGTGGAAAAAGAAGAAATGCAAGGTGAACTAAACATGGCTATTTCTGAGAATGCAACCTTGATGGAATCCAATGCTGCTATTTCCAAGGAACTTACTGAGTCAAAGGAAATACTTGCCAAATTTAATAAGAGTACTGTTAAGCTAGAGAAAAAGCTAGAATCGGCAAAACCAGTAAATAATACCACTGGACTTGGTTTCTCTGGGTATGAGGAAGGTGAGACCTCTGGAACAAAAGCTGAAGCATCAAAGAAGCAACTAACATCCAAGGATAAAGGTAAGCCAAAATTTAAACCTGTTTGCTTTCATTGTCTCAAAGAAGGACATACTGCTAATGTGTGTAGAAGCAAGGCTGACAACGATTTTCCTTATTCTCTAAACAATAAGCCTAGATCCAATAGATTCAATGGAAACTGTTATGTATGCAACAAGTTTGGGCCTAGAGCATTTGAATGTAAGTCTGTTTTGCACAACACTGGGAGATATCCTCCAAGGACTCAAGGAGTTATTCCGGAACCTTCTGTGAACCAGAATCCCAACCGGTACAATACCTATGACCATCGGTCAGGTGGTTATCAAGCGGCTACTAGTTGGAGAGCAACTTGTTTGATCTATCATGGTAGCGGTCACACTAATCCAACATGCAGAAGGAAGAATGGAAGTATGAATAACAAACCATGGAGAACACCTGGAATGATATGATATCATTGCAGCAAACCGGGACACGCTGCCAGAACTTGTTGACTGAGAAAGAACCTATCGAATGACATACCAATCACTCCAGAAGGGAAGATTGATGCTGAAATCATTCAAGTGGAAAAGAATAAAACTTGGAAAAAGCAATCTGAAGAAGAGTCACAAAATGAACCTATTTCTACACCTAGTGTGGAAGCCTCTGAATCGACAAACTGAGCTTTAGAAAAGCTTAGGTGGAACACATCGGTGAAATAATTTGAACCCTCGGTTTATATCGGTAAAGACCTGAACTGGTATTTGTTACCTGTCAATCGGTAGAAGATTTGAAGCGGTAAAAGGCAAAATTAGGGTTTGTGCCCTAGTGGTGATGCATTTATTATGGTAGGTGAGAGTTGTTTAAAAGGGATTTTTGTCATCATTGTCACTTATCAATTTTCGAGAGAAGATTTTTCAAGAGCAGAGCGACAAAGAGTGATTCGTCTAGCGATTCAAAGTGAATTCAAAAATCTTGCAGAGGAATCCAGCGATCTTTTTCAATCTATCAGTGAGGAACACTCTAGCAACCGAAGTGGTGTAGTGTGGGCGACATTGGCAAAACCCTAAATTTTGGATTGTGAAGGTATTTCTCGAAATTCTCTCTTATGATGGCTTCTGCATCGCATTCTAGTTCTAGTGCACCTGAAGATACACCTAATTTTCTTCAAAAGAAAATGAAATACAATGCCCTATCTCAAATACCCATTGGAGTTATTGTCGAGGAAGACATTTAAGGGTATATATACTGTAAGTTGGAAGACCTAGGATCCCTAGTAATCCATTCCTAGCTAAGTTTGTTCTCTGGGGATGACAAGAAGATCAAACTTGAGTATACTATCCTTGAAAAGATGAAACTGCACAATGCGGTATATTTTCTGGAAAAGTTCACAGAAGAACATATTTGCATCAACCTTAGCAGAGTGCATGGTGACAAGATGTACCTTGAGCGGATACATGACATCACACCGGAAGCAATTTATGTCGTCACCAATTTCTGCAATATTGGAGAGGTACCAACTCTATGGAAGGTCACCAAAACTGAAATGACAAAGCTCACCAATTCTGTGAGTGACCAATGGGCGATGACCATCAACACCATTAAAGATGATCTGGTGAAATACGCTTGCATGGTGATTGGTTACCGGATGTTTATACCAGTAGAATGAATTATGTCCCTACTGCTGTGGTGAATGTCACTTATAGGATGATCAAGGAAGACACTATATTTGACCTATGTACCTATCTACAGAAGCAATTGTTGTTGACTCTGAAGTCCATCAAACAGGACAATTCTCTAAGGTTCAGGTTTGGCCAACTTCTGGTTGGCTTATTCTTTTATTTTCAAGGTTATTTCCCTGAAGTAGGTGATGTGCAATGGTCTACTGACCTATCAATCTCCAAAAAAATTAAGGAGAGTCTACAAGTAGTGGGAACTACATATCCTGAGGTTCAAATAAATATTTTGATGAATTCAAGCGGAAGATGAGCTAGAGAATAAGGATATCTGATGATATTGTGAAGAAGTATGAAGATGACATCTGCTTCACAATAAGGATAGATGACTGCATAATGGAAGCGGTGGAACTGAGAAAGGAATTAGTTGGCCCTATGGGGTATGAAGTGATGTATGACATGTTGATTGGGTATGCCTCTACCTTACTTGCCTCTCCACTGGATGCTAAGAAAAAGAGAACCGATACCTACTTAGAAAGGGTCACACTGGTTGAAGAACCAAAATAGAAAAAGGACAAAGCAGTGCCATCGGTATCTGCACCGGTTACCTCTGCCAGTTCTAAAGTGACCAAGCAGTCACCAGCTAAGAAGAAACCTAAGATCATTCTTGCAAAAGTATTTGAGAGAAAGTAGAAATCCAAAACCCACTCATCGGAGTTAGAGGACACTGAACTAGAGATTCAAACAAAGAAGACAAGGCAATCAAGAAAGAAGGCAAAGTCTACCGGTAATGTTCCTGCAACTTCAGCACCGGTAAATATAGATATTTCCTCTTATAAGCCAATGACACATTGTCAGAGGACATTAAAGAATATTAGGAGAAAAGTGTTTGATGATTTAAATGAATATTTTGATGATTTTGCTGATAGTGCGAAAGAAGAAGTAGAACAGGAAGTCATCAAATATTTGTGTTAATGATCGATCACCATCAGAGATTAAATCTATTACTCTAGATTCTTTGTATAATTCTTTAGATAATAAATGGCACATTGCCATTGAGAAAGAACAGGAGATTAGGGAGAAAATTTTTGCACAATACTTTCCTGATGCTTCTAATTCAGAATTATTTGAGATAATGGATAAGAACATAGGAATCTTCTTCATGAGAAGGAGAAGACTCAGGCTACTAGAAGGAAAAGCTTCTGAAGTGGAAAAGGATACTCACATACATGTGAAAGCTACTGTCAATATGCACCAAGTATCTGAAGCTGCTAAGAAGGCTGACCAAGCACCGGACCTATCCTCAGACAAACCAGATGAGGTGATTGACAGTCAAGGTGAAAGAGTGATAGAACAAATTGATCCTATTGATGTTGATGCATTAGATAATGAGAGTGTCACTCCTGACAAAGAGAAAGAGAAATAGGATAAAGAAAAAGCAGAGAAAGAGAAATAGGACAAAGAAGAGAAAGAGAAATAGGACAAGGAAAAAGATGAAAAAGAGAAATAGGACAAAGAGAAAGCAGAGAAAGAGAAAGAGGAAAAAGAAAGGTAGGAAGAAAACAAGAGAAAAGAGGTAGAGAAGAAGAAAGAGGAAGAGAAGAATAAAGAGGAAGAGAAGAGGAAAGAAGAGGAGAAGAGGAAAGAAGAGGAGAAGAGGAAGGAAGAAGAGAAGAAGAAAGAAGAAGACAAGAGGAAGGAAGAAGAAAGGAAGAAGGAGGAAGAGAAGAAAAATAGCAAGAAGAGGACAAGAAGAAAGAAGAAATGGAGAAGAAACAAGAAGAGGAGCAAAAGAAGAAAGAAGAGGATAAGAAAAAAGAAGAAGAGGAGAAGGAAGTAGAGAAGAACAAACAAGCGGAAACTCCTAAGGCAACCAGTGATCAAACCAAACAGGTTGATACCACCAGTCCTATTGATCTTCAATTAGTAGATGAGTCTGAGTTGCTACGAAGCATCAAACTTGCACAGGAGAGACTGGAAGAATTATGGAGGAAGAAGGAAAGGATTCCGTACAAACTGTAGTTGATACCCTTACCAGTCTAATTCCTGGTACCAACCTCCCCAGTACCGATTCCTCTCTATCCAAGCTTAAGCTTCTGTGTACCATAGTGAGGGACCAGGTACAATGCTTGGAAGATGTTGCTGAAGCAACTGCAAAGAAGAACCATGAAAAGGCACTCAATATTGCCTTAGTCAAGCAAATGAATGAGCTCCAAACACAACTACTCAAGCAGCAGAATGATATCAGTGTTGCTATGGGTGAAGGTAAATTACTGTTGAGTAAAATCTGCCAACCCTATCTATTTTGTGATGATGTGCTTAACTAGAAAGCTAAACTCCAATCGGAGTTACAAGAATATATCAGCAATTTCAAGATGCCATATGATTCATTCACTACCTATGGACAAACCATTCATCATTATCAACTTTAGACTACCAAGATGGACTCAGAAATCAGTAACTGGACTAAAGATTTGCAGGAGCTTCGACTACTCCTATTGCCAAGACTGCAGATTTTTCAGAAATGTTTTCTCAATCTAGAAGCTATCACGGTAACTCAAGAGATGAGTACCATTGATGTAATGGAAGAACTGGAATTCCAAATGAAGACTAAAAGTGAGGTTGCTACCTCATTACTTGAGTCATGGACATTGGCCATGAAAACTTTTATGCGGGACTTTAAATTTGTTTTTGAGAAATTTCATTCCTTATTGTCATGAACATCTACTCTATTTTATTATATATGCAAAAAGGGGTTACTTTGCATTACTTTTTCATTGTTGGCAAAGGGGGAGTAGTGTACATTAAAATTTTGGTGAATGTTACCATTTCATGTTACCAGTTTGGGGACTAGTGTATATGCTTAGGGGGAGTAATTTTGATTATGGCAATTTTTTGTTGTAAAAACACTTAGATGTCAAAATTTTCCTAAGTGTTGCCATCAATGCCAAAGGGGGAGATTGTTGGCATTTTGATGATGTTTTGATTGTCATTGATGGTCACACACTTTCTTGATGATGGACACACACTTTCTTGATGTATGAGTTATGCTCAATCGGTAGTTGTTCCAAAGTGTATTGTGTATTATTGAATGTATAGTCTTTAGACTATCGGTATTTTGTAGAAGATGTTTACCGGTCATAGATTGACTGAAGAGATCAAGCAGTTCGAGGATCACAAGTGGTATGAAGGACCCAAGTGGTAGTTAACTTTTGATCAGAACAGTATGATCTACCAGTCTTCATTTTTGACAACTGGTAATCGGTATATTGTACCAACTGATATTACTCCGTGATGAGTTACCAACCAGTATTACTGTAATGTGTGATGAGTTATCATCCACCGACACTTTAACGGTGATTTTGTGTCATCTTACCAAATGTGTCTAGATACACTGAACCTAGGAACTTGTATTCTAATCCTATTGGACCGACATGAAATCAATTTCCTTTACTAGGACATCATGTCTAGGGTTTGCATGTATGAGAGAGAGTATGAAAGATAGAATAGAAAAGGTTATGTGCGATCATCATAGAGAAGATTAGATCGGTGTGAAGAGACAAAGTGTGGAGATATTAAAGACTGAAGTAATGATGAAATGCATTAACAATGAGCTGTCAAGGATCTTACTAAGCATACTGTGCTATTATCTAGATCATTCACTTGTTGATTACTAATATCTTTGACAAGTCTGAAACCCTTAACCGGGTAGGCCCAGCAAAGCCTTTGTAAATCCTCTAACAAGGTGATTCACAACTGTGGATCTGAAATCCTTTAACAAGGTAGTCTTTAACAAGACTTATCTCCTAACAGAGATCTAGATTCCTAATAGGATCTGTTCTGGTGAAGAACATTGTATGACGTTAACTAGTTTGACCTTAACCAGTCTGGTTTCTATACTGCGGATAGTTACTTGTGAGTTTCTGCTCACCATGGTTTTTCCCATTTGGGTTTCCATGTCAAATATCTTGTGTTATGGTGATTGTGTTCTTATGGGTGAATGCTTTGTTTACAGTATTTTTTGGTATACTAATTCACCCCCCTCTTATTATTCATCACATATGTCATTGAGTGACAGTTGGCAGCGCATGTGTATATATAGTTTGGCCTTATCTAGGGGATGCCACAAGGTAAAACCTTATATGCTCAGACATACAAGGATAGAGAAGACTGGGGTCCATCTTTCCTTTCAGCTTGCATATGCAGAATTTATAGCCATGCCACATCATGCTTGGGCTCTACAGTCAAACCTACTAGATGCAAGGATGACTACAGATTATGCCTAGTATTTTGTGGAACATCCATTTCCTAGGCTGACAAATCTAGTTGAGCCACCTCTGAGCTTTGATGATGATGATGATGATGATGATGATAATGATGATGATGATGATGATGATGATGATGATGATGATGATGATGATGATGATGATGATGATGATGATGATGATGATGATGATGATGATGATGATGATGATGATGATGATGATGATGATGATGATGATGATGATGATGATGATGATGATGATGATGATGATCAGGGTTGAGCACAATATAGGAGGAGATGATATATTGCACAAGGCATGGATGAGGAGGGAGGGGATGGTGGAGGTGATGGGAGAGATGGGGGAGAGGGAGGAGAGGAGAGAGAGAGAGAGTAAAAATGTGTGGGGGTCCTTTTATCGAGAGGATGGGAGGTAGAGTGTTTGTTAGAGGTGGCTAGGTGGAATTGGGAGGGATGGTGGGATAGGTGGCGGTAGCCTAGTTGGTTCACAATAGAAGGTAGGTCGACCCAGTGGAGGAAATGGATATGCCCTAGTGAAAATAAAACAAAAACTTTCATAGGTACAACCACTGGTAGGGGCATGACAACCATCATGAGGATAGGTAAATGAGACCACCACCCTAAGAGCTCAAATTTCTCAGCTTGAGGACCAGGTTAGGACATTGAATTTAGAGCGGGATTAACCAGAGTAGGTTAGGGTTGTGACTATAGAGTGGGATTCCACTAACAAACACTATGGCTAGGCTAAGGGTATGATTGAGCATCTTGAGAAGGTTGGAGACTAGGGAGCTCACGGTGACACCATTAGGGAGATGGTACAGGCAGGGAAGGAGATTGCATATTGGTGTAGGCTATATGAGGATGTTGTTCCCCCAATTCAGAGATCTGATAGTTATGTTTCTTCTTCATAGCATCCACCTAGACAAGGATAGATAGAGAGTGTAGGTGTTATTGGGCCTCCACATAGAGATCCAGGAGAAAGTGGATGAAGACATTAGAGACTAGCACCCTCTGCCAGGAGTCCCTCTTAGTCTTTGAGACTTGATTTGGATATTGTACAATATACGACTAGACATTTGATTCTAATATCATTGTATACTTGGAATGTTTTTTAATTTTATGATGATATATAGATGGACATTGGACTCTATATGTGTTTTTATTTTATTTTCTATGCATATGATATGATTTCTATGATGATACTTATGACTATATTTATGATGATCTAGATGATTGCATTTTACTCTATCATGATTATAGATGCTTACCTGATGATATTATTATGATATGATGTTATGGTTTCCTATATGCATGTCTATGATGATTGTTCTACTCATGATGTATTATGATGATGATAATTTATATTAATGCTTATTTATATGAATGTGAATATGTACAAAATAATTGATCATATGCTTATGATGAAAGTTTATAATGATTCCTATTCACGCCTATGATTTTTATGAGATGTATTGATATGTAATGAATGATTCTATTGGGATGTTTATATACATGATGATAATGATAATGTTATAGAAATGCAATTATGATTAATGAGTAATATACAATACAATTGATGGATATTACGTACATATGAAATATCTAAATGACTTGTTAATGGATAGATATAGAAATTTATTTTGATAAATGGTGAATTGGATGTATGATGTGCATAAAATGGATGAAATAGATGTATCAAGATGTTATGGATTCTAACTATGATTCTATACTATGATAATGCGATGATATTAACAATGAACTTAAATGATGAAAATGAGACTAAGTATGAATAATCCTAATTGAATGTAAAAGATGAAAATGATCATAATGAATCTTAAATAAGAATAATGAACCTAAATGATGAAAAAGATACATTTTGTTTTTGTTTGTCCAAGTATACTTAATCAATTAATTCACTTAACAATCGTTGATCTTATAGCACAATGAAAGGACAACTTCATGAATGAATGAGGAAATGCTTATAATGGATGATAATGAAATGTAACATCTAAGTTAAATGGATTTATGATGGACAATATGCAAAACTTAATCTAAATGGATGAAATGTCATCTTTTTCAACATATTATGATAGTGCTTTTTTCATCATTGAGCTTTTAAAATGTTGTAAGAAAATACAAGCACCTAGGTATAATTACACTAGGATGACCTAAGTATTTCTTACATGGATTTTGATTTAGCAATTAAATACAAGCATCAAGGTATAATGAGATGAAGATGACTTGAGTATCTCTTGCATCAATGACAAGGATTATCCTCTTTCACATATAAACCCATAATGTCCTCGATGATCTTTTGCCAATCATGTCCTTAGATGAGTGTGCACATTACTAAAGAATAATCCACAAGCAGTAAACAAAGAAAATAACCATGGCTCGTCATAGCTTCTCTAGTCTCAAACATCCTTGATTAGTGTAGGAAACATGATTAATGAAAACCAAGACACAAACATTGAACCTTCTATGCCATAGATATGTTTTCTTGTCAAAACAAATACGATCATCCCATTTGATATTTTTGATGCAGATTCTCAATCTTTAAATGGAATTATATGGTAGAGAGATGGTCGAGATTGGATTGATGGCTACACAACCTATGCCTTTCCCTTTACCCTCCATGGGTTATGTGTAAACTAATGAATCAAGGGGCCTTATACAAAATCAACTTAAACAAGAATCGGTTCATTGTCTTTGTTTTGATTCAGTTTATAATTCAATGTTTCATGATTTAGCTGTTTCATCGTTCAATGGTCCATGTCATGATTTTGTTTAAAGCTTGTTGTTATGTTGCTTGTTATTCGTATATCAAAATTCAAATTGTTATCCTCTGAAGTGTGACATGCAAGGATCCCATTATGTTACTAGGTCAAGGATTTACCCCCAGTCTAAGAAGGACTGATTTTTATGGGTAGATGGATTTGGAAATGTGGGTGACTTTTATTATGAAATGGATAAGATGTGTGTATGAAGGTACTAGCTCATAGGCCATGGTAGGATTTTATTGATGGGATATACACAATGGAAAATGGATAGGTTATGGATAGGATATGGATAGGATTATCATTCTTTGGGATATGATCAAATAGATGTGGGTAGGAAGTTTTATTATGACTGTTTTCAATGATTACAGATATTGATGAGAACCTAGAATCTGAATAGATAGAAGGGCTGATTTATCACAAGTAGTGTCGGTTACCAGGTTTTCACCACTTGCTTTTATTGCACTTTTTCTATTTATAGGATTTTTTTGTTTATTTTTTGATTTTTTTTATTTATTATTTTTTAAATTTTTCTTGATTTTTTTTTTGTATTTTTATTGACTTTTTTTGTATTTGTATTTTTCTTGAATTTTTTTTTTGTAATTGTTTTTTGTATCTTTGCCCCTTGCATTAGGTTTTTGAAAATATTTGGTATTAAACTTACGAAGATGCATACTGTTGATTGGATTATCCAATAACTCACCTTTGGCTGTAGATAGTTGATAGGCTCCTGATCCGTAAGCACCCACAATAACATAGGGACCTAGCCAGTTAGGCTCAAATTTCCCCTTTTTTTAATTGTGCTGGTTTCAAGGGTTTTCCTTGAGCACGAGATCACCAACCTGAAAGACATGAGGCTTAACTCAATGGTCATAGCTTCTAGAGATGTGTTGTTGATAAGCCTTTAAATGATTAAAAGCCTTATGTTGCCACTCATCCAACAACTCTAATTCTTACAACTTGGAGACATGGTTTGGTATCAAGCCCTTTAATGAAACTCAGAGAGATGGCAACTCGGCCTCAATGGGAAAGAGAGCTTTGGATCTGTAAACAAGAGAATAAGGTGTTTCACCAGTGGGCATGCAGATATTGGTTCTATAAGCCCATAAAGCAGGGTTCAATTATACATGCCAATCACAACTAGCTTCATTGACTATTTTCTTTAATATCTTTAAGATGGTTTTGTTGGAAGCCTTAGCCTAGCCATTGCCTTGCGGGTAGTAAGTGTATACACATAAAATTGGCTATTAGCAATTAAATAAATATTTTATATTTATTTAATAATTATTCTTCTATTAAATAGTTAATTTGAAAAGATTAATTTATTTAATTCATTTCATGTCTTTCTATTAATTAATTTAATTGAAATATTTTATTAATTAATTTATTTATCCTTTTCTTCTAATCAATTAATTAAATATCTAATATTTAATGGTTATTCTTCTATCCTATAGTCTCAAATATTAAATGATTTCTTAAATTATATAATTTATTTCCAACTCATCTTCCATCTCCACTTCATCTTTCCTTTGCCAACTCATCCATCATGTGGCTAAATTAATTCAACAAAATTAAAATAAATAAAACATTTATTAGCCACTTATCTCCAACTTCCAAAATAAATGGAATATTGTGTACGTACACATATTTCTTAACCTTCTATATTCTCTCCAACATCCCTACATCTTAGGAAGGACTTGAGCCCGCTTGTCCTCTCATGCCTAAATCTTCTCCAACCATCCCTAGATTCCTTCAATCAGCAACCCAGTCAAGGTGAGATGAGTGACACATGTCTTCTCCTTCCCCCTTTCTCTCAGCCTTCACCTTTTCTCACAACCATCCAAATTTGCAGATCTGATCATGACCGTTGATCCAGGACACATCATCTTATTCTCTCAAAATATAAAAGTAGGAGTTTGAGTTGAGAAAGAGTTAAGATTCAAGTTAAAAATTTGAGTGAAACTTATGTATCCGTGTGTTTTTATCTTGAAGCAATTAGAAAATTTAGTAATTTATCATTTCTGATTTAGCATAATCATTTAGCTTTAAATCACTTGCATTGCATATCATAGTATCAGTTAACTATCAATTATCATCCATTCTTCATATGCCATCTTGGAAGCTACCAGTGCTTGTCTGAGAGCAAATCATCTGCAACCAAGAACAATGGAGTTAGGACACAACGAGACTTAAATCATGAAGGTAATAATATGGTTTTTATTTGAATATCAATTTCATGTAGTTTCATTGGTTGACTTTGAATTTTCTTTAGAATTTCCTTTGTATTTTGTGAAACTGATATGTTGCAGGTAGTATTCAGATGATGAAATTCAAGTCGAGGTGTAGAGAAATAGTGTTGAATATGAAACTTGTAACAAAGTTCTTTTACCTCCTAATTTTTAAAAGGTCATCCATTATCAATGATGATGGATAGAGGGATTTTGTAGTGGCAAATGATATAATTAAGGATAAAGGAGGAGATTTTTTTCTTGTGACTGTAGTGAGAGGGACGACTTCAATACACTTTGTAAAATACTCAGTGGTGATTATGATGAACTTGTGGCCATTTGAGGATGGTGGATGGATCTTACCCACGAGGTCAAGTCCCCATTGACAAAAGGGAAATGGAGTCACAAATGATTACAACTCTTGTGTTGGTGCATGTATTAGATTACCATGAACTTGTAATTTCTTACATTTTTTGACAAATTGATGTGCGTCTGTTCCATACTTGGCCAATAATATCCTAAACGAGTGAGCTTCTTAGCCAAGGTAATACCACTAGAGTAAGTCCCATAGATACCTTCATGAACTTCTCTCAAAGCAGTTTGATATTTGTCACATTCTAAACACTTGAGGAGAGTACCGTCAAGACCTCCTCGATATAGGGTATCAACAATGATGGTGTAGCAAGAAGCTTTATGGATGAAGGTTCTCTTTTGATTATGGGATATAAGGGAGAGTCAGGTCCAATCAAATGACATATAACATGGGATTATGGATCTTCATATGTGGGAATATATAATTGCTCAACCAAAAAATCATATCATGCTTGTTTTTTAGGTATCTCAAGAATAGAGGCAATAGTTGTCATAGAATCAATTGCTTTATTTTCCAATCTAGGCACTTCTTCAAAGTAAATGGAAACAAAATATTTCTTGAAGCCATCTACCATACGCTTGTATGGCATTAACTTTTCATCCTTAGTTTGATGATCATCATTCACTTGATTGATGACTAACTATGAATATCTATAAACATTCAGATCTGTTATTTTCCACTCTATTACCATTTTAAATCTTGTCAAAAGTGCTTCATACGCAGCCATATTATGTGTATAAGGAAATAATAGTCAGTATGATTTTGGTATGGTGTCTTCTTGTCTTGTAACAAATAAGATTCCATCTCCTGGTCCATGCTGAGTATAGGATTCATCAAAATAGAGTTTCCATGTGTGCTCTGTGATTGTAAGGATTGATGCATTTGGAAATTTTGAATGCAATGGATTCTACTAAAGGTGCCTCTACCAACCGATATGCAATTACTTGACCCTTGATAGCTTTTCAATGTATATATTGTATGTCAAACTCATTGATAATGAGAACCCACTTTGCTAATCTTCTTGTCAAATCTGCCTTCTTAAGAAAATACTTTAAGGGATCTATCTTGGCTAGAAGTTTTATTGGATGAGTTAGCATACAGTGGTACAATTTTGAGATACAAAAACTGCAGCCAAACATGCTCGCTCAACTAGAGTGTAGTTTATTTCATAGCCCACAAGAGTCCTGCTAATATAATAAATTTCTCTTTCTTTCCCTTCAAAGTCTTCTTGGGCTAAAAGAACACTAAGAGATGTTTGTGTAGCTAATATATAAAGAAACAGGGGCTTTCCTTCAATAGGGGCATGAGAATTGTAGGATTCATTAAATACTCTTTTAGCATTTAGAAAGCTTTTTCACACTTGTCATCCCATTTAAAAGGTACTTTTTTGTGCAATATATGTGAAAAAGGATGACATATGTCTTCTAATTGGGAGATAAACTTGTGGATAGATTACAATTTTCCTTGAAGTTGGCTTAACTAACTCATATTCTTGGGAGGCAGCATCTCCATGATTGCTTTTACTTTTTTTGGGTCTACTTCTATTCCATTTGCCGACACAATGTATCCTAGAAGCTTTCTAGATGTTACTCCAAAGACACGCTTCTTTTTATTGAGGCGCACATTGAATTTTTCCATGTGATTAAAGATCTTATCCAAGATAGTGAGATTATCTTCTCTAGTGTATGATTTTCTCAAGATATCATCAACATAATCTTCCATAAAGGTATGCATTATGTCATGGAAGATTGTGGTCATTGCTCTCTGATATCAGTATGTTCCCCAAGGACAAGTGAAAGTTGTTTTGTCTTGGTCTTTTGGGGATATCCTTATCTGATTATAACTAGAAAAGCCATCAATTAATGATAACATAACATGTCCTATAGTCAAATCCGCAATTATGTCTATATTTGGCATAGTAAAATCATCCTTTGGACATGCTTTGTTTAAATCTCTAAAATTTGTGCACACTCTAATACTCTTATCTAGTTTTGAAATAGGTACAATATTTGATATCCTCTCTACATAATCAATAGACCTAATAAACCCTACATCCAACAACTTCTTCAATTTTGCTTTTACCAAAAGGGCTATATGCAGATGCATTTTTCTCAACTTTTATTTCATAGGCTTGATTCTTGGAGTTATTGACAAATGATGCATAATGAGGTCTGGATCTAAGCTGGGCATATCCACATATGACCAAGAAAAATTGATTTGTTTCTCTTTAAAAAATTTAATAAAGTTTATTTTTCTTTTGTTGATAAAGATGTTGCTAGATGATGGAGCTTAAGACTATCTTCTATTCCAATATTAATATGTATTGTTGTCTCAATGATGACTAAAGACCTTTTCTAGATATTCTTGCTAGGGAAGAATGTCAATCCTCCCATCCTTTGGTGCCTCAAGCAGGTTTTTGACCATCAGATATATCTTTTTTAAAAAAATTTCTAGATCTAATATTGTTGTATTGTAGTTTTCACCATTAGATCTATTATTCATTTTCATATTTTTATGACTAGAAGGCTTGGCATTTTCTTCAAAATTAGTCATGTTGTTGAGCTCATTAGTTAAGCTTATATCATTAACTCCTACATATGAAAAACCCACGGGATTCATATAACCTATTATGGCATGGTCATTGTCAAATTTTTCAAGTTCAGGTGGAGTTTCTTTCCCCTAACCGATAAATTCATGATGCACAAGTGGGAGGTCATCAGTTTGATTGGTATTAAAGGACATGATAGTTAGGACATAAAAGTTTTGAAGATAAATAATGATATCTTTGAGGTCAAGATCAATAACCACCTCAAGGTTGTTTGTTACATCTGATATTCGACCCTCCTCATAAGTCACTTTCGACATTCTATGGATCTTTCTCTAATTGTTTAGGCCTTGAACTAGGTCCCTCATCATCTAGTCTATTATAGGAATGAATCACATATATTTTCTTGTCTTTAGAAGATATTGTTGGCATTTTTTATGCCAACCTAAGTAGATATTAGATCCAAGATTTCAGTATGACTAACACATCCTATTATCGTAGTCAACAGAGTTAGTTGCTTCTTTATTTTTCACAATGTGCATAACACGAAGGTTATGTGAGGATCAATAACATAAATGTTTCCTACCATCCCGTATAGGTGTTGGCAACTCAGTGGTCACACAAGAAAGTAGAAATGTGGGTGATGTTCCCTTCCATCTCACATAGGTGTTGTCAACTTGACGATCACATAACAAAGTGGAAATGCATGCCCGGGGTGCCACATTAGTCATTTGCAGTTGTCGGATCTTCATAAAGGCCCGATCTGATGGCCATGTTTTAAAATTTTGTTGGTTCCTGTGGAGGGTTATGTGGTGACCTCATGTGCTTCCATCTTTGCACATACTCCAAGATTGAGTGGCCCAGATTGAAACTTACTAGCACAGTGAAATTTCAAATGGTTGCCCGGGGTGGTTGGCGACTTTATGTTTGAATGACCGTTGGGCCTCTATTGACCACCCAAATCTGACCCAGTTATAGCATAACCACTTTCAAAGCTCCACCATTACTCCCGACATGGCCCAACAGAATATTTTTAGACGCTACCCATGCTCATTCATTAAAAAATGGAGACTTTTTTCCCTGCAAGTGCATCTGCATAGAGATTTTCCTCCTTCTACATAGGGATTTTGTTTCTTCCTAGGTGGGGAATATATTTTCAGAGTTTTCCTTGCACACAATTAGATCAACTTTTCAATCGGATTCCTCCCCCTTTTTCATATTTTGTAACCTAACCCTATGTGGGTTAGGGTTTCTTAACTGTACTCAATTTGATTTATGCCTGAGATTTAAAGGCAATTTTGTAGCCCTGTTCAAGGATCTTTTTTTTTTCTTTTGCAAAAAACTTATATTTCTTTGCACTTGTAAAAATTTGCTTTGCCTTTGCATGAATAGAATTTGCCTATTTTGCCTTTTTTCATTTCTTTTGACTTGTGTAATGTTCTTACTTTTTTGTTTGCATGCATTTTAATTTGTTTCCTTAGTATAGGTGAGTGTGTTGATCCCTTGTGGATATAATTTGTGAGCTAGATCAGTTCCTCTTGCTATCTTGCAAATTCCAACCTTCACTCTGCATTTTGGAAGATAATTAGGATAGAATTTTGTGCATGTCTTGGGTGGATTTTATTTATGTTTTTATGTGGTCACAAGCAGGGAAGATCACTTTCCTTCTTGGTGCAAACCTTATTTCCCCCATTTTAAGAATCCCCTCTTTCTCCCATTTCTCTGTCAGATCATAGATTAGGATTTATCAATGTTGGATTGGTCTAACAATTGCACTTAGATTGGAAAGGAAGTTGGCCTTCTCTGTAGATACAAAATTAACAATGCAAGGTCCCACACATGGAGGTTGTTTCCATGTGACACAAGGTGGATGAACTTGAGAGTTCATCAAGGGTGCATGGTGCAGGAGCATCTAGTTTTGAGTACAACTTCTTCATTTTGGTGTGTTTGTTCATAGTTTGGTTTGATATGGTGAATAAGAGTATTCTCTTAGGTCCTCTTATGTTTTTTAAATGTTTTGGTAGGTTGAATGTCCTTAGGACAATGTATTTTCTCAATTTTGGCTTGTAAGCCCTTGTAAGCCTAAAATGGCATAATCTTGCATTTTGATGTAAAACGCCTTGAATAGCCTTGTT
The DNA here is from genome assembly GCF_030272615.1 of Cryptomeria japonica. Lineage (NCBI taxonomy): Eukaryota > Viridiplantae > Streptophyta > Pinopsida > Cupressales > Cupressaceae > Cryptomeria > Cryptomeria japonica. The sequence goes on along the minus strand of NC_081407.1, from coordinate 491,258,113 downwards.
TGGCATTAAGAAATGTTAATGTAATGGTATTTAGTCATCCTAGATGGCTTGGAGGAGAAAACAAAGCATGTAAGACAAAAATGTACTTTTTGGCAAAAGTTGTCAAAGTTGCTTGACAACTTTTTGCAACGTTGAGCAACTTTTTGCATTTTTGAGCAAAGGGTTGGTTAGGAAACTGATGGAGAGTTAGTTAGGATAAAAAATGGAATATAAATGCCCTGATAATGAATGTAATGTTGTTTTTGAATGCTTGGAGTAGATTGGAATACAAATTGGAGTCCATTTTTTATTTTTACCTTGTGTTTTTTCAAAGAATTAGAGAAACAGTCCGTACTTAATGGATTGATGGCATTGTTGGTCTTTGATTATTGTTTTGTGCATGATCTTGTAGTGCTCAAGAAGCATTTTTATTAGTTTTTATGTAGGTTTTAATTGAGTTGTTTATTTTGTAAGCTCTCGGCTTGAGTAGGGGTTTGAGAGGCCCAAACATGGTTCCAACTTGAAGTCCTTTGAGTTCTTCTCAATAACCCTTGGGAATCAAGAAATGGAACCTTTTTATAGTGTACATATTATTTTATTTTCCTTTGGAGTTCATTGAAAGGCCAATGAGCATCATTTATTGGGCGAGCTCAGTCATAGCCCAGTTAGGAAATGAATGAAATTATGCAAGTGCTTTCAGGGATGAGCATGGTTGGAAGTGCAGAATATTTGGCATGAGAAAGTGGGGTGTGGCAGATCAAGGAAGACACCAAACCCTCACAAAAAGACCAAAACAAGCCTAAAACCACCTAAAACAAGAATTTCTCAATTTTTGTACTTGTATGGTCATACTGAGATTTCTCATGTCATAAATTGGAAAGTACTCCCAAAAGAGTATCCTGATCATCAAAGATTTTGTGTGCGTCTTTAGGGAAATTGTGAGAAAATCCACAAAAACTAGTTAGGTAGGGCTAATTGGGGCTCTAGGGCTACTAGGACTAGAAAATAGGGAAAGGAAGGAGCGATGGGGAAATGAATAAAACCCATACTCAAAAATAGTTTATTACCCTTAGAAAACATCATAAACACCTACTACAACCTCTGCAAGCATTTGTTAGGAGTTTGAGAGTGTGAGGTTGGATTTACCTTTATGAATCCCAACCATGCCTGAGCAACTAGTGAGCACATCTTGATTGGGAGCATTCCTAGAGAGTTGAGATGTCTAAATTGAATAGTAGACCAGATGAACAATGAAGGGAGCCCACTAGGACAACACTTGACTGGCTTTTACAAAGGATTGACTGTCTTTGAGTATACCTCCCCATCATAGTGGTATCAGAGCGACCAAGATTTGGGAAGAAGCCAGTACATGACAGACACTGAATCAGTAGGAGAGAATAGTCTAAGGATGGTGACAAATTCAGATCTAGGAAAGAAGGTAGCAGACCAAGAGGAAGAAAATGGGCTCCTCAGATAAAGATTACTACAACTGGAGAGAAAACTAGACACAGTTGAAGATAAAACTAAGAAAGTGACAATCAAGGTCAATGAGGGGAAGGGTAAAGAAGTTGTAGAAGAGGATAGGACACCTTAACCAGACCCTATTCTACCTGAAGAACCTTTCCTTAAAGCAATCAAAGCCTTAGGAGGAAAATCCCTAGAAGGGGTGCCACTTTTTTGTGGAAAAATGGAGCCTGAGGTAGTCCTAGAATGGATAGACGGATTGGAGAATCACTTTGAATGTGATAGAATCAGTGAGGCACAAAAGGTGAAGGTGACCAAGTCTAGATTGAGAGGGGCAGTATTGAATTGGTGGAAATTTATTCAAGAAGAGAGGCAAAAAGAGGGCAAGAACCCCATAGCTACTTGGAAGGGCATGTTAGCCAGGGTGAAAGAGGCATACATCCCTAAAGATTATGAGATCCATTTGCATAAGAGGAGAAAAAATTTTAGACAAAGAGACTTGGATGTGAGTAGCTACACTGAGAAATTTCAGAAGTTGTACCTGAGATCCAAGGTGGTGGAGGATGAGAGCATCAAGGTAGCTAGATACTTGAATGGCTTGAGATGGAATAGTCAAGAGTCATTAAGCTTGTTATGCCCCAACACCATGCACAAGTGCTATCAGTTGGCACTAAAAGTGGAGGAAAAGAGCAAGAAGAAATAAGAACAAAATAATAGAGGTAGAGGTAGGGGAAGAGATGGCAGAGGCCAGAGAGGTATTTTTGGTGGAAGAAGTGTAGACCAAAGATCCCAAGGGGAATCCAAGTTGGTTGAGAAAAGTGGGGATTCCAATAGCAAGAGCAGCTATAGAGGAAGTGGATCTAGCAACTCTAGTAGAGGAAGGTCTAGTGGATCAGAAAGAGGGTCCTATTTTGCCACCATGAAGTGCTACAATTGCCATCAACTTGCCTATAGATTCCCTGAGAAGTCTTCTTCATCCCAAGGAGGTGAGAGGAGAGTAAATTATGCTCAAGAGGATGCAACAAACATGAAAGCATCAGAAGTAAGTTTGGATTCAAAGGCTGGAGAGAACCTCATGATAAGAAGAGTCTTGATTAAAGAATCGGTTAAGGAGGAACCTAGCCAAATGAGATCCTTGTTCAAAATAAAATGTAAGATCATGGGAAAGGTATGTAGAGTGGTGGTGGATTCAGGATCCACAAACAACATAGTGTTAGAGGAAGTGGTGAGTAAGCTCAATTTGCCAAGATTACCACATAGTGATCCTTATAGAGTTACATGGCTTAACAAGGGGCAACATGTTCTTGTAAATGAACAAACTTCAGTGGAGTTCACTATAGGAGGCTACAAAGAAAAAATCTTGTGTGATATCTTGCTCATGGATTCTTGCCACCTACTCCTAGGTAGGCCATGGCAGTTTGACAGAAAGGCAATAAACCATGGCAAGAAGAATGCGTATACCTTCCAAAAGGATGGAACCACCTACAAAATCCAATCCTTCATATACCAAGTAGAGGGTGGATCCAAAGGTCCTAATGTGTTGTTGGTTGGTGAGAAAGAGTTCATTAACACACTCAAGGAGGGAGAAGGAGTGGGGTTTGCCATTGTTGTAAAGCTTGAAGAGGACAACAAGGAGGAGAAGATGAGCATTCCTAAAGAAGTGTATTTGGTCCTAAATCAGTTTGAGGACATCATTAGTGATGGAACACTAGCCACATTACCTCCTCAATGTGCCATAAGTCATCAAATTGACTTTATACCTGAAGCTTCTTTGCCCAATAAGGTAGCTTATAAAATAACACTGGATCCGAACAAGGAGACAGCCAAGCAAATACAAGAACTCCTAGACAATGGACTAATCGGGAAGAGCATCATCCTATGTGTAGTACCCATCATTTTGGCTCCAAAGAAGGGACGTACTTGGAGACTTTGCACTGATTCTAGAGCCATAAACTGGATTACTATCAGATATAGATTTCCCATCCCAAGAATTGAAGACAATAGATTGTTTGGGAGGTGCTGAATACTTCACCAAGATAGATCTCAAGAGTGGTTACCACCAAATCAGAATAAAGGAGGGTGATGAATGGAAGACAACCTTCAAGACTACAGAAGGACTCTATGAATGACTTGTTATACCATTTGGACTCACAAATGCCCCTAGCACATTCATGAGACTCATGAATGAAGTGCTCAAGGACTACATTGGTAAAAATTTTGTTGTTTACTTAGATGACATCTTAATTTTTAGCAAGTTTAAAGATGAGCATCTTAAGCATATAGAAATTGTCTTGAGTAAACTTTGTGATGAGCAATTAACCATCATTTTGGAGAAATGTGAGTTTATGAAACAAGAGTTGGTGTATCTTGGGTTTGTAGTCTCAAGAGGTGATTTGAAGATAGATACCTCTAAGGTGGAAGCCATAATTAGTTGGCCCACACCTAGGACAGCAAGTGAAGTGAGAAGTTTCCATGCCTTGGTTTAGTTTTATAGGAAGTTCATCAGAGGGTTCAGTGAAATATGTCCGCCCATGCTCGAGACAATCAAGGGAGGTATGATAACCAAGATTTTATGGACAAAGGAAGCACAAAGAGGTTTTGATATCTTGAAGACAAAGGTGGCTACTCAACCGGTACTTATCCTACCAAGCTTTGACAAACTCTTCACCATTTAATGTGATACAAGCAACATAGCGGGTGGAGAAGTTTTGAGTCAAGACAATAGACCGGTTTCCTTCTTCAGTGAGAAACTCAATGATGCAAAGAAAAGGTATTCCTCCTATGATTTTGAATTGTATGCACTTGTCCAATCTCTTAGGAAATGGAGGCATTATTTCCTGCCTAAGGAATTTGTGGTTTACACTGATAATCAAGCTCTGAGCTTTCTTAATTCTCAAGAAAAGTTAAACCATAGGCATATTAAATGGGTAGAGTATTTGTAGTCATATACCTTTACCATTAAACACAAGAAAGGAAAATGTAATAAGGTAGCTAATACATTGAGTAGGAGGTTACTAATAGTGCAAGAAGTGCAGCTTAAAAGCATTGGAGTGGATAGTTTCAAGGAATTGTATGAAGAAGATGAAGACTTTACTACTACCTACAAGTTTTGCCAAGGGTTTGGAAACAATTTTCATAGTGAATATGCAGATTACACCTTGCAAGATGGACTTTTGTTGAAAGGTGGATAGATATGTGTACCTAAAGGGTCTATGAGAGAAAAATTGATGCAAGAGAAGCATAATGGATGCTTGAGTGGACATTTTGGTTTGAACAAGACTTTGGAACTTGTCCAAAGGTTCTACTTTTGGCCTAAAATGCAAAGAGATATCAGAAGATATGTGGAGCAATGTGTTGTTTGCCAAAGAGATAAGGGTACATCTTCCAATGCTAGTCTTTATTAGACTTTACCTATCCCCAACCGGCCATGGGAGTGTGTAAGTTGGTTTGCCTATTTGTTGTTGGTTTGCCTAAAACCAAATCAGGTTTTGATAACATCTATGTTGTGGTAGATAGGTTTAGTAAGATGGCTCATTTTATTCCATGCAAGGTCACTCATGACGCTAGCCACATTGCTCACTTGTTTTTCAAAGAGGTTATTAGAATTCATGGTTTACCTATCAGCATTGTGTTAGATAGGGATGCAAATTTTATTGGTCATTTTTGGAAGACTTTGTGGCAAAGATTAGGTACTAATTTGTCTTTCAATTCAACCTATCATCCCCAAACGGATGGCCAAACTGAGGTGGTCAATAGAACACTTGGAAATCTACTTAGATTCCTAACAAAAGAGTATGGTCAAGCTTGGGATCAGATCATCCATCAAGTTGAGTTTGCCTACAATGATAGTGTGAATAGGTCCATTGGTAAAAGTCCTTTTGAGGTGGTGTATGGCATTCATCCTAGAGGAGTTTTGGAGCTCAGAGATGTGGGAAAGATGGGACAGAAAAGTGGACATGCCTTAGACATGGCTCAATCAATGTAAGAGGTTCATGAGTAGGTTAGGAAAACCCTATTGGACAATACTTAAAGGATCAAGGACAAAGTGGATGAGAAAAGAAAAGATATCCAATTTGTTGTTGGTGACATGGTGGTGGTACATTTGAACAAGGCAAGACTTCAAAAAGGTGTCCCTAGCAAGCTTCAGATGAGGAGGATAGGTCCTTACAAAGTTTTGGCCAAGTATGGCAATAATGCATACAAGGTAGACTTACCCGGTGATATGGATTTGTCACCCATTTTCAATGTGGCATATTTGGTGCAGTATAAGGGCACACTTACAACAGAAGATAGTAGAGTTTTAGAGGTCTCTCAAGCACTTTCAGACCTACCCTTACCAGTTGCACACATTTCCCAAGCCAAGAGGGTGTTAGATTCTAGAATTTTGAAGAAAACAAGGCATACCGCCTACATGGAGCACTTGGTCAAGTGGAAGCACCTTCCACCATCAGAGGCTACTTGGATACTTGAGGCAGACTTCTCTAAGTATGGAGTTCCACTTTCTTTTTTGCCTCAAGGAGTCACTTGAATTCTTTTCATTGGGGGAGTATGGTGTAGGATCACCTAGTTTTGAGTACAACTTCTTCTTTTGGGTACGTTTGTTCATAGTTTGGTTTGAGATGGTGAATAAGAGTCTTCTCTTAGGTCCTCTTATGTTTTTGAAATGTTTTGGTAGGTTGAATGTAATCTTGCATTTTGATGTAAAATGTCTTGACTAGCCTTCTTTCACATTGGGACATATGAATTTAATGGTCTTTAGTCATCCTAGATGGTTTGGAGGAGAAAACAAAGCATGTAAGGCAAAAATGCACTTTTTGGCAAAAGTTGTCAAAGTTGCTTGACAACTTTTTGCAACGTTGAGCAACTTTTTGCATTTTTGAGAAAAGGGTTGGTTAGAAAACTGATGGAGACTTAGGCAAAAAATGGAATATAATGCCTTGAGAATGAATGTAATGTTTTTTTTTAACGCCTGAAGTAGATTGGAATACAAATTGGAGTCCATTTTTGAGTTTTACCTTGTGTTTTTTGAAAGAATTAGAGCAACAGTCCATACTTAATGGATTGATTGCATTGATTCTATTTGATTATTGTTTTGTACATGATATTGTAGTGCTCAGGAATTATTTTGATTAGTTTTTGTGCAGGTTTGAATTGAGTTGTTAATTTTGTAAGCTATCGGCCCGAGTTGGGGTTTGAGAGGCCCAAATATGGTTCTAGCTTGAAATCCTTTGATTTCTTCCCAATAACCCTTGGGACTTGAGCCATGGAACCTTTTTCTAGTGTACATATTCTTTATTTTCCTTTGGAGGTCATTGAAAGGCCAATGAGCATCATTTCCTAGGCTAGCTAAGTCATAGCCCGGTTAGGAAATGAATGAAATTATGCAAGTGCTTGCAGGGATGAGAAGGGTTGGAAGTGCATAATATTTGGCATGAGAAAGTGGGGTGTGGAAGAGCATATGTGTGAGTTTGGAGGTGTGGCAGATCAAGGAAGACAACAAACCCTCAGAAAAAGACCAAAACAAGCCTAAAACCACCTAAAATAAGCATTTCTCAGGTTCTGTACATGTACGATCATACTGAGATTTCTCATATCATAAATTGGAAATTACTCCCAAAAGGGTAGCCTAATCATCAAATATTTTGTGTCGGTCTTTGGGGAAATTGTGAGAAAATCCACAAAAAATGGTTAGGTAGGGCTACTAGGCCTAGAAAATAGGGAAAGGAAGGAGCGATGGGGAAATGAATCAAACCCATAATCAAAACCACTTGATTACCCTTGGAAAACATCATAAAAAACCTACTAAAACCTCTGCAAGAATTTTTTAGCAGTTTGAGAGTGTGAGGTTGGATTTACCCTTGCGAATCCCAACCATGCCTGAGCAACCAGTGAGCACATCTTGATTGGGAGCACTCCTAGAGAGTTGAGATGTCTAAATTGACTAGTAGAACAAATGAAAAATGAAGGGATCCCACTAGGACAACACTTTACTAGCTTTTACAAAGGATTGACTCTCTTTGAGTATACCTCCCCATCAGTACACATTTTTTGGCATGCCTTATGGGACACACATTTAAAGAATTCAAGAGAAATCTAGACCTATTTCAAGCCATCGGCCATACCATAGTTTTTGGCATGCTCGGTGGGATAGTTTGAACCATCCTTGGTTCATGCTTTCTTATCTCTTGCTAATTTTTGGTCCGTGAATCAGCAAATCAGTCGTTGGAGGCAGCAATACCACATACTTGGGAACTCTACAAAGAAGAAATTTATTGGTTAATGTAGTCCAGAATTCAAGCCAGTTGAAGAATTGGTGTGATCTTTAGTCTTAGTCTTTGGAGGTAGCTTCTATCAAGCACCAAACTTCAACAAGTTTTGGCTAACAATGGTACATACCATGGGTGCAACTTTTATTCACCCCCATTTTTTGAAAATATCAATCAACCCTCCCTATATTACCAACAAGAATGAACTAGGACTACTCCTAGTTTTAATCCAAATGATTTTTCTTAGGCAATGGGTGATAATTTCCCTAATGCTTACCACTCACCCACCCGTGCTCAACTTTCTTATCAGCCCATTCGACCTCAAAAAAGTGAGATGGACCTCCCTAAAGAGTCTTTGTTGTCAAGAGTAAATATTTAGATAGAAGTGATGCAAAATAAGATGCAGGATAGGATGCTAGATTACCAAAGGCATCTTGATGAAATCAAGCAACAACTATGGGATCAACAACAGGAGGAGGAATTCTATTATCACTAACAACAACAACAAGAGTTTGAAGCTCAACAACAACATGAGGAATTACTTACAAAGCAACTTGCTTGTGCTATGAGGGAAGAGGTTAGAGAGCTAGCAGCCCTAGAGGTCAAAATCATGCAGGCAAAGGCCTCTACCTCTACTTCCCCTAAAAGAAAATTTTCAAGCTTCAGGCAGGACATACCTCTCAAGCCTTTGGAGGATCCTATCCTTGAACAATTGCATCCTTATAGAGAGCCCCTTCTGGAGGAGGTCTAACATGCTCCTTGTTTCCATGAGGATCACATTCATGAGGATTTTGAATTTCAAGCTCAGCTCCACCAGCCTGAACTGGAAGCCTTGAAGAAACATTTTCTACTATATCCTATTGGCCTAATGAAATTCACCTTTGCAAGAATGGACCTTTTGTATGGAGGACAAATGGATCTCATCCTCCCCCCATATTGGAGGATCAACCTATTGTTACTAAGGAGGGTATTAAGGAGCCTGGGATGCTACAGGAAGAAATCAAGAATGATCAATTGTAGCCACAAATCACTACACCAAAACAAATATGCAATGAGGAGGAAGCCTTGGTCATCTCTGATCACCTTCCCTCCTTCATTGAGGATGTTGAGGAGCTTTCTTCACCTAGAACAATGGTGAATACCCTACAAGAGCCTACATTAGAAGAGGAAAATCATGAGGACTATGAAACAATGGGAGATATCAGTTCTGCCCCCATTCCCATATTTGCAGAGCTTCAAGAGAGTTACAGAAGCACCCAAATCAACCCCATTTTTTTAAAAGTGAAGAAGAATTGTAGGAAGATTCCTTTTGGGATGATTTGGAGGGATTTTGTTCAGATTTGGATAGTAAGACAACCTCTCATAGTGAGCCAATTGTTGAGCATCATGAGGAACAAATCATGGAGGTGCATGTTTTTTTGCCATGTCATGTGCAGGTCCAGGAGCGGAGAAGTGAAGACTCAAGTTTTTGGAGAGTCCAAAGGATCACTTGTAGTAGGTTGTTGATCAAAATGAGCAAGGATAGGAATCAAAGCTGATTGGTGAAGACAAATTTTTTGACATGTCTGATTTTTAAAATTTTGAAGCTGAGGCAGAGGTTATCTCAAATAAGGGGCTTGATCATGAGTTGGATAATGATATGTTTTCATGCATCATTGACTCTTTCTATTCCAACCTCAATGATGAGTTCATGCCCTTGTGATGGGAGGAATCTGGTCGGCATGATCATATTTTGGTGAAGGAGATGAATCAACTTGAGTAGGCCAACAGAGAAGGTCCAAATTTTGGGATATCCAAATGCTGCCCAATTAGATATCTTTCCATGCTTGGGGCCAAACATGAATTTGCAAAGCCACATGCCAAAGCTACAAGTGAAGGATAGATCAGCAATATGTCTGATCAAGTTGTTGGGGTATGTATTTTTGTTTGTGAGTTGCAGGGGTTCCTGCAACTAGCATTGGTTCTTCTTTTCACCTCTCAGCTCTGATTTTTGTTCCAGAGTCATGAAAACCATCCCTCCCTATTTAGGGAGGGAAGCTAATTTAACTAATCTATGAATGGTTTTGTTTAACAATTTCAATATTAATTAGTTAAATTAGGGTAGTGTAGGTTTCTTTCCTCCAATTGCTTTGGCACATTGTATTTAGTTTTTAGTTATTTCTATTTATAATAAGTGCACGAGCATAGTTTGCTCTTTCAGCATAGCAGAGAAATTTTTGACATTTTGCAGATGTAGGGAAAAAAGTATCTAATTTTGTTAAGGCCTTGACTCTATACCCAATGAATATCTAAGACTTTTGGTCTTGCCCTAAGAAAGCTTAGGGCCCCCTCTGAGTCACCAGAAATGTTGGCATTTTTTGTGCCAACCTTAGTAGATATCAGATTCAGGATTTCAATATGACTAACATGTCATGTTATTGTACTCAGTGGAGTTAGCTGCTTCTTTATTTTTTTAAATGTACCTAAAATGAAGGTTATGTGAGGATCAATAATGTGATGGTTATTGACCTGTGCCTCATAGTTACACTGACATCTCATGCAAATAACACATCATGTATTTTCCATCTCATTATTGACACTACGTGTTATTCGGCTATGGCGGGCTAAGGTTTTGGCTGCACAAGTTTTGTCCAATTGGTTTTGCCCATGCAAGATGGCAGGGAAGGCAAGGAAGTCAGTTCCTTTCTTCCCTCATGCAGGTATAGATCAAATAACTTGATGCTTGCAGGATAAGAGAAAGTGAAGTGCGGGTGATGTTTCCACTATCCCACAAAGCATAAAGTGCTAAAGAGGGTGTGTTGTGGGGAAACACATAAAAGGAGAATTTTTTGCCCCCTGCTACCTCGCACCAAAGAGAAACCACATTTGAATGTCTTGCGGGGTAATGAAGAAAAGAGAACAAAAAGATTCCCTATCATCCCACAAGGATTTTGGGGAAAAAATTGGGCCCTACGAGGTAAGAAATGGATTGCAGGTGATGTTCCCCGCCATCCTGCAAGGAGAAATCGATTAATCAAAGGGTGTCACAGGGTAAACAACAAGTAAGGCAATGTTCCCTGCCACCCCACGATAGTTATTTAAAGATGCATAGGACTCTGTGGGGTAAGCAGAATGAGGATGGATGGCTTCTCTGCCATTCCGCGTGGACTTTCAACAAAGAAAATGAGTGTTGCGAGACAACATAAGGCAAAGTGTGAGCGATGTTTCACCATCCCGTACAAGTTTGGCAACTTGATGGTCACACAACAAAGTGGAAACGTGGGCCCGAGGTGCCACATCAGTCATCTGCGACCATCAAATCTTCATAAAGGCCCGATCCAATGGCCATGTTTTATGGAGGGTTATATGGTGACCTCATGCACGTTCATCTTCATGTGTCCTCCAGGATTGAGCAGCCCAGATTCAAACTTACTAGCGCAGTGAAATTTCAAACGGTTGTCTAGGGTGGCTAGCAACTTTATGGTTGAATGACCATTGGGCCTCTATCGACTGCCCAAATCTGACCTAGTTGCAATGCAACCCCTTTCAGAGCTCCTCCATTACTCTCGACATGGCCTTGCAGACCATTTTCAGATGCTGCCCATGCTCATTCATTGTAGAATAGAGAGTTTTTTCCCTGCAGGTACATCTACATAGAGATTTTCCTCCTTATGTGTAGGAATTTTGTTTCTTCCTAGGTGGGGAAGATATTTTCAAAACTATCCTTGCATGTAATCAGATCATCTTGTCAATATGATTCCTTATCCTATCTAATATTTTGTAACCTACCCATGTGTGGGTTAGGGTTTCTTAATTGTACTTGATTTGAATTATGCCTAAGCTTTAAAGGCAATTTTGTAGCCTTGTTTAGGGATATTTTCTTTTCTTCTATAGAAAAATTATGTTTCCTTGCACTTGTAAAAATCTTATTTGCCTTGTTTTAGTTCTTTCAACTTGTGTAATGTTCTTACCTTTTTGTTTGAATGCATTTTAATTTGTTTTCTTAGTATAGGTGTGTTGGCATTCTACACTCATATGAGAAGGGTTGATATTGTCATTGATGGCAACCAACCAGTATTAGGTCTCTACACACACACCAACAATAGGGTCAACATCAATACCACCTACCGACACCGGTAGGCATATTCACCGGCATCCAAATTACACTGGCAAAGAAGTATATCGACACTCAGGCCGACAAGAGACAAGTTTTGTTTATGTGAATTGTATTGTAAATATAATTATCTTTTGTAAGCCAAGTTGGTATATTGTAAAGACTCATATATGTATGAGATCTCATAGGTCATTTGTATGGTAGGATATTATTTATGTATGAGGTGATATAGTGGATAGTGAAAGGTTTTGGTTAAGGTATTTGACTCAGCTTTAACTGGTACTGAACCAAGCATTAGAGATTCTATCTTGAGCAGTACATTGTATTGGATTTAATTATCCTTATTGTAGTCAGTGAGACTCTTCTATTGAGCAGTGAACTCTAGGTTGTTGGCCTTCCTGCATGTGTAGGCCCCTATTGTAAGTAATATTTATTCATATTGGTTAGTGAGTAAATATTGTGGATCACAAATCCCACTGAGGTTTTTCCCACATCGGGTTTCCTCATTAAAATATCCTGTGTTATGGTGTGCATTTATGTTGTCTCTGTTATTTCTATGTACTGCATTATTTCTTGCTTACCGGTACAATGATTTGAGTTGCAAAGTTAAAAATAAGTTCAAATATTCCACTCATCGGTTAGACACTGATTCACCCCCCCCCCCCTCTCAGTGTCTTTGGGACTATCATTACATCTAACAATTGGTATTAGAGCATAGTCCTCTATTTGGAAAATCTTAATAGCTTGAGGAAGATTCTAAAACCGGTACAGATGGAGAGTTTGAGAAAACTGTTGGAAGGTGCCCTTGAAGATTTTGATGCAGAAAAATTGAAGATTATCAAACTTGATGATGATCTAAGGATTGCTAAGGAATTCATTAAAGGACTCCAGGAGAACCTGGTTATAGCACAAAACAAGAGAAAGGAACTTCATGAGAAAATGCAGAAACATGATGATGAAAAGGAAACTCTTAGTGATATTGCAGATAAGTTGAGGCAAGAGAACACTAACATGAGGAATGAAATGCAAGATTTAACCATGAGGTTGTGTAAGGATCTTGAAGACAGAAAGAAGAATGAAGAAGACTTGACTAGGAGAATTAATGATGGAGCAAATGAAAATTTGAGACTTTGTCCTGAGATTGATATGCTAAAGACAGATCTGATTCACATGCAAGATGATAAAGAGGAGCTTAGAAGAAAAATTGGCATTATGGAAAATGAGTTGATCACTGCAAATGAACACAAAGACAAATTCAAAAAAAGTTCAGGAAGACTTGATGACATGCTGAAAAGACAAAAACCTGATGGAGATACAATTGGACTTGGATTTGAACATGGAGAAAGTTCCGGGACTAGAAATAATCAAGATCACAGTAAACTGGTAAGACAACCTAGTGCTTCTAAATTTAATGGGAAATGTTTTAATTGCAATAAGTTTGGTCATAGAGAAAATCAGTGCAGATTTAGAAATAATCAAAATACAAACTTACCCACCAGTCAATGTTCCAAATGCAACAAAGTTGGTCATAATTCAGAAAATTACAGAATGAATGTGAAATGCTATGTTTGTGGTAGATTTGGGCATTTGTCTAATTAATGCAGAACACAAACTGGTCAAGGATATGGAAAGGCTATTCAAATGAATAATGTAACTTGTTATGCATGTAACAAGATTGGACATATTGCAAAATTTTGTAGGAGCAAGACTATACCGACGAGCAATAAAGGATCTAGTATGAAGGGAAAAGAAAAGGTAAACAAAATAAAGCAAGAATTTTCAAAACAATGGATTAAGAAGGGAGATCGGAAAGTTGATGAAACTATCTCTACACTAGTAGAACAGAGCAATCCTCCACCGATAGGAGATTCTTCATCTGACTAAGAAATAATCCTTAGGGGATATTGCAACAAGTTGAAAATCATGCATTCTACCCTCGGTTGATGGTAAGAAGATACATTTCTTCTTTACTGGAAAATATGTTAACTTCTCACTTAACCGACGAGCATTTAATGTGATTGTTGAAGAGTATTTTGGCTATATAATATCAGAAAACCCTCATTTTGACTCACCAAGCATTCAAACATTTAAAGAGCGCAAAATTGAGTAAGGGCAATCTAAAGGTGAAGCATCGAGGTGATTTTTAGGCATTCAAGGATTTCAAGTTAAGAGGTATTTATCTTTTGAAATGGCATCTTCATCTTTTGCACCTAAGTTTATTGCAAACCCTACTATGGTAGATAACATCAAGCGCCCTAAACCTGTATTCAAGATTATCCCTCAAATTGCTAAACAAGATGATTCTATCGGAGCTTTTTCAAAAATTCCAAAGGGTGTCGCTTTTGCCGAAGACTCGAGAATCTATATCCACTGCAACATAGAAGACCTAGGGACTGTGGAATTGAAGAAAATGTTTAATGATGTTATTACTGATGAGAAAGGTCTGATTAAACCTAAACATAAGATTGTTGAAGACTTAGGTTTTGTTGAAATTCTAAGAATTCCTGAATTTCCAAAGGAAGTAGTCCATCTTGTGTTGAGCAAAGTCCATGGAGAATTTATGTGGTTAGAGTCAGTTTGAAAAATAACCAAGGAAGCAATTAAGACAGTTATTGGTTTACCCTCAACCGGTAGTAGGCCTGAAAAAACCAAGAAAATACCTAACAAGGGTGTGATGAGCTTAACTAGAGCTACATCTGACAATAGATCCCTTAGAGTCAATGATTTTAAAGATGTAAATGTGAGATATGTGAGTATGGTACTTGGCTATAGAGTAACACATGCAAACAGATTTATTCAGTTTCTAGCCTTTGTATTCACAATGCATATGAGATGTAAATAACAACACTAAAATTCATGTTTGTGAATGGCTTAAGGATGAATTGATTGATAAATTGAAGAAGATTAAAGGTGACAAGAAAGGAAATTTTTGCTTTGGCAACCTGCTTGTATGTCTGATGATTTACTTCACCAAAGAGATACCCGACATTGGTCATAAGGATTTTTGATATGACATCCTAGTAGGAAAATAGATTCTGAAAGCTTTCACTAGTATGGGCACTGACTGGGACAAGATCATCACAGATTATTTCAAAACATTTTCAACCAAAATAAAGGCAAGAGAGAGGTTATCGTAGAGTATAGTTGACAAGTATGACAAACAAATCTGCTTTGTTATTAAACATGATGAGACATGGATGGAAGCAGTTAGCCCTAGAACTATTTAGGTTACTAAAATGGGTTATGAAGTTGATTTACCCATTCTTGAAACATATGCAAAAGCACTACTTGATGCACCTAGAGAACCATCTAAAGAAATTTTTGGTAATGTTGTGACCATTGAGAGTGTTTTTTCCATGAAGAAGCAAAGAAAAAGAAGAGAGAAATTTATCAGAGATGCATCCAAGATGGCTAAGGAGGTTAAAGAAAATGTAATGAACTTAAGTGGTATATCTACTAGTGAACAGGAAGGACTGAAACCCAAAGCACATGTTTCACCGATTGTCACTTCTTCTAACACCGATAGTGGAAAGGCAGCTGAATTCAAGAGAGTAGAGAGAAAGAAGAGAAAACCCCCACCGGTACCTTCTCCTTCTCCCAAGAGAACCATAACACTAAGGAAGAAGCAATAGGCAATTAGGGAGCCTAAGAAGAAGCTTACACCAAAGAAGAAATAGACACCGGATACCCCTACTCTGGAAGAACTATTGAATGAGATAACAGATGAAGGAAATCTGATTAATGTAAACAAATTGTATCATTATTTTAAGGATTCTGATAGGGAAACAATAGAAGAAATCATTATTTTGCATTAAATATCTATAAGAAGGTTTTGATTGAAGTAATAGATGATTTTCCAAATGATCTGTATATGAGATTAGAAGCAAAAAGATTATCAGTAATGGAACTTGATAAGAAGTTGAAAGTTGAAGTATTATTGGCAGTACATCTTGTGAATTCAAAAGAGGAAATTGATAAATTAATTTCTGAGGCAAACCGGTCAATTTTTGTTAGTGGACACTGCCAAGTGAGCCTAATGGTTGTGAGAGTTAAGGATATTGTTGATGAGACTTCAGACAAATGTTATATATTCTTTGTTGAAAAGGAAAAGCAAGAAGAAAGGAGTAGACCGAAAATGGACAAAATCTTTAAGGTATATCAGAAGGATAAGGATAAGGGTAAAGGAAAATTTGGTGGTGTTCCTGCAATAAAAATTACAGATAATCTTCCACCTCCAGCTCAAGATATCCCACCGGTACATACAGTTAGTCCACCTGATATGGGAACTAAAGATATTATTCTTGATAATACTAACCCGGATTCTGAGATTCTTTTTTCTATGAACGTTGATAAACAGGATATTAACATTGTTGTAGATAAGGAGACTGCAAAAGTTAAGGCAACCGATGGTGAGAATATCAAGATCTCTGAGACATTGGAAAATACTACTGACTCTCTGAATACTAAGACACTGACAAAAGATAAAGGAACTAATACTGAGAAACAATCTGAGGTAGAGGTTCATGTTGAAACACATAAACTGATAGAGAATGTGAATAAAGAGGAATCAATTGTTGGTAATAAGGAATAAATAATTAAGGTTATTGGAGAAGTATCTCTTGATAGGAAAGCTATTGCTGAACCAAGCACATCTATAGGTGAATTTAGACCTACTAATGTGATAGATGTTCTTTTTGATTTTATCAAAAATATAATAGATTGCAATGCCTTAGCATTTAAGGCTATTGATGACACACTACCTATCTTGAGGATGATTGCACCAACATGTAAGATAGATCACACTGACAATTATTTAGGTAAATTGGACATCTTGTCCAAATTCATTGCTGAAAATGTTCTAACTCTAGAGAAGGTGAATGAAGGAAAAATTAAGGAGAGAGTTGATAAAGAGAAGGGTGAATTCTTTGTGAGTACTATTAAAAACTGTACAGAGCACTTAGATTCACTGTTACCGGTAATCAATTCTATAATTTTGGAGTATAAAGAGTTGTATAGAGAAGCCTGTAAGCCTCACTATTTGACAAAGCATATTGATGAGGAGATTAAAAAGACACAAAAAGAGATTGATGAAATAGCAGACAATATGATAGGTTCTTCAGAACTTGCATCAATTTTTTAACAAAAAATGGCAGTGTTTGAAGAAAAATTGGAGAACTTGGAGAAAGAAAAGGCAAGAATAAGGCTGAAGGCCCGAGAGATAAAGAGAAAACTTGGTCCAAGATTGGACAATCTTATTACTCAGCAAGTTGAATTAACTAAGGCAACAATCCCTGGAGAAAGATCATCAAAGCAGCAGATGCTCTATCTCACCGGTATGATCCAGCAGACTGAGAAAATTCTTTCTGACAGTAACAAGTTTATGTGGAGTTTGAACTTAGTTTTGGCAGATATCTTTCAAATTGTAACCAACTGGTTACAGACTTTGAGGTAGAAATTTTATTCTTTTTGACATCCTTTGTCATTGATGTCAAAGGGGGAGTAGTGAAGAGAAAAATATATGCACAGAGGAGATCACTTGCTCAGGGGGAGCACACTTCTTTTTTGGATTTCAATTTTGGGATAATAGTTTTGGATTTTTCTCATGAGTGTTGCCATAAATTCCAAAGGGAGAGATTGTTGGCATTCTACACTCATATGAGAATGGTTGATGTTTTCATTGATGGCAACCAACCGGTATTAGGTCTCTACATACACAGCGGCAATAGGGTCAACACCGATACCATCTACCGACACTGGAAAGCATATTCACTGGCACCCAAATTACACCGACAAAGAAGTATATCGGCACTCAGGCTGACATGAGACAAGTTTTGTTTATGTGAATTGTATTATATATATAATTATCTTTTGTAAGTTGACTTGGTATATTGTAAAGACTCATATATTTTAGAGATCTCATAGGTCATTTTGTATGGTAGGAGATTATTTATGTATGAGGTGATATAGTGGATAGCGAAAGGTTTTGGTTACGGTATCTAACTAAGCTTAAACTGGTACTGAACTAGGCATTAGAGATGCTATTTTTAGCAGTACATTGTATTGGATTTAATTATCCTTATTGTAGTCAGTGAGACTCTTCTATTGAGCAGTGAGCTCTAGGTTGTTGGTCTTCCTGCATGTGCAGGCCCCTATTATAAGTAATATTTATTCATATTAGACAATGAGTAAATATTGTGGGTCACAAATCCCACAAAGGTTTTTCCCACATTGGGTTTCCTTGTTAAAATATCTTATTTTATGGTGTGCATTTATGCTGTCTCTGTTATTTCTGTTTATTGCATTATTTCTTGCTTACCGGTACATTGATTTGAGTTGCAAAGTTAAAAATAAGTTCAAATATTCCACTCACTGGTTAGACATTGACTCACCTCCCCCTCTCAGTGTCTTTGGGATTGTCAGTACATCTAACAAGGTGAGTGTGTTTATCCCTTGTGGATATCATCTGTGAAATGGATCAGTTCCTCCTGCAATCTTGAAAATTCCAACCTTCACTCTACATTTTGGGAGCTAATTAGGATAGAATCTTGTGCATGTATTGGATGGTTTTTATTTATGTTTTTGTGTAGTCATGGGCAAGGAAGATTACTTTCCTTCTAGGTGAAAACCTTATTTCCCCCCTTTTAAGCATCCTCTCTTTCTCCTTTTTCTTTGTTAGATCATAGATTAGGATTTATCAGTGTTGGGTTGGTCCAACACTTGCACTTAGATTGGAAACAAAGCTAGCCTTCTTCAAAGATACAACCTCAATAGCGCAAGGTCCCACACTTTGAGGTTGTTTCCATGTGACACAAGGTGGATGAACTTGAGAGTTAATCAAGGGTGCACACTTTTGCATCAAGAAATACCTCTGAAAGTCCCCCCCATTCATAGAATCAATCTCAGTCTCACTGTCTTCTTGTAATTCCTAATTTTTTTGGTATAAATTGTGGGTAGATTCCTCAATATCTTCTCTGTGTCCCAATCCTTTTATTTCTTTAGGAGCTAGGGAAGTAGGTTGTATTGGTTCAACAATTCCTTCCTTTCTTAATCCAATGAGATTGTGGCCATTATATCCCATCTTTTACATTATAGTGAAGCCTTTACCATACTAGGTGATTGCATCTCTAATTCTGATGTGTTCAATCTGTTTTCTTCCTCTTTGTATAGTCATTCTTTAATATCTTTTTCATCGATTTCTTCTGATAAAGTCTCCCATCTGATAAAAGTATTTCTAGGTTGCCTCTTAGAATTCAAAGATTATAGCTTACCCAAAGATGGTTTTCTATAGGATTTAGTAGCTGTGAAATACAAAATGTTTTCTCAATAGAATATTCTCCCATACCTTGTTCATCAAGATTAAGCTTTGGTTCATCTATTTTGGATGTTGATGGTACTAAAGTCGGGTCAATTTGTGAAGTAGGAGGTGAAGCTACACAATTATTTGGGACAAGCACTTCAGGTTTTGGCTTGATGGTATTGCAATATTGAAAAGGATTGGGATCTCCCTGAATGGTTATCTATTGGCCATTATACAGAAACTTCAAACATTGATGGTACGTAGATGGGGTTACTTGTATTGCATGTGTCCAGGATCACCCGAGAAGTAGGTTATAAGCTAGATCATGGTCAAGCACTTGGCAAAACATATTTGTCCACTGGTCCCACTCTAATAGGCAAGACAACCAATCCTTTGGATGCTCTTTCTTCTTCGTCATAGGCCATAATAGTAATATTTTTTTATGGATCCAAGACGTTTTTGAAAAACCCCAATGCAAGGACTAATTTAAAAGAGAATATATTTAAACCAGCCCCTCCATCTATAAGAACATGTTTGATTCTATGTTTATGTACAAGTACTTCTCAATGAAGGGGTGCATTATGAGTTTGATTTATGGAAAATTCATCATGTTTGGTGAAGGATAAGAACTGAGGAGTGGTAAGATGCCCCACCATGGCTTGAAACTATGTGGGATCAAGGTATGGGGATACATTGGTTTATTGTAGAGCTTTCTCCAAAATCTCTTTACAAGCTAGTGACAAACGTAGAAGCTCTAAGATTGAAATATGGGTAGGTGTCTTTTTAATATGGTCTAGGATATTATATTGATTAGCCACAAAAGATGGCTTAGGTGGTACTCCTTGAACGGTGAGTTTTCCTTGACGCATTGTCACATTGCAATCAGGTTTGTTGTTTATAGTCATCACATTTTAATAGGAATCACCTTTCGATATATGATTGATGACATATTTATAAGATTCATTTGTATAATTGACCTTCTTTTTACCTATTTTTAAGGGATTTCTCCATAATTTGGAACGGGATCCTTAAATGCCATATGCTCTTCATTGGATTTATGCACATTAACTAATATGTCTCCTTTGTCAATCAGATCATGTATGGTGTTCTTCAACCTTTGACAATCATTTGTTTTGTGCCCTTTACTCCTATGAAATTCACAATAAACTTGGTAATTCCACCATGTGGGTTTAACCTTTGGTTCATAATCTCCTTTTCAAGTAACATGATAATATTATTTGAGATAAGTTTCCTGAAAGCATTTTCAAGTGATTCACCCAATGGTGTGAATTTCCTATGAGGAGTATAAGAAATCATTGGCTTAAATATATTGTTATTATTTTGATTTCCTATGTTGTTTTGAGGACCTGATAAATTCAAGATGGGTTGTTTTGATTTAAGAGCTTATGCATCTACAACACCATCAATGACAATGTTTTTGTTCTTGGTCTGAACTCTAGATTTTTCATTGTTATTACTTGGACCAACATTATGTTTTTAAACTTTTATTTTTCCTTTTTCTATCAAATATTTATCATTGAGAAGACCTTTTTAAATGACCTTTGCAAAGGTAGATTGACATTGGAGTTGTAATTGGTAACTCAATTCAGCATTTAGATTATGGATAAATATTTCAATTTTTTGTCGCTATGCTAGATCATAGGGACATTTTCTAACAAGTTGTCTCCAACTTTGTAAGAAATTAACAAATGATTCTCTATTTCATTGTTTGTTACTACAAAGATCTAACATAGAGACCTCATGCTCAATGTTGTGGGAGAAGTGTGTAATAATCTTGTATACCAATTTATCAAATGATTTAATTCCTAGTGGTAAATGATAAAACCATTTTATAGCTTGACCACCCAAACCCTTAGGAAAAATTTGCATTGGATAGGTTTCATTATGTGTGATTTCCATGCATGCAACGTGAAATTCTCTAATGTGATCACATGGATCACCTTTCTCCTTATACTTTTCAAACTTTGGAACCTCAAAATTAAGGTAACACTACCAATTTTTTGTTGAATTTGTAAGGAGATATATCCTCAAGCGTATATTGTTTGGGTGATGATCTTGATTGTAACTTGGCAAGTTGTGTTTGTAAATTTTGAATTTGTTGCACAAGTATACTCAAAATATTTACCAAAGGTTTTTTATCCTTCTTGTTTCTAGTTCTCATGTTCACATTAGCTTGGTTGGTACCATCATTTGTATTATCATTGGTATTTGTATTGGAATTTGTTTCACTTTTAGTTATTGCTTTCAATTTTCAAAGATCATAATTGCATGGAAGTTTCACACCTTGATTTGCAAGTTGAAGTAAATATTTCTCCCTATCTTTTTCCATCACTTTTTTCATGAGATTGTGGAATGTAGGATCTTGTGTTGCCTCAAGAACATGTGCCTCATCTATGTCACTAGAGGTCTCATAGTTGCTATCATTTTCATACAATGGATTTAAGCTCTCACCAAAGATATCTATTGAATCATATTGAGGACCCTTTCCTTTCCCTTTTGTAAAGAAATACACATCTTCTCTGATTTCTCTTTGTGTTCTTGTTTCAACCATACAATATTCTTGAAATGTCAATGAGGTGATTTGAAAGTGTGAAGTATGTATGAAAATTGGACGAATGTTTGATGTAGAAGAATAAGACTTAACCAAGGTATCTAAAGTGCAATTTTGATCTTGTGTTTTGAAGATTAAATCTTGGATTATTGAGAAATAGTGATACAGGATAAGTCAAATTGGAGATGATAAATCTCTATGATGGTGACTAACCTTTCCAAGATATGATACTAGTTTAGCTCCAAAGTTGAAGGATGATAGAATCTTGATAAGGGAACCAACCGGGTTGAAATGATGATCTTAAAAGCACTGAAGGAATCCTAATTTTACTCTAAAATTGAAATTGTATGTATGGAATGTGTATGAAAAGTATGGAATGTTGGAAAATATCTCTGGTTTTGACAATTAACTTAGTATGTGTTTTCTAAAATATGATCTATAGGAACAAGTGTATCCAAATTTGTTTTCAAATTTCTAGGTGGATGTCCAGAAGTACTCTTTGTTATAGATGCACTAAGGTACAAGTACCAAAAGATTGGACAAATGCGCTATAGGATTTATCAAATGCGCTACATAATTTATCAAATTCGCTTCTATGTAAGGCAAAAGAGATACTCTATGAATTGTATGTGCTACAATATTGAAAAAATGATCTAAATTGTTCCTTAAATACGCTACACTGGTGAATATATGTGCTAGTCTATTTATCAAATGTGCTACTATTTTGGTCAAATGTGCTATACTATTTTACAAATGCACCAATTTGGGTTTCGAATGTGTTATACTATAGTTCTCAAAATAAATTTTTGTTTCTTGAGTTTTTATGTTGAAATTTCTATTTGTTTTAGGGATGATTTTCTTTGTTTTGGCAAAATAACATAATAGACACAACAAACACACTGTTTGTTTGAAAAATAAAAAGAAAATACATGCACAACCTAAACAAATGGTTTGTCTAGGACTATACTTGTCGAATCCTCTTGCAATAGAATACTTCACTTAACAAGATAGATAGAAACTTTGTAGCACTGGCTCTCCCTTACTTGGCACTCACTTCGTGAGCCTACCAAGTTTTGTATTTTTAAAAATCCTGAGATTTTCAGAAATTTTCCATCTCAAATTAAGGAGTACATGAGAGGTATCTTTGGATTGCATGTATCACAATTCCTGTGTCAATAAGTAGAAAAGAGAGATTTATAATAACAAAGGTTTCTAGTAAGGTCATCTATTCGAGTGGCCATACATGTGACATTTCGCTCTTATAAAAAGAGGCCTCCCAACCCTTGCGGTTTTCACACACCACTATGGGTACTTGGGGAGACAAACATCAGTATGACACAATGGAACCCGTCACTTATGAGTTTCCTCACAAGTGAATTTATTTATAGTGGCTTTGAAGGACTTGGCCTTAGTGTTGTTACCACTTGGGTTGTTCTCTATCACTTGGCCTTCTGGGCTACTTGGGAGGCAGGACCTCTAATGGGTAATAATAATCTAAATAAAAGCGAGTCTGGCTTTCTGATCACCCAGTTAAGGGGAGACAATAATACCAATAACTTTTTCTACAAGCACAGTATACAATTGTTCTTTACCCACCAAGATTAATCTATGTGTATCTATTATAAAAACAAAGATTTTTTTTTCTAATGTATATTTTTTAATGTTGTAAATTAACTACCTAGTTAAAAAATGTGAAAAAAAATGATTAATTTATTGAACCCCTAATTAATCTATGTGCCTAAATGCAATTAAAATCCCCTACAAAAACCATAGTTAGTAGTTTCAAATTTTCAGTCTTTGATGGTCGTAGGTACCTGGGAGGAGTCAGACAATAAAAATGGGATGACAACTATCTAAAATGAATGCTCTAAATCCCTATACATATGCACTATAAGAAACCCTGCATGCATTGTACTATGACACAAATGCACTATACTATGCAATGTGTGCGATGAACTTTATGACAAATGCGCTAAACTATTCTATGTATGTGATGCATTGTAAAGTAAATGTGGTACCTTAAATTACAAAAGTGCTAATTTAAATGACAAATTCATTACTTTAATTGACAAATTCACTACTTTAACTAACAAGTGCACTAAATGGGATTGTGAATGCACTGAACTATATGGGAAATGCATTGAAATAGATGGTAAATGAGCTAAAATGGATGCTAAATTCCCTGAACTAGATTGTAGATGCATTTAACTGGATGCTAAATGTGCTACTCTTCAGACTTAGACTTGCACACACTAAGATGAAGAAAAATCAATGAAAAATGGGGCAAGGCCCCACGATGGATGCCAAAAATGTAACCTGAAAAAATGTGAACAACCTACATGACTATGAATTAAGCTACCACAAACCTAAGATCTTATAGAAAATCCAAATCGCCAATAAAACAAATAAAAGAAGTAAACTAAAACCAGTAAACCTCCATTTGTTGTCCCATTGTCTCCTATCACCTTCTGCTCTTGTTTGTTGAAGTGTTTTCTCTCATATTTACACTAGTTTTCTTCAAGATGACAAAGATGAATGGACTGTGGTATCAAAGATGGCTACATGGAAAATGTAACTATGCTAAATAAGTGATATGATATGCTATAATGAAACTAAACTTAAGCCTAAGGAAAACTCTTGCTTTTCTCAAATGCTCTCTAAAATGCTTGATTGCTCTAAGATTGATTAATGATGACTAGCCTCAAAATGCTAAAAAAGGCTTCATTTTAAAGACTTTGCGGGAGAAAAATCCTATATGGCAATGATCAATGGTTGAGATTGAATCTTGATAAAGGGGAGAGCTGAGAAGAATTAGTTGGAATGTGAGAGAAAAAAGGGAAGATGTTCCTCCTCCAATGACAAGATGGAGGAAAAGGTGGAAGGAGAA
Source organism: Cryptomeria japonica (assembly GCF_030272615.1). Lineage (NCBI taxonomy): Eukaryota > Viridiplantae > Streptophyta > Pinopsida > Cupressales > Cupressaceae > Cryptomeria > Cryptomeria japonica. Next base: position 491,233,555 of record NC_081407.1, on the reverse strand, counting down.
GCCATATGGCATGATGCTCACCTTGACCCATAATGAAGACCCAAGAATATAGGATGGTTGGATATAATCTAGGGTTTCCAAGACAAGTGGACCTTGACCAGGTTGATGTGCACAAAACCACCACCTAGGATGTAGGAGTGATGGAGAGAATATAGGAAGTAGGAGGACACTAGAAGTTTCCTCCTCCTTTTGACTAGGACTGGAAGTTGAAGATAATTGAAGAAATTATATATTTAAAAATATTTAATTTAATTACCAACTTGGTTGTTGAGATGGCATGATGACTCGAAAGAGAATATGATGTGGAATTTAGATTGAAGAACTTAGGATAGATGAAGAATTAAATAATTTAAGAATTATTCAATCAATATGAACTTTATGAGAAATGATGAAATTTAATTAAATAATAAATATTTCATTAATAGATTAACTTACAAGAATATGAGACATGAATCAAATAAATAAATTTCTCAATTTATTTATTGGTAGAAGAATAAATCTATTAAATAAATAATAAATATTTATTTAATTATGTGTAGTCATTTTTAGGTGTATACACTTATTCCTAGTTAATTCCATGATGGTGTGATTCACATGGCTCTTGCAAGGTATTTGGCAAGTGGGAGAATGTTGGGAATTAAGGTGTCTCGACCTTAGAAATTTTAAATTATGCATTTATTATTATTTTATGTTTTCCTATGGTTGTTTGGCATTCATATATTTAAATAATTGTGCTCCAACATAAGGGGCATGGATTTTATTAGTAACCACTTTTTCCACATATTGGTGCCTTAAAAATCAAGTTTTTAGTTGTCAAGAGATGCCCATCAAGTGATAAAACATGGAAGGCCATTTTTTAGGGATGTTATGATGGATTCTATAACAACTGTAAGGGATAAAAGTGGGGTAAATCATTTTGGATGTGAGAATCAATTATTATGACACGTGTAAGAGTTTCCTCATATTTTTTATTAATAGTATATGATGCATGTAAGATTATCTCCTATATTTGGGGGATTCTTATGAAAAAATGTAAGAAGGTGTAATGTCATGTAAGAGGATATGTTTGGCATGTAGGGGTTATATATAATTTACCATGGTTTTTCATAACCTTCTTTTGGCTAGTGGTAATGTTCTACGATGGTAAATTGAGCCCCCAAGGGTCTATATATTGATGGGTTGAGTTGGAGACAATATAAGTTGTTTTATAGGTACACATATGCTATTGAATTGAGTTGATCAAGTTGAAAGAATTAGAATATTGAGAGGGGGGATGAATCAGTATTCCCACTTTAATAAAACAATAAACTTTTTACCAATTGAAGTTGTCCTCAAAATTAAAATAGATAATGTAGAATAAACAAGAAGAATGCAACCACAAGATGAACACCAGAATTTGTATGTGGAAAACCCAAAAAGGGAAAAAACATGGAGAGTGTTAACTCTCAAGAAAATATAACTAGTTATAGTTGTGTTTATAAATAGGTGGCTCATTGCCAGATTACAAAAATGGCTACCTGTCAAACTGCTCACTGCAAATACAAAATAAACAACTAACTGTTGGAATGCTCACTACAATTGAAAGGGTTGAAATGAAAAATTTTGCATCTCCAAATGCCTAGGATCAATTCCAAGTTAAGCTCATATTACAAAACTTAGACTTTACAAAAGATCTGGTTACAGATCTCTGCACTACTATTCTGCAACAGGTCCGGTAAAGGACTACTGCACTATTGGTTTCCTTTATTGTTTGCAACTCTCACATACACTGCTTCTTTTTCTGCCAACTATCTTCTGCACATCACAAACACTCACTCTTGCTCAATTCACTTCTTCATTCATACATCACTTGAATGAACATATATATATATACACCAGAGAGAACAAATACAAAATAGTGTGCCAGCCAAGCCCAACACGTTATCAATAAGATCATATCAGCCTCCACAATACTTCTACACAATTCCTTTACATACTTTCGATTACCAAAGCATATATCGTGATTGTCGGAAAAGGGAAAGGGTCATATGGACCCAAGAGAATGGACCTATTACCACAAGATCACACTCAATATATCCAAAATGTAGACTCCACATGTACCAATGAAGCCACAATCACAAAACTGAAAGAGATGCTTCTGATAGATACCAAATCTACAAATTGGTGACACTAGGACACATAACTAATACTGGGATCAACCAGAATTTCTAACACCAAGATATTGGGATCAATGAGAACCCAATGGGACCTCAGAAAATTATCATCCAAAACTATCCATATTACATAATGACTTATAACCAAAAATCACAACATCTGAACCGTACATGCATAACCGCAACCTTTGCATAACATCCATAATGTTTGGACTAGTATCTGGACTTGCATACACTATTTGGTACAAAACCGGATGACTGGTTTGACATCGATGACAACATTATTCACACAAGTATAACAATATCCCCCTTTGTCATTGATAGAAAAACATATTCAAAACATGATTGCGCCAATTCCCCCTTACTCATGCAAATCCTCAAAACCATATTCCTTTTTCCTTTCTCCCCCTTCTTGACATGAAGGACAAAGGATACCACTGATGAAAAAAAAAAAAAAAGAAGAGAAAGAATAGATATATACAACCAAAAATTTGAATCTTCCACAAGAAAACCTTCAATTTATCTTCTTTGGAAATATAAGCTTGTACTTTTCCTTTAGTTCTGAAAGAAGGACTTCCCAAGAATGTATAGCCAATTTGATACTTATTGAAAGGCTTCTACACTCACCCATCAAATCAACAAAATTTGAAAAGCTATCTGGAGTTGTTGGATTCTGCTCATACTCTACTACATTCTCAAGAAAAACTGAAAAGTGTTCTATCTTAGCTTTCATAATCTCTTTAACTTTCCAAAATATGCTCACAAAGTCTTCTTTCTTCCTTTACAATAGAAGAAGGTCAGCCTAAAGAGAATTAGTTGTTTTCCTCTACTCACCATCCTTATCATTCAGAAAATCAAAATATTTACCTAGACTCGTCAGTTCACCTTCAATAGCATCAATTCTACCTTTCTTCTTCACAGCTGATGTTGGCCAAGAGATAAAATAGCAATAGATTTTTCTAGCACTATGGATATAATCTCTCAATTCCTCCATGCAATTTGATAAGTTCTTTTGAGAAATAGCACATTCATTAAGTACTCTTTTCATATTCGGGCCTTTTTTTTAAGTTGACTGCTCAATCATTCTTTCTTTCAGGATCTATGTCAATGATTCCAAAAGAAGATTATTGACATCTTCTAGACTAATGTTGTTTCAAATCAAGTTCATCAAAATTCTCTCAATTATATCGGAATCGACCGAGTTCATCCATTTCAAACCAATCTTTTGAATTCCATTTGTACTGACAATTAGCTTTAACAGATTAGACTCATCATCTGAGTCTCTAGATTCCCGCTCATTCATTTCTGAAACTCCTCTGGCTATAGGGGATTCTAGATCATCAATTATCACCACATCTTCTATCTTGCTTTTATTTGACTCTAAAACATCAATGGGAATAGATTGTTTCCTTTTCTTCTTTCTAAAAAAAGATTCTCTAGGACCAGAAGAGAAAGAAATAGAAACTGAGTGTCATGTCCCCTCTTTAGCTCTTTCTAGCAGAGACATGTGAGTCAGCTTATTATGGGGTCTTGTAGGCTGACAGTGATGGATAGAGACTCGGTGTGGTTATACAGTGTTTGGGACTTGGTATTCTGGCAGTAGTGGACCAGTTTGGAGCAGTTCCTTAATTTTAGGAGGCAATTCCTTCTTTTGTGGAGGCTATTCCTACTATTTAGGAGGATTTGACAGTACTCAGGGTTGGGTTACCATGAGACTATTCCTTGGGTTTAGTTTCAGGAGATTTGGGACAAGATTGCTCGAGGATCCATGATTTTCGACAATAGTCACAGATAGGTGGCAGGCTTCATTTCAGACTTGTGGAGTCAGATGAGCATTATACGGCTATTTGGGATATATTTTTAATATTTCCTAAGTTAGCGTCTTATTAATTAAATAAAGCTATTTATATAGCTAATTGGAGTAATAAGGGGATTTTGGCTTCTTCTGGTCAGGCAGGCATATGTGTTATAGCTCGTTGGAAAGGTCTTGAATTATTATAACTTTTTTTCATCATCCAGAGACCTTCTGGCACCTTGAGTTTTGTTATTTGACGAAAGGGGTGTTTTCCTATACATAAAGGCCTTTTTAATTAAGAATATGCCATTATTTAATAAAGGTAAATGCATATTCTCCCTTTAGGGTTCGAGTAGCTTTAAGAGGGAGATAAAAGGAGATGTTGGCTCATTATTCTATTATCTTTTTACATCTTCAAACTTGGCATTTGTGAATTTGCTCTGAGGAACAATTTCTAGAGAACTGGGACGCAAACCCCAAGGCTTGGATATTGGGACGCAAACCCCAAAAGAAGGTTTCAGCAGATTCATTTGGTTTCAGACTTTGATTGGAGTGTAAGTTCAGCATTGGAAGAGCTTTGGCTTTGGATGTTGGGTATATTACTTGGCACGTGGGAGTTCCTTGGCTACGTGGACGTGACTGCAGTAGTCGTACGACCTCCTTCCAGCTGACACATGGGTTGCTGATTGGTATTTATCAACCATCTCTTTTCATTGTGCGTGGATGGTCTTTCTTGCAGCCAACAACATTATTTTGGTTGGTAGATACTTTGTTGGCATATCATTTATGTATCTTACCTGGTACGATTTGTAGCTATTCTGGATTGGTTGAATATTATATTATTGCATATTATTTTCCAGCCTATTTCATATTTGTTGTTGTTGTTATTCATTGTTTACCTATATCTAGAAAAATACAAACAAAAACAAAAGACACAATCTTTCTGCAACTTCTGTCTCTCTGAAAGATCATTTAATAAACAGGAAGAATTTATTTTAAAACAAATAATTAAAAATTATAGCTTGTCAGCTTAAAAGATCCATTAGGGATCTTTCAATGGTATCAGAGCTATCATCCTGCCAACTTGTAGGGTTTGTGTGAAATTTTCACACTAGGGTTACATTTTATTCTATGCATCTGGGTAGAGAGGAGATACATAGGTATTATACACGCAGGGTAGCTCAACAAGAGCGTGAGATGGAATTGAACAGGTACCCAGTATGGCAGATGAACAAGGGTGTGCTAGACAGAACCGGATTAAGGATGAAGAATGGGAGATGATGAGAACTCTCATCACTACACAACCCAGGATAGTCCAAACACTTGACAGATTATAGGAAACCTTGGCACGAATGGAGTTGGATAGACATAGAGGCAGACATGGGTGGAGCAGATCAGTTTCAGTGGCAGGCAGTCAGCATAGCCATTAGTCCCATTCATCAGTTGGGAGCTCCCTTCATTCCTCTAGGCAGGAACGCCATCGTACACCTGCTATGGATAGACCTTTGCTTCCTCAGTTTGTACCAGGTGAACAACCAGCACAGGTAGATCCACCAAAGGTTGGGTTCCAGGAGTCAATTTTGGCAGCCACAACTAAGTGGAGAGCCCTACCCCTAGAGGTTAGGGATGTCTTCCCTCTTCCCCAGTATTGTGCATAGTGTAGAGATAAAACTAGGTTCAGAGGAGATCGTGGTTATAGACCACCACAGCAGTAGAACTATGACCTCAATAGAGCTACTGGGAAGATCATATTGGCTACATATGATGGCTCTGGTGATACGAGTGCACGAGCTTGGGTGCACAAGTTGGACATATATCTATCCTTAAGGCCCATGCCTGAGCATGAGGCTATTCAGTTTGTTGTGTTGCAATTAGACGATATTGCCTCATTACACAGTTTGACCGTAAGGATACAGAGCTCTACTATAGAGAGTTGACACATCTTAGACAGATGGGGCATACCAAAGCTTATATTAATGAGTTTCAACGTATTGCGGTTATGGTACCTGATATGCCCCAGAGGCGGAGTGTGATGTTATTTATTGAGGGATTGCAGGATAGACTTAAGGGATTGGTATGTGCTTTCTAGCTGGCCACTCTTAAGGAGGCCATTGATATGACATTGAGATTGGATACCATTCCCACTTCTTATCAAGCAGATAAGAAGCCATTCAGGGACTCTTGGCCTACATAGAAGGCTAATACTTCACAGAATAAAGGAGGGTCATCATCTAGACCTCCTTGGATGAATTAGGAGATGAGGAATGAATTGAGAAGGAAAAAGTTATGCTTTTCCTGTAAGGAACCTTGGGAACCAAGACACAGTTGTATGGGTAAAGGAAAGGTTCATTTGATTGAGGTGACATTTGAGTTAGGGGATGAGGAGGTACTCGACACTGACTCTAAGGATAGCATGGAGGATGTTGAGCAGGTGCAGACACAGTTGGAGTTAGATACCCCTGAGCCTTTGGCGATAGCCAAAGTAACTATGGCTACCCTCTCTAGTTATCCTAAATTTCATGCCTTTTGGTTGAAAGGTACATTGAAGGGCAAGTGGGTCATGAGCTTGGTAGACACAAGTGCCACGCATAACTTTATTGATCAGAAGTTAGTGGAGAGGCATGGGTTACAGTATGAGGAGTTTGGTGGTTTTGGAGTGAAGGTGGCAGATGGTGCAGTTTTGGGCTATACTAAACGGATTCCACAGCTTAGTATTCAGATGGGGGATTATACTCTGATTGATGATTTTTATGTGCTTCCATTAGAGGATTATGATGTGGTCTTGGGCATGCAGTGGTTATAGGGTATTGGGCGTTACATTATTGATCACCACTGTATGCAGTTAGAGTTCCTTTCTGGGGGGAAGAAGACTATCTTGAGGGCAGCTTCAGATGGTGGACCTAAGGAGGTGTCTTCTTGCAGGATGGAGACTATTATTAGACATAATGATGTGATTTGGGCTACACATTTCATGTTGATATTCAGTCAATGATGGACCGTCATGGGAGAGTATTTGGTGACATACCTCCTGGAGTGCCTCCAGATAGAGGTTTTGAGAATGGTATAGAGATGGAGGATGGAGTGAAGCCAGTGATTACTACTCCATATCATCATCCTAAAGCCTATAAGGATGAGATTGAGAAGACTATTCATGAGTTATTGGATATGGGTTTCATTCGGCCTAGTTCTAGCCCCTTTGCTTCTTCTGTAGTGCTTGTTAAGAAGAAGGATGGGACTCTACGGATGTGTATAGATTACAAAGCCTTGAACAAAAAGACAATCAAGAATAGATACCCTATTCCATGCATTGATGAGTTGTTGGATGACCTTCATGGAGCTATCTACTTCTCTAAGATTGATCTTCATTCAGGTTACCATCAGATACGTGTATGAGCAGAGGATGTACACAAGACTACCTTCCATTGTCACTATGGGCACTATGAGTTTCTGGTAATGCCTTATGGCCTTACTAATGCACCAGCCACTTTCCAATCCTATATGAACCATATCTTCAACAAGCAGTTGAGGAAGTCGGCTCTAGTATTCTTTGACGACATATTGATTTACCGTCGTACTTGGGAGGACCATCTCAAACATGTTGAGGAGGTACTTAGCATTATGGAGAGTCGGTCTCTATTTGCTAAGTTGTCCAAATGTGAGTTTGGACTTAGGGAGGTTTTATATTTGGGCCATGTGATCAGTGTTGATGGGGTGAAGGTGCATGAGGAGAAGATTTAGGTGATTCTGGATTGGCCCCACCCTCAGAATATTACTGAGTTACGTGGGTTCCTTGGTTTATGTGCTTATTACAGAAGATTTGTTAGAGGTTTCTCTCAGTTGGCAGCACCTTTGATAGACCTCACAAAGAAAGGAGTGTTCAGATGGACAGAACAGGCACAGGGAGTCTTTGATAGACTCAAGAAGGTTATGAGCACTTGTCTAGTTTTGGCATTACCTGATTTCTCGCAGCCATTTGTCCTAGAGTGTGATGCTTCAAGTTTGGGCATAGGAGCTTTGTTGATGCAGAATAGACATCCCATTGCCTATGAGAGCCAAAAGCTGCAAGATAATGAGAGGTTGTACTCTACCTATGATAAGGAAATGTTGGCTATTGTGCATGCTTTAGCCAAATTCAGACAATATCTTGTTGGCAGCAAATTTGTGGTAAGAACCGACCACAATAGTTTGAAATATTTCTTAGATCAGACAGAGCTCAATTATCGACATCAAAAATGGGTGAGCAAGATTCAGGCTTATGATTTTGATATCCAATTCATAAAGGGGAAGAATAATATTGTGGCTGATGCACTCTCTAGGAAACCGTCACTTGCTGCCCTGTGTTCATTGAGCGAGATTTCAGCAGATTGGAAGGCTCAACTTTTGGTTGAGTATTCCAAAAATCAGCATGCTTGTGAGATCATGGATGGTTTGATAGTGGATGATAGATATAGTGTGTTAGATGATATTATCTATTACAAGGGCAGGGTTTATCTTGTTCCTGGTTCAGAGTTGAAGGAACAAATTTTACATGCTTTCCATGATACTCCTACGATAGGACATCCAGGGTATGTTAAGACTTACAGAGCGGCGCAAGAGAGATTCTCTTGGAAGGGTCTCAAAGATGATGTTTTGCGGCATGTTCGTGAGTGTATGACTTGTCAGCAGAACAAGTCAGAGCATACTCATCCTGCTAGGTTGTTATAGCCCTTGCCTATACCGGAACAGAAGTGGACTGAGATTTCTATGGAATTCATAACAGGTCTTCCTTGGGTACAGGGGAAGGATTGTATCTATGTGGTCATGGATAGGCTAACAAAATTTGCCCACTTCTTTCCCATTGCAGTTGATTTCATAGCATCTTAGGTGGCTGAGGTATTTTTTAGAGAGGTGTTTAGACTCCATGGTCTCCCCAAGACCATAGTGAGTGACAGGGACAACAGATTCATGAGTTCCTTTTGGCAGGAACTTTTCAGGCTAGCAGGCACTGAGTTGACACCTGGTACTAGTTACCACCCTCAAACAGATGGACAGACCGAAATAGTCAATAAGTGGATTGAGGCATTATCCTTCATTGATTTAGCTCTGAGTGATAGTAGAGTTCCTTTGGCTCAGGATTGGTTACAGGAGAACCAGGATATCATGAGATCTCTCAGGGAGAATTTATAGCATGCACAGAATCAGCAAAAGATATACGCTGATCGGCATAGGATTGAGAGAGCATTTGAGGTGGATGACATGGTTTTCTTGCGCTTGCAGCCATATTGACAAAGCACCCTTAAAGGGGGGGAGCTGAGAAGCTCAAACCATGTTTTTATGGACCATATAGGGTACTCAGGCAAGTTGGAGAGGTTGCTTATGAGGTTGAGTTACCACCAGGTAGTAAAATTCATAATGTGTTTCATGTATCTTGCCTGGAAAAGGCCCTTGGATAGCATATTATAGTTTCACCCGATTTGCCTCCCATGAATGAGGAAGGTAAATTGACTTTGGTTCCTGAGGAGATTCTTGAGGTGAGGGAATGGTGGTTGAGAAGCAAGGTGATTCATGAGTATTTGGTACATTGGAGAGATCTTCCCATAGAGGATGCCACTTGGGAGGGTGAGGCCATTTTACAGCATCCAGCATTACAGTTGCTTGTGGGCAAGCATCTTCGAGAGGGGAGGACTATCATGTCCCCTCTTTAGCTCTATCTAGAAGAGACATGTGAGTCAGCTTATTATGGGGTCTTGTAGGATGACAGTGATGGATAGAGAGTTAGTGTGGTTATACAGTGTTTGGGACTTGGTATTCTAGCAGTAGTGGACCAGTTTAGAGTAGTTCCTTAATTTTAGGAGGCATTTCCTTCTTTTGTGGAGGCTATTCCTACTATTTAGGAGGATTTGATAGTACTCAGGGTTGGGTTACCATGAGACTATTCCTTGGGTTTAGTTTCAGGAGATTTGGGTATGTTTCCTAGCTTCTAGGAGCATCCCTAGATTTTAGGGACAAGATTGCTCGAGGATCCTTGATTTCTGACAACAGTCACAGATAGGTGGCGGGCTCTGTTTCAGACTTGTGGAGTCAGATGAGAATTATATGGCTATTTGGGATATATTTTTAATATTTCCTAAGTTAGCGTCTTATTAATTAAATAAAGCTATTTATATAGCTAATTGGAGTAATAAGGGGATTTTTGGCTTCTTCTGGTCAGACAGGCATATGTGTTATAGCTCGTTGGAAAGGTCTTGAATTATTATAACTTATTTTCATCATCCGGAGACCTTCTAGCACCTTGAGTTTTTTTATTTGATGAAAGGGGTGTTTTCCTATACATAAAGGCCTTTTTAATTAAGAATATGCCATTATTTAATAAAGGTAAAAGCATATTCTCCCTTTAGGGTTCGAGTAGCTTTGAGAGGGAGATAAAAGGAGATGTTGGCTCATTATTCTATTATCTTTTTACATCTTCAAACTTGGCATTTTTGAATTTTCTCTAAGGAGTGATTTCTGGAGAACTGGGATGCAAACCCCAGGGCTTGGATATTGGGACACAAACCCCAATAGAAGGTTTCAATAGCTTCATTTGGTTTTAGACTTTGATTGGAGTGCAAGTTCAACATTGGAAGAGCTTTGGCTTTGGACGTTGGGTATATTTCTTGGCATGTGGGAGTTCCTTGGTTGCCTGGATGTGACTACAGCAGCCATACGACCTCCTTCCAGCTGGCACATGGGTTGCTGATTGGTATTCATCAGCCATCTCTTTTCATTGTGTGTGGATGGTCTTTCTTGTAGCTGGCAACATTATTTTGGTTGGTAGATACTTTGTTGGCATATCATTTATGTATTTTGCCTAGTACAATTTGTAGCTATTCTGGATTGGCTGAATATTATATTATTGCACATTATTTTTCACCCTATTTCATATTTGCTGCTGTTGTTATTCATTGTTTACCTATATCTGGAAAAATACAAACAAAAAAAAAAGACACGATCTTTCTGCAACTTCTGTCTCTCTGAAAGATCATTTAATAAATAGGAAGAATTTATTTTAAAACAAATAATTAAAAATTACAGCCTGTCAGCTTAAAAGATGCATCAGGGATCTTTCACTGAGCCAACTCTCCACATATCCACAAATGATTTAAAATTATTACTGCTAATCTCCTCTCTATTATTCAAACTATTCAGATATCTAAACATTTTTCTTGCAATAAACACACCAGATTCCTAAATGACATTATCTTTTGCCAGAAGGGATTCTAAATAGTACATGACTAAACTCACAAGCAATGATCCATACCGGAAAGAATAATTCTTCTATTTTGACATCTGGATATTTTCTAACAATAATTCTCTCAGTAATTCACACAAGTCAAATGATCTATTCTCCATCACAAACATATATGCCATATATAATGCAATTGCTGATGTGTCTCCTTCCCTATTTCTTGAATATATTTTGTAAGAGATGATATAGGCAACATACCTTATTACAGGGTTGGTGATCATATTGATGATAAGATCTCACTAATCACCCTTCATGTCAGTTAGGGCTTACAGTTCCCTATTCAAAATCAATCCATCCAATTATTCCTTACACAGATATCCATATGCTAGGAAGGTAATAATATGTAATTTCACACGAATAGAGAATACACTCATTATAAAAATCTCATTCTTCATGATATCAAATTATAAAGTAATCATATTCCTAACATTACCCTTCTCAAGCAACTCTTAAGTATAAATTTCAAATCATTTAATGATTTCCAAACTCACAATCAAATTAATAACACTTGGACGCACTATATCTATCACCATTCATCCACTCTACTAGGATTTTCATTAAATAACACATTCTTTAAAATTTAAATTAAATAAGGAAGTAGCATCATTTCTATATCTTTCATTAATTCCACTCAGCATTCATTCACATTACTAACCATGCAAATTTTCTTCACGAAGCTTAAGACTTCCATCTTTCAACATGAAGCCAACACACAAAAATATAATTTCATATACTTTATACACATTCTACACATCATGCATGACTTTATCTCAATCAATACGTGTTCTCTAACATGGTATGTTAAGCGACAAAATCATATGACTAATCACAATATATATGCAAAAAGTATTCCACTTACTTGTAAATGTTCTTTTTATGATATCCTAATATGCGATGTAACACTTTGGATTCTTAATGCAGAATAATTCAAAAATTCCTTAATATTGCTACAATATTTATTAACAAGCAATTATATACTTCTATTTAAATGAATGCATTATTTAGTAGCATTTATAAGAATCTTATAACTAGGTAGAGAGAAGAGGGAGAGAGTTTGATAGTCGACCCGTTTCATACATATGCACATAAATCAACAAGATCACATAAGCATGCTTAAATTTCTCACTATATGCCTATCATATTTATTGTACGATTTTCATTTCACTACCATTTTAGAAGAATGCCAATTGGCCTATCATGACATTTAAAAATATTATGGATGCAACTGTATGTCCTAATTTTCCAAAAATGAAATCAAGACAGACAATCTTTTCTTTCATGCAAGACCTCTTGCGAAACACTCACTACTCCTAATTAATACGAAATACATCTTTATCTAAAACCTTTCATTGAAAATAAAAGTACGAGAAGAAGGTGAAAGGGGAGCTATCATCTAAATAATACATAATTATGCATGCACATCAAACATGGGTCTCATTTGCACCTTCTATTCATACTAAGCCTATTTTATATTGCCAAAAGCAAGTACATTACTATCTTGTTCAAATAGGTCATCATTTGAGTTGGTATTATGAAACACATAATGAAATTGTTAATGAAAACACATCAATTCCCTCCTAGCCACTATACCATGATCCCTTTTTAATATGAAAGCAACATCACAATCATAGCCATTAGACATGTGAGGAGTAGGCATTTTTCTTGCCAATCATAGGTTTTGTGTGTGCCCTGAATCATCCTAGGATGAGGTATTCCATAGAAGAAGTAGTTTGGTATGTTAAATGGGAGAATCCACTGTCATCATTGACATTAAGCAGACCTACAATATGATTGTAGAGTTTCCCCAACATTAGAATCAACGAGGGTAACAACCAATGCCTTTGTCTATGCACAAAGAATACAAGTGTAAGATGCCTACACAGTAAGGAGAGTTAATGGAAATTCTCAGGAAAAGAAATAAAACATTCCAAGGACAGTGGCAGTCGGTTAGGACTATTAATAGAAAGGCAGTGTTTGAGCAATCAGTTCATGAGAGTTTGCCAACAAAGAAGGATGGTCGAGATGACTGTTGAGGTTAGTGAAATGCAAGAAAGACATTCAAAGTGAGCAATCATGCATGATATAGTATGACAGCAGGAGTAGCATGAAAGGGCCACCTATCATGCAAGAGGCAAAGAATCCATAAATGACATCAAGTAGTGGACAGTCAAGTATGCTTGGATGACAAGTAAGAGGGTGGTGATTAGACAAAATTGGAAGTAGCATGCTAAGCCAAGTGACTACAATTAAACAAGTGCAAGAGGAAAAGAAAATCTTTATGAGCTTAGCACGTAAACAACAAGACCTTGACAATTTATCACTGCGAATATGGAACAAAATGGTACAGAGCTCTATTGAACCCTTGCAACAGTTTAAAGAATATTGTCATGAGTAATCAAGTTTTCTTTGAATGCATAAGAAGCATGAAAAAGGCGCTACGATACATTGTGATGTGATAGTTTTTTCCCTTTTTACACATATGATTACTAAAAAGTCAGTTTCACTTATCAACTATTCGTACATTATTGCACAGTACCTAAGATAAAAAATCATCATGTCACTCCTACAATACACATGGTGAATTCCTTTATGAAACACATACAATTTACTCCCAATATCTATCATGATCTTTATAACCCATAGCCCCCTTATTATCCAAATGCGCGGTAGAATCATTAGGCCCACACAAGGGTTCATGAAGTCACAAACATTCTCGCGCAATTAGAAAATATACACAAGTGATAAATACACATATAGCAACATTTTAATTCCTAGAGAGAAAGAGGAGAAAGGATGATATACATTCAATTCTCTATATCATATGTACTCAACATCTACTGTGTTGACTTGAATTTCATCATCAGAATACTACCTGCAACATGTTAGTTTCACAAAATAAAAAGGAAATGCTACAGGAAATCCAAATTCAACCAGTGAAACTACATGAAATGAATATTTAAATTAAAAACATTATTTTTACCTTCATGATTTAAGTCTCATTGTGTCCTAACTCCACTATTCTTGGTTGCAGATGATGTGCTCTCATACAAGCACTGATAGCTTCCAAGATGGCATATGAAGAATGGAATGATAACTGATAGTTAACTGATACTATGCTATGAAATGCTAATTGCTTCAAGATTAAAACTCATAGATGCATAAGTTTTCACAAATGGTTAACTTGAAGACTAACTCTTTCTCAACTCAATCTCCGAATTTTATAGACTTTGAGAGGATAAGATGATGTGGCTTGGATCAACGATCATGATTAGATCTACAAGTTTAGATGGTTGTGAAAAAAGGTGAAGGTTGAGAGAAAGGGGGAAGGAGAACACAAGTGTCACTCATCTCACCTTGACTGGGTTTCTGACTGAGGGAATCTAGGGATGGTTGGAGAAGATTTAGGCATCAGGACAAGTGGACTCAAGTCCTTCCTAAGATATAGGGATGTTGGAGAGAATATAGAAGAAGGTTAAGAAATATGTGTACGTACACAATATTTCATTTATTTTGGAGGTTGGAAATAAGTGGCTAATAAATGTTTTATTTATTTTGATTTTGTTGAATTAATTTAGCCATGTGATTGATGAGTTGGCAAAGGAAAGATGAAGTGGATATGGAAGAATGAGTTGAAAAATGAAATTAAATAATTTTAAGAAATCATTTAATAATTAAGACTATAGGATAGAGGAATAACCATTAAATAAATTGATTGAAGAAATAATCAAATACTAGATATTTAATTATTGAAAGAATAATTAAATATTAGATATTTAATTAATTGATGGAATAATTAAATATTAGATATTTAATTAATTTAAGGAATAATTAAATATTAGATATTTAATTAATTGATTAGAGGAAAATGATAAATGAATGAATTAATTAATATTTCAATTAAATTAATTAATACAAGGACATGAAATTAAATAAATTAATCTTTTCAAATTAACTATTTAATAGAAGAATAATTATCAAATAAATATAAAATATTTATTTAATCACTCATAGCCATTTTTATGTGTATACATTTTGCCCCTCTTTGAAATGATGTCGAGACAACATTGTTTCAAAGATTAAATCAAGTCTTGATAGTTTGCCTAATGGAGATAAAAATCTTGATTGTATGCCCCCTCGGGAGATTGATCGTGAAATTGTTGAAAAATTTGGATAAGTGATTGATCTCATGATAATTGAAAAGGTCCGTCAATTAAATTCCTTTGTGAAAAATAAATAAAATTACCCAATTTTAATAGCATTAATTACTCTTCCAAATGGTAAATATAAAATTAACCAAAGGTAATTTTAATTTCATTTGCATCCTTGTCAACTTGTGAAGAAAATTGTCTTTGGTGAGGTGGCGAAATGGTGATCCCATTCGAGAACCATCAATTTGAGTGTGTTGGACGATATCAGCTACCTCTTGACTATGGGTATCCGGTATGTACCTTATCCAAGCTTTTTGGCAACTTGTCGTATGATTTTCCATGTTTTTCGGCGCGTGTGAGGTTATTTTGATATTTTTCGATTTTCGGCATCGTGTTTTAATGTTTTCATTTTATTTGTTAGTTCTTTTGCATTTAATGTTAGTGATTTTGTGAGTTTTAGCACATATGTTCATTATGTTAGTGCCTTTATGATTTATGTTAGCGCATCTGTTGTGTCAGCACTTTTGCTTTGAGTGTTTGCGCATATAAATAATAGGGTAGCGCTTATGACTGTTTCACGCATTTGTTGCAAGGTTTAGCTCTTTTGCGAAAAAGGTTCATGAATATGTTTGATTTAGCGCCTGTGTTCAACAGAATAGTGCTTTTGTTAAAGAGATTAGCGCTTATGCTTCAGATGAATTTGTTTGATGTTGGTCATTTTAAAATTCACTTTGATGAATTTAGGCATTGCGATGCGCAATTGTGATTGAAAGGTACTTGATTGATAAAAAATTGATAATGTTGATTGATAGGATAAATGATTGCTTGATTGGATTTGATTGGATAGATTGATATATTAGCTCTATGAAACTGATGCATTTTTTGATGAAGAGCATAATAGAGTTTGATTGAACTCAGTGATTGATAGAAAACCATGATTGATAGGTTTAGATTGATTTGATAGCCTGATTTGCTTCATTTTGAAAAGATGTACCAATTGTTGATGTGATAGATTAGTGATCGCTTTGATTTGATAGATAGATGATTGATAACTGATCAAATTCTCTTGGTGAACAGGAGAAACTTGATGTTCTTCAGTGTCAGGAGAAATTTTCAGCAAATTGCCACTTAGTGCCAGAGCTTACACAGGCTGAGGTGAGACATATAGATGTCTGCGGATTATGCCACTTGTTATACATGCCTAATATTACCCATAATAGGGGATTGTTGACTGCTTTAGCAGAGAGATGACATAGCAAGCATAACACTTTCCACTTGCCCACTGGTGAGATTAGTGTGACGCTTGAGGATGTCTACAGGATTCTCCACATCCCTGTGACTAGTGAGTTAGTCTGGTATGATTTTCAAGATCATGGAGGGACAGAGGCTTGCAGAGCCATGTTCAGTGATGAGAATTTATAGAGGAGAGATCTGATGGGAGGATATGATTATGTATTGCGAGACTCTCCCCGTGATTCTTGCAGGTTTGATTGGGGGATTCATCTGTCTAGGTAGGAGATCTTGAAGTTTTGTTGTTGGTTGTGGTGAGATTATTCAGAGCATGATCCAACATCAGAATCGATATGTGTGGGATGCTTGTATGCTCGCTCATTTGTATCATGATCATCATCAGGTTGTTTTCGATGAGAGTGCTAGTTTATCGGCAAGATGCACACTATTACAGATCTAGTGTTGGGAGCACATTGATATTACTCGGCCTATCCATCATAGAGTTCATGGTGAGAGGTAGCCATATGTCTATTTGTATGCAAGTATCCTTACTCAACATAAGCTGGGTAAGATGGAGTATTGGCATTGGGTTCTTGATTCACTAGATACTATTATTTGGAGACCTTATATTGATTGTGAGCCATGGATGGATGATGCACATACATTAGCAATTATTATGTAAAGTAGATATCTCATTGGTCGAACTCCATACATTGTTGAGCGATAGTTGAATAGTCGCATTCTGAGATAGTTTGGTATCATTCAGCACATGCCTACTAGTGTCATGATATATGCACGATGGTATAGGGATAGGAGAGATTGGGGACCATCTTTGTCTTTTGAGATAGCATGTACAGAGTTTCTGGCTACTCCTAGGGTGGATTATGATTTGAGATTGCACATTCTAGATCCTATGGTGACTGTAGATTATGCTCAGTACATGCTTGCACACTCGTTTCCTCGTATTACCGATCCAATAGACCCTCCTCCTAGCTCAGGAGATGATGAGGATGATTCAGATAATCCTATCATTAGGAGATAGAGATGAGATCTTAGATCTTCTCAGAAGGTCAGAGGTGATGGAGATGAGGGAGGAGATGGAGGCAGAGGCAGTAAGAGACCCGGACGAAGAGGAGGTTGATTGAGAGTCCATGGGGGACCATTTGGACCAATTGGCAAGATTGGGAGACCACTTCCCATGGGTGGGAGAGAGGCGGGATTGATTGGGAGGGATACTTGCAGGGCAGGGATGAGATCAATGAGAGGGTTACCCTCTATAGGAGGAGGTAAGATTACCATACTGGATGGGGTTTGTGGGAGAGGCATTGATTTTGGTCAGATTTAGCCAGACCCTAGGGTTATTACAGCTCATGATGGAGAGGAGGAGGATCTAGAGGATCATGTTCCTCTTATTAGGTGATGGGTTCAGAGAGATACTCGGACTAAGATTATAGAAGGTGGATAGGGAGGTGGAGATAAGGGGATTGAGGGTCATGTCCCTCAGTAGGATGTGCCAGAGTAGGAGACTGTAGATAGTCTCAAAGCACTGATAGATCGACTTAGAGCATAGGTACAAACACTCATGACAAAGATGGACAGGGTTATTAGGAGACAACATGATACTCAGGGTCTCCTTGATCTATTTAGTAGGTTGGATCAGGCACTCTCTCAACTGATACCATTAGAGCACTATTTCAGGCCGAGAAGGAGACATCACACTAGCGACGATTATATCAGGATTTAGTCGCAGAGAGCCAGAGATCAGGTAGCTATCATACCACTTTGAGGATGGATACTAGTTATTGTGGAGTCATGGGACCTCCTCAGAGGAGTGGTGATCATGTGAGATAGGCATCTAGAGGATCTTCTTTCCCATAGCCACAAAGATTGACAGAGTTGGGTAGATCTAGAGGAGTGGTGATCATGTGAGATAGGCATCATGGTAGTGGTAGATTTATATTGATGAGGAACTTTTATTTTTGATCGGGTATCATTGTATACTTGGACTTTATATTGTTTTATGATGATCTATATGCAGACATGGACTCTATATGATGATCTTTTATTATGCATGTTACTCTATATGATGATGATCTATATACATTGATTACATGAATGATGATCTTTTCTTTTCTTTTTTTATGATGATGTTCTTCTATATGATGCAATGATGATGGAATGACATTCTTTTGATTTTGAAAATGCAAATGAAAATGATTATTAACTTAAATGGTGTGAATGAAATGATCTATATGTGAATGCAAATGAATGATTGATTTTATTTTTAATGCATAGGATGATGTAAATGCAAATGATCTACATGAAATGTTTTTTATTTTTAATATGCAATGCTTACAATGATTATGAATCTAAGTTCAAAGAAGCAACTAAATGATCTTAATGAATAAAAAGAACTACAATGATAATGATTCTAATGCAAATAATGATGATGATACACTACATGTTTTAATGAAATGCACTTAATGGAAGGCAAACTAATGCAATGATTGAATGCAACTAAATGAAATGGATGCTAATTATTTAAATGATTCTAAAAATGAATGCACCTACAATGATCAAATGCAAATTGTTTTTGTTTGTCCAAGTATACTCAATCGTTATTTATGATTGTTGATCTCTGAATGAAATGAAATGCTTATAATGCAATTGACAATGAATGCTTATAATGCAGATGAATAATGAGCTAATCTAAAATGATCTAACTAAAAATGATACTATCATTCTTCATATGCTTGTCTTGTAACAGTTCTTTATTTCATCATTGAGATTTAAAATGTTGTAAGAAAATACAATCAACTTGACATAATGATTCAAGCTGACCTGAGTATTTCTTACATGGATTTTGATATAGCAAGTTTATACAAGCAACTTGATATAAGGAATCAAGTTGACCTGAGTATTTCTTGCAGAACAGACAAGGATTATCTCTTTTCATGCATGACTCAGAATGTCCTCCTTGATCTTTTGCCGATCATATCTTTAGACAAGTACATATCGTAGTAAGAGATAAACCACAAACAATAAACAAAGAAAATAATCATGCCCCATCATAGCGTCACTAGTCATGGACATCCTTGAGTCATATAGAGTACATGATTAGCAATAAATCAAGATATAAATAATGAATCTTGTATGTCATTCACATGTTCTCATGGTTATTAACTAATATAATCATCTTGATAAATGATCATTGGTAATCCTTTTTACTTGCTGGTTGATTCTTCATTTTTTGAGTTTCACAATTCAGTTGTCATAAAAGGCCTTGATCTTTGTTACTTTGTTGTTCATTATTTGTTTCAAAATCCAGAGCGTTTTTTGTTTTTCTAAGTTTTCCGAATGTTTTAGATTTTTGAAGATTCAAAAGATCACCTTTGCAAAAGGAATTAGGATTCTTCCCCCAGCAGAAACAAAACTTTATTATGGATGTATGAATTGATCAAGATCCAAACCATGGCGGGATATCAATGCAGATTGATTGATTCTGATAAAATCTAAGGCAATGACTGATAAGTATATCAAAGATTGATAATTGTTGGTAAGCTGCATATTTTCTGCTAAATAGTTCAGAGCAATAGATGTGAAAGATGGAATGGATAAGCTAGAACAAATGGAAGTGATAGATGAGAAAGATGGAATGGATATGTGTCCAAAGCAATCTCATAGATAAAAGAACTCACTTTTTTAGATAACACATATTTACCAGGTTTTCACTGTCTAAATTTATTGCATTTTTTAATTTTTAATTTTTTTCTTCTTTTCTGCTTTTGATGTTTTATACTTTTTAGGGATTTTCTGCTCTTCTTTTTTTTACTGATTTCTTCAGGACTTTATATGCTTTTTATTGATTTTTCCAGGACTTTAAATCTCAAGCATATAATTTCTTGAGATGGATAGAATTGATAGGTTCATCAAACCAATCACCTTTAGGGGTAGATAACTTGTATGCTCCTGAGCCATATGTTGCTACTATGAAAAAAGGACCTAACCAATTTGGTTCAAATTTACCCTTCTTTTCTCGATCTTGCTGATTTCTTGGATTCTCCCTTAGAACTATATCTCCAATCTGAAAAATGTGAGGCTTGACTCTATGATTATAACTTCTTGCTATTCTCTATTGATACACCTTCAAATGATCTGTTGCATTTTGGAGACGTTCCTATATCAGCTCAAGTTCTTGAAGTCTAGAGACTCGTTGTTGTTCTTCTGGTATAAGACCTTTCAATGAAACTTGTAGAGAAGGTATCTCTAATTGTATTGGTAATATGGCTTTTGATCCATAGACTAAGAAATATGGAGTTGCCTCCATTGGTGTGCATATGATAGTTCAGTATGCCTAAAGAGCAGGATTTAGCTGAATGTACCAGTCTTTTCTAGCTTCATTGACTATTTTTTTCAAGATTTTCAAGATAGTCTTGTTTGATGCCTTAGCTTGACCATTTTCTTGTGGAATATGGAGTAGAAAACCTATGTTGGATATGGAATTTCTCACATAATGTTCCTTCATATCTTGATTCTTAAATGGTTGTCCATTATCAATGATAATGGTCATAGGAACTCCATAGTGACAGATTATATAATTCAAGATGAATGATGATATTTGTTTTCCTGTCACTTTTTTCAAACGTATTGCTTCAATCCATTTAGTGAAATATTCTATAGCAGACATAATGAGCTTATGTCCATTAGAGGATGAAGGATTTATCTTACCTACCAAATCAAGGCCCCATTGAGAAAATGGCCATGATCCTGCCATAGGATACAATTCTTGTGCTAGTGCATGAATGAGATTCCCATGGATCTGGCATTGTTTGCATTTCTTGGCATATGTGAATGAATCTCTCTCCATATTAGGCCAATAGTAACCCATACGAAGAAGTTTCTTAGCCAATGTTAATCCACTTGAGTGCATGCCACAAATACTTGCATGAACTTTGTTAAGAACTTTCTCAGATTCTTCTTGTTCGAGACATCTCAATAAAGTTCTATCTAGACCTTGCCTATATAAGGTATCAACAATAATGGTATAGCGGGATGACTGATGGATAAAATTTCTTCTCTAATTGTGGGATAGGTTAGGAGGAAGGATATTCTCTTTTAAGTACTGATAAGTTTGGTCGTATAAGGATTGACTGGTTCCCAATATATGGAAAATCATGTAGGTATGTTGGGATTGACTGGTAGGTGTTAAGATATCTTTCACCAAGAATTCATAATGTTGTTGATTCTCCTGATTTTGCAAGAGAGATGCTATTGTAGCCATTGCATCTGCTACTTTATTCTCATTTCTTGGGATTTGAGTGAATGATACTTCTTCAAAGTATTCTTTAAACTCTTCTACCAATTGTTTGTAGGGAATGAGCTTGTCATCCTTAGTTTGATAATAATCATTTATTTGGTTGATGATAAGTTGTGAATCACCATAGACATGTAATTCCTTGATATTCCATTCAATAGCCATTTTGAGTCCAATTGCCAATGCTTCATATTCTGCAATATTGTTTGTGCATGGAAACCACAACCTATATGATTTCAGAATTGTGTGTCCTTTATGTGTGATGAAACAAATTCTTGCACCCGATCCATATTGTGTATAAGAACCATCAAAGTACAACTCCCAAAATTTTGTACTTATTGTCAGAATGTCTGCATCAGTAATTTAATGTGCAATGGTATGTCATCTTGTAAGAGTGCTTCAACTAATTAATCAACAATGACTTGTCCTTTGATAGCTTTGTGATCAACATATTATATATCAAACTCACTTAGTACCATAACCCACTTGGCTAGTTTGCCTGTCAAAATTGACTTGTTCAATAAATACTTTAGTGGATATATCTTTGCTATTAGTTTCACAGAATGAGTCAACATTTAATGTTGCAACTTCTGAGTTGCAAATACAACTGCTAGGCATGTCATCTCTATTGATATATAATTCAATTCATAGCCGACAAGTGTTCTATTGATGTAATGCACTGCTCTTTCTTTTCCTTCTTCATCATGTTGTGCTAGGAGAGCACCTAATGATACATTTGTCATTGAGATATAGAGTAATAATGGTTTCCCTTTGATTGGTGATACAAGTACTGGAGGATTCATGAGATATTCTTTGATTTGCATAAAATCCTATTCACATTTCTGATCCCATTTGAATGGAACGTTCTTATGTAAAAAATGAGTGAATGGATGACATTTATCTGCTAATTGAGAGACAAATATTTTGATTGATTGCAATCTTCCTTGTAAAGAACACAATTGACTTATGTTCCTAGGTGACTCCATATCCATGATAGCTTTGACCTTTTCTAGATCTACTTCAATACCACCAGCTGATATAATGTACCCAAGAAGTTTTCCAGAGGTTACTCCAAATGCACATTTTTTGGGGTTTTATCTTAACTGGTATCTTTCAAGCCTATCAAATATCTTGCCCAAGATGTTCAAATGTTCTTGTCTTGTATGAGATTTTGCAAGTATATCATCTACATAGTCTTCCATAAATGTATGCATCATATCATGGAAGATTGTTGTCATAGCTCTTTGATAAGTTGCTCCTGCATTCTTAAGCCCAAATGGCATAACATTCCAACAATAAGTACCCCATGCATAGGTAAATGTTTTCTTTTCTTGATCTTCAGGGGCGATTCTTATTTGATTGTATCCTGAGAATCCATCCATTAATGAAAACATCTCATGTCCTATTGATAAGTCCATAATTATATCAATCTTGGGTAGTGGTAAATCATCTTTGGGACATGCGTTGTTCAAATCTCTCAAATCGGTGTAGATTCTTATGCTTTTATCTAGATTTGACACTGGCACAATGCTTGAAACCCATTTTGGATAGGCAACGGGTCTTATGAAACCCACATCTAATAGTTTCTTTAGCTCATCTTTTACAAGAAGAGCAATGTGTGGATGCATCTTCCTTAGCTTTTGTTTTATTGGTTTTGCTTTTAGATCCACATTGAGATGATGCATAATAAGATCTGGATTAAGTCCTGGCATGTCTACATAGGACTAAGAAAAATTTATCTGTCTTTTGTCTGAAGAATTCTATGTATTCTTTCCTCTCTTTATCTAATAATGAGGTGGTAGAATGAAGTATCTTGGGATCATTTGGTGGGCCAATGTTTATTGCTTTCATTGGTTCTATTAGAATAGCATATCTCTCTTGAAAATATACAAGGAGGATGTCAAAATTTCCATCTTCTGGCACCTCAAATAGTTTTTCACCGCCAGATATGTCCTTTATTTTTCCTCTTGATTGGTCTAGTGTTAACATGAAATGGTTTTCAGCACTAGGTCTCTTTCCTTGTTTTATTTCAATTTTGTGACTGGAAAGTTTGGCATTATCCTAACTGCAAGAAATGTTACTTCATTCCATGATGGAATATATCTTAGGTGTTATGGGTTTGACGGCATTAAGATACACAACTAAGTCATGGTCATTGGAAAAGACATCCAATTCAAGGTTTTCTAGGTTATCCCAATCAATTAGTTCTAGGTGAAGAAGGGGTAAGTCATAGTCATCGTCATTGTTAGGTGCTTCAAGGTTCATGACATAATAGTCATAATTTGGAGTAGAGTAGGTAATGTCATAGAAAGAATGATCTTGAGGATAGTCTCTCCCAAGTGTTCTCCAATTAGTTCTAACAAAATCAGTATTGGTATTTTGTAGTTCACACTCAAGTGGCTCTTCATCTGACGTTTGTCCCTTAAACGAATGGATTATATCAACACACACATCTTTAGTACTGCAAGTTCCTTCTTGATTAATTTCAATAGATTCACTTGTATTTTGAAGTTGACATACTTTTGTACATGATATAGAGGATTCTTTTGCTAGCTTTTGTCTTCTCTCTAACTCATCTTCTTCTGGACTAATAGTCAATCCTTCTTGACTATCTCTTAGTTCTTCTATGGTTTTGCCATACCTTTGTACATCTTGTTCCTCATTTGATAGAAATCTAATATTTCCTAATGCTTGATCCATATCTGTTTGTACTTCTTGTGGTGTTACTTCTTGGCCTTTTTCATTCTCTTTCTTTTGTTGTTTTGTATATGTCTCTTTTCTCTAGATTCTGGGTTCTTCTTGTCTTCTTTCTAACTCTATCTTTTGTTTTGTAAAAGACAAGTCTTCATTTGTGATAGCTACATTCTCTTCATTCTTTTCTTCACTTGATATACTAGATGAGACATCTGGGCACCATTCATATTCATTTGAATCTGTCTTTGAACCATTGTCTAGGATTACACCACTATACCATACAGGAATGTTGCATGGTGCAAATAGTTCTCTGATTTCTATCATCTCTTCTTTTACCACTTTTGAAATATCTTGTTCAGATTTTGCATTTACTCGTATTCCTTGAACTTGTTTACAAGATTCTTCTTCTCTTTTGATTGCAAGCTATTCTTCTTGTTTCTCATGTTCTTCTTGTTTCTGCTTATTGGCTACTATTTTTGTTGCTTGATGTAGCTTTTCTTGCCATTGTTCCTCTTTAAAGACTGATTTCTTCCTCCACTTTGGTTGTTGATAATTATGGTGCTTTTGATTTAATTTTGAATATCCAAGTCCTGATTTATCTTCTTTAGATTGCGAGTGAGGATAAATAGGTTCTGAAATACCTTGATGTCGCTTACCAATTGGTCATTTTTCTTCATATCCCATTTTCTACATGATCTTATAACCATTGCCATATTGTTCTATGGGAATATTAACTTCTGCAGTTGTTTCTATAGTTCCGTTTTCATCTTTGTACAACCAACCAACAATGTCCTTGTCCTCAGTTTCTTCTGCAAGTG
This sequence comes from Cryptomeria japonica, assembly GCF_030272615.1. Taxonomy (NCBI): domain Eukaryota; kingdom Viridiplantae; phylum Streptophyta; class Pinopsida; order Cupressales; family Cupressaceae; genus Cryptomeria; species Cryptomeria japonica. The sequence goes on along the minus strand of NC_081407.1, from coordinate 491,208,136 downwards.
TTCCAGCTCTAACAAATGCTCCATTAAACATTTCTTTTGATTTTTCTAAGATCCGTGGTTGGATATTTGTGGGTTTTCCATATGATTTAGGTGAAAGTGGAAAATTATGCAAAGACTATTTTCCCATTCCTTCATCATTTAGTTTGAGATTTTTCTCGAAGGTTTCCCATAACTTCTTGAATTTCTTTGATAAGATATACTGATTATCTATTATGTGGAACTCTTGTATCTTGCATTGGCTTCAGATTATTGCAATATTGGCTTGAGTCTGCAATTATAGTGACCTCATGTCCCTCATGAGGAAACTTTACACATTGGTGATATGTAGAAGGAACTGCTTGCATTTTGTGAATCCATGGCCTTCCCAGAAGAATGTTATAAGAGAGATTCAAATCTAGAACCTGAAATTATGTATTCTTTTCCATAGGTCCTATTTTGATTGGTAACACCACAGTTCCTTTAGATGAATGCTCCTCTTCATCATAAGCTTTAATGGTCATTTTCTTCTTTGGATCTACTGCATTTTTTGAATATCCCAAAGCCTTTATTAAACTTAATGCACAAATGTTTAAGCCAGCTCCACCATCTATGAGTATGTGTTTGACACGAGTTTTATTAATGGTGACTTCAACATGTAAGGGAGCATTGTGAGGATGTTGCAAGGATGCGTCATCATTTTCAGAAAATGATAAGCAATGAGGGGCTATAAGGTGTCCCACCATGTTTTGGAACTGATCTACATCCAAGTCTTTTGAAACTGTTGTTTCTGTTAGAGCGTTTTCCAAAATTTCCTTATGCATAGGTGAAACTTTGAGAAGTTCCAAAATTGATATTTGAGCAGGTATTCTTTGTAATTGCTCCACTAAGTTATATTATTGTTAAGTGGAGGTTGATTCATTTGTTATACCCGGAAATGTGACCTTCGCTTTGCTCCTTGTAATGACATTGATTGGTTCTAAAGGTGTGTTATCCTTAACGATGATGACATTTATCACATCATCATATGTATAAGTATAGTTCACTTTGTCTTTTCCTTTGTCATCTTTTAATTTGGATTGTTCACCTCTTTCATAGTTTGGAAGCAGAGTTTTGAAGGCTAGGTGTGATTCATTTGTCTTATGGCTATCCACTGTGATAGTTCAACTATCGATTAAATCTTGGATAAAGTGTTTCAATCTTTGACAATCATTAGTTTGGTGTCCTTTATTCCGATGGTAATTCAAAAATGATTGTCATTCCACCAATTTGGTCTGACTTGTGGTTCATAACTTCTTGCTTATGGTAAAATAATCAGTTTATTCGCAAGAAGAGTTTTCAAAGCTGATTCCAAGGGTTCTCCAATGTTTGTGATTTTTTTGCGAGGATTGGAGAAGAAAGAATTGAATTTATTTCTTTCTTGATTGTTATTGTTTGGGATCTGACTCGATAGATTAAATATTGGTTGTTGTTTTGTAGCATTATTGTCATCATTTCCTCCATTGATGACATTCCTATTCTTTGACCAAAACTTGGGTTTGTCATTCTTGTTGTTGTTGTTGTGATTGTTGTTGTTGTTGTAACAATTATTGTAAAGTTTTAGTTCTCCTTTCTTTACCATCGCGTCTTCTATTTTTGGACCATTCTCAATCATCTTGACAAAAGAGGGAGGACATTGCATTTTTAGTTGATAAGTCATTTCATTGATAAGATTATCAATGAATATGTCCATCTTTTCTTGATTAGGTACATCTCTTGGATACCTATTAAACATTTGTTTCCATCGCTGCAAGAAGATCATAAAAGATTCACCATTCTTTTGTTTACCATTGCATAAATCCAGCATTGTTATCTCATTCCTTACATTGTAGGAGTATTGTGAAATAAATCTATTCATGAGTTCTTCAAAAGATTTGATTCTAGATGGTAATCTTGAAAACCATTCCATTGATTGTCCATTTAAACTCCTAGGGAAAAGACACATCAGGTAAGTTTTGTCGTGTGCAAATTCCATACTCATAGTGCAAAACTCCCTAATGTGATCTTGAGGATCGGATTTTCCATCGTATTTTTCATATTTAGGGATCTCGCAATGCTGTGGAAATGGTATCATATTCAAACTTTTATCAAAAGGATATGGGCAAATATCTTCCAATGAATACTTCTTGGAGCTTGTTCCATTCTGCATATCTTGTATCTATTGTTGTAGAGTTTGTATTTGTTGAGTGAGATTTAACAACGGATTATCCATAGGGTTTCTCCTTGTCTCTTCATAAGTTCTTATATCACTACGCTCTCTTCTTGTGTCATCATGTTCTTTTCTCGTCTCTTCATGACTCTTTTTGTTTATATCTTCTTTATTTGGATCATCTGTGTTTTGAGTATTACTTGTCTCTGCATCTTGTTTCAAGCCTTCTATGTTAAAGTCTTGTGGCAATTTAGCTCCTAATTTTGCCAACATCAAAAGATATTTTTCTTTTTGCTTTGCTAATAATTTTTCCATTAGTCTATCAAATTTGAAATCTTTCTCAAGGTCTCTAATGGTATTATTGACCGCTTCTTCATCAACAATCGTATACCCAAAAGTGTGGAATGTTGAATTATCTTCTTCTTCCATTTGTTTTTGTTGTTTTCTGAGTTGTTCATATTGAGCTCTAGTCCAAACTGGCATGTGATTGTTTCAAATTTTTTGAAGTTTTCTAAAGACAACTCAATAGGTAATTATTGGTTTAGGAAGGTATACTTTGTTGGTTTTACCATTATTGTTTGTTCATTGTGATAAAATGTCTCTTTGTTGAAAAGCATGTCCTTGCAAAATTTCTCCATCAAATTCTATCCCGCAGCCACATAAATAGTGACGAAAATAGTGTAAGAATGTCCTATGTTTTAATAAGATCTTGCGATTGATATACACGAATCTTATTCCTTTTTGAGTAGCTTTATAAATAGGTTTTCTTTTCTTAAGGCGATACTTAAAATTCATATAAGCATATGATAGTTTACAAGTTTGCTTGATTCCAATGTGGGTGCAATTATGATTTTTATATAACCTAGGTTCAAAATAGGAAAGATATATGCAAGATAATGAACACGAGGTGGATTGATCAAGTTTCGTGATAGAGGATTTGATATATCCTGATGAGAAACTGACAATGATGTTTATTTTTGCACTTAAGATGTTTAAATCAATAGCTTGTTGAATGTTTTATGCTTATGTAAACCTTTTGGAAATAACCTGTTGGATTGATGACCCATTTATCGAACTAGTTTGAAAATGTGTGATAGTTTAAAGACAAATCTACTCAAGAAGTGTTTTGATACTGACTTTGAAATTTTGGTTTGATATGCTTTGTTTCAGATGTGGAAAAGCCTTTGTGCTAACTTTTTTGGTAAAAAGTGTTAACTTATGGGATAAAAGCGCTATTTTGTTGCTTGAAAGCGCTATTCTGACTATGTTTCAAGGATTCTTTTCAAAATTTTCAGCAAGTTGTTGGATTTTTTTGCTCATTTTTAGATGATGACTTTCTTTTATTTTTGACTATTCTGAGCATGTTATAGACATAGAAGACACAATGTTTGAAAAACAACTAGCAAGTACAAATCTTATGGCAGGCTGAGACAATAATTATTGAATCTCACATGGGGTTTCCCCCGAGGCTATGCTATTCAAAGAAGATATTTAGATGCTTGACCCCACTAGCTCCACCCTCGGCACTCACTTCTTCAGGGTAGCCAAGCACCAGTTTCCAAGAAAACTCCCCATGGCAGACTTTATATCTCTACTAAGAACCATATGTGTGTGAGCCACTTTAGAGGTCCGACCTCCTGCGCCAACAATTAGAAGGATTTTGGCAACTAGTACAAGTGGTTTTTAGTAAAGGCTTCTGATCATGTGGCCATACATGTGCCACTTTCAGCTCTATAAATACAGAAGGTTCTCAGCCTAAAGAGGTTACACTCCATAGGGTTTATGGGGAAACATAGTGTCAGTATGAACTTATCAACACATGTTTCTTGTGACTTTCGTCACAAACATGATTTATTTAGAGTGGATTGGAAGGACTTGATATTAGCCTATTTCCACTTTGGGTCATTCCCCTCTCACTGGCCCCCTCAAGGTAGCTCAGGAAGGCAGGCCCTCTAAAGGTTACACATAAAAGAAAGTAGGTCTGGTTTTCTAATCACCGTATGAGGGTGAGAGCATACTTACGTACTACTTTATCAAGCATGGAAAACACAAGTTTATTTTATCCTTCTAAAATCTATGTGCAACTACTTTAAATAAGTCACTCAAAATGCAAGTTGCATGCTATCAATTTATCCCCTTAGTTAAGCTAAATGAGCAAGATATGTTGTGTTACTTTCCATAATAGAACTCTTAATAATCTAGGTGAGGAAATGCATGAAATTTGCTTAAAAATAATCCCGCACATAGACATGTCAGTAGTTTGAAAATTTCAGTTCTTGGACATTCGAACCTATAGGAAGATTTTGTCAGTTGCAAATAAAAGTGCTATCCTAACAAATGCATTGTTTTTCACCTCAAAAGCACTAACCTAAAGGACAAAAATGCTAACCTACGATACAAAAGCACTGCTCTACGGACTAAGAAGCGAGAAAACACTGACAAAAGCGCTAACCAAAATGACACATGCGTGAACTTGGAGGACAAAAGTGTTGCTCTAAGGATTAAATGCGTTGATTTGTAGATAAAAGCACTAACCTAAATGACAAATGTGCTAACCTAAAGGACAAAAGCTCTAACCTATTAAATAAAAGCACTGTCAGAACTCACACAAGCATGAATCTGGATTACAAATGCATTAAATTTGTTTTTGCAAGAATTAGAAAGGATATTCGAAATATATATATGAGGCTCCAGCCCCATGGTGGGCGCCAAAATGTGTCGACTTGAATTTCATCATCAGAATAATACCTACAACATGTTAGTTTCACAAAATACAAAGCAAATGCTACAGGAAATCTAAATTCAACCAATGAAACTACATGAAATGAATATTTAAAATAAAAACATTATTTTTACCTTCATGATTTAAGTCTCATTGTGTCCTAACTCCATTATTCCTGGTTGCAGATGATGTGCTCTCAAACAAGCACTAATAGCTTCCAAGATGGCATATGAAGAATGGACTGATAACTGATAGTTAACTTATACTATGATATGCAATGCTAAATGATTATGCTAATTGCTTCAAGATTAAAACTCACGGATGCATAATTTTTCACAAATGGTTAACTTGAAGACTAACTCTTTCTCAACTCAAACTCCTAATTTTTTAGACTTTGAGAGGATAAGATGATGTGGCTTGGATCAACGATCATGATTAGATCTGCAGATTTGGATGGTTGTGAGCAAAGGTGAAGGTTGAGAGAAAGCGGGAAGGAGAAGACAAGTGTCACTCATCTCACCTTGACTGGGTTGCTGACTGAGGGAATCTAGGGATGGTTGGATAAGATTTAGGCATGAGAGGACAAGTGGACTCAAGTTCTTCCTAAGATATAGGGATGTTGGAGAGAATATAGAAGAAGGTTAAGAAATATGTGTACGTACACAATATTTCATTTATTTTGGAGGTTGGAGATAAGTGGTTAATAAATGTTTTATTTATTTTGATCTTGTTGAATTAATTTAGCCACATGATTGAGGAGTTGGCAAAGGAAAGATGAAGTGGAGATGGAAGAATGAGTTGAAAAATGAAATTAAATAATTTTAAGAAATTATTTAATAATTGAGACTATAGGATGGAAGAATAACCATTAAATATTAGATATTTAATTAATTGAAGGAATAATTAAATATTAGATATTTAATTAATTAAAGAAATAATTAAATATTAGATATTTAATTAATTGAAGAAATAATTAAATATTAGATATTTAATTAATTGAAGAAATAATTAAATATTAGATATTTAATTAATTGAAGAAATAATTAAATATTAGATATTTAATTAATTGATGGAATAATTAAATATTAGATATTTAATTAATTTATTAGAGGAAAAGGATAAATGCATTAATTAATTAATATTTCAATTAAATTAATTAATAGAAGGACGTGAAATTAAATAAATTAATCTTATCAAATTAACTATTTAATAGAAGAATAATTATCAAATAAATATAAAATGTTTATTTAATTGCTCATAGCCATTTTTATGTGTATACATCTGTTGGTGCTTGTTATCAGTGTTTTGAATGTGTTGGAAGTCCTACCTTTTATCCTTAAATGTTTTTCAATTTTTGGATTGATCCTTGTCTGCAAGTCCATGTTTCCTAAGGGTTTAGGGTTTTACAATTTTAAAACCATTTAAAGAATAAACCTTTGTGTCGTATTATTTCCAAGTCATTTCTATTTTGCCCGTTGCTTTTTCACTTAACTAGAAGGGTCACCGTGTCGTCGAAAGGGGTCATGTTGTGTTTTAGGCTTGGGTAGGTTCTATTTAAAGTTGAGAATGTTTTATATTTTCCTAAAGTCATAAGTTTTTACCTATGTATCCGTCGGGTTTTTAAAGGCCAGATGAGTTTCGTATGATCTAACGGTTGTCGTGATACCGCAATGGAAGTTGCACAATGAATATTCATCGCGACAAGCCACTAGGAGCGGGGCCAGGCATACAGTTAATGCAGGCAGTTAGTGCAGACGGTTTAGTGGTGATGGCTAAGTAATGAAGGACCTTAAGGATCGAGCGATTACCTCATGATGCAATGGTTGTCACTACATCGCGATGAGGAGATGCTCGACGTTTATCCATCGCGGACTAGTGATTGAATGGTGGGCCCGACCAATGTGGGCGGCTCAGGTGTGTTAAAGGGTTGACAAGTCCAAGGAAGATCAACGGTTGTCACTAGACCGTGATGGTGAGATGCTCGAACTTTAATCTTTGCGGATCAGTGACAAAGAGAAGGTGAGTGACTAAGTGGTGGGCCCACTTTGAAAGCTAGAATGATTAAAGGGTGTGTTGAATTTGCATGATCTAATGGCAGTTGCTAGACCGCAATTGAGATTTGCTCAAACTTTAATCTTTGCGGATCAGCGACTGAAGGAAAAAATACTCAGAAGAAGCCTTTCTAGTCCTTTGGAGCTAAAATTTGATATTTCAAAAGGATTAATTGCAGAAGTGTGCGGCTTTATTGATAGTAATTAATTCTCATTTGTCATTAAGGTTCCTCCATATGAAATTGTTTTGAAATGCAAATTTTCAAAGAAGCATTCAAGAAGATCTGCAAAGAATAGGTGTGTGGTTTTGTGATTTCTCAGGTGACAAGTAAGTTCTTCTGCAACTGTGCTTTGCAATTCCTATTTGTGTGGCATTATTTGGTGCTGGAAATTCAGAAGAGGATATTTGAATAATAATTTGAGTAGGGATAGCTTTAGATTGATAAGATGACACCACGAAGGGAATTCAAGGGAAAGATAGATTACCAAGAGAGGGCCATTTGTGATGACTTTCTGGAACAACTGGTTCAGTCTATAAATAGTGCAGCCAAGATAAAGGAACTCATGCCCAAATCTCCCCGCCTATGGATTGGTGACGGTTTATATGACAAGGGATATTGGCTGAGGGATGCCTAGATAGGCATGGCAGGTCTAGGTTTGTTCAGAGTAGGATTTGGTCAACAGAATACACCTGCTCCTATAAATAATATATGAGAATTAGATGTTGGAAAACTAGTGGTCCCTGGAGTTTTCATGGACGTTGATTTGTTGACCCAAATTGCAAAAAGTTATGACCTTGTCACTAGGATTGTGAGGAATGTAAATGGAGGGCCCTTAATTGAAATTAATGATGATGAATTCAGAAGAGTATTCCAGTTGAGTGAGGCCTCACACTATTTGGAACCCATTGATTTTGAGATGCTTAAGAAGGTTTATGATGCATAGAAGGATCATCTTAGGAGTGGGTCATTGAAGGAATTTTTTGCAAAGATAGGAGGATTGGCATTAGTAGGCCCTAGCACAATGGAGCCCTTCCCTACTAATTTCTTCACTTTAAGGGCTAAGGGTATATATTGGTCTCTATGTCAAATTATTGGGGAAGATGTAGGGAACACCATGCCTACCTAGTATATTCTTATGATGGCACAAATTTTGAACCTGTCCTTAGCAGCGACCTATGATTTTGCACCTTATCTAACAGATGCCATTCATGAAGGTCTAATTGGGATAAATAATGCTAAGGTGGATAGACCTTTCGACTGGTACTCCCTGTTGATGCACATGTTCTTGTTTAAAGGTGTTGAATATTTTGCAAAGGATATAGACCTACTAAGGGAAAATGATGGTGAAGACATGTCAGTTCAATTATGGAGTATAGATTTGTCCTGGGACAGAGAAGATGCAAGTTACCTAAAATTTGATAGATGCTTTGCATCTAAGCTCAAAATCCTTCTATGTCAAGAGAACCCTAGGATTCCAAAGGTTCTCCTTGAATTCATTAGACCAAAGGAGTTTGTAGAGAGTGTTAAGATTATGCACAGTTGGGGTGACATAATCTTGTATCCTGTTTCCATCATTTTCAGAGTATATGGTTTCAGGGGAACCCCATATCTGCTCCCCTATCAGGTCCCTTTGAAAATTGGCATTGCTGATATTTTGAGGCAGATTGGAGGCCTACAAGAAGCAGAGCTAACAAACAAAGGAAGAGGGACAATTTTCCCAATAGTCACCTTGGCACATCAGTTTGCTATCACCAAGGGTGGTTGGTTACCTTTTGGAAGTTTCTTTCAGCCATACATTTTGTCAATGGCAAATGCTAGGTTTGTTGATCTGGAGGACTTCTTTAATATATGTTCAGGAAGAAAGTCAGGTGCAGGGGTAGAATTCATCAATTTCATTTTCCTGAAGATCTGATAAGAAATGAATTCAATTTGGTTGAGCAAGAAGTAAGAAAGGAAAAATGGTTGGCATTCAAGATACCCTTGATTTTGTCCAACATTTTGACAAGGATTATGATCCTTTGAAAAAATTTCACCCTTTTGAGAAAAAGATTAAGTTTTTGATAGACTATTTTGAAGATGCATTGTAGAGTTTGAATGAGAAGGACGTTGTAATGAAAGTAGATCCTGAGAAAGCTAAGCTTGTTTTAGCTAAGCCTGTTTTTGCTAAGGTTGTTCCCCCTGGTGAATATGTGATGTATAAAAGGTTAGGGTATAATGTAGTGATGCCAAGGATAGATGAGCCTTCCACTTCAAAAGGAAAAGGACCAATGGAGGATGCTTCTGAGTCACAAGCCTCCCCAAAAAGGCAAAGGTTGGAAAAGGAAGCACAGTAAAGTGAGTCTTTATATTCTCCCTCTTGATCCCCATTATTTATAGGTGATGAGCAGGCAGTAGCAGAGCAATTGTTGCCATTAGGAAGCCTAGGGGAGATTGCATGCACATACAAAGAATTACAAGAAGGGATGCCAAAAGAGCCAGCAGGTGCTAAAATGGACCTAACTGTTGAAGATTTTGCAGGCAGAGAACTGGATCATGTCATTAAGCAGGCCAGTGATGATTTTTTGGCTGATAATAGTTTTGTTAAAACAGGAGCATTCTTGCAATTTGTTTGGAGAAAACATATTGAGAAGTTTAAAGAAAGATGTGAAAAGGGGAAAGTGGAGCAACCCCATAAAGATACATCTATTGTTGAAGCAGAAATAAAGCAAGAAATGCTAAGAGAATTTGAGGCAATTACCCCTGAGCAAGGGAGAAAATTGATTAAAGATGCTAGAATTATGATTCTCCTGGAATGGGACATAGTCGATGCCTTAGTTTTTGATGCAGTAAGAAAGGAGACCAAGCCTCTAGAGGGAATAAATTACAATAATGATCATGCGGCCCTTGTTATATGGTCACTAAAGAGGGAAGAAAACAAAAGAAGGAAAGATTTTTCAGAATATGGTTACTCAGGAGGTATGATTGTAAAGAGAGTTAGGGATATAGGGGTAGTAGAAGTTGCCAACATGACCTAGCTCATAAGGATGGCACCATTGCAGAGTTGAAGAATAAATTGGAAGGACAACATCAAAAGGGTGAGTCTTCCAAATTGATGATTGCCTCTTCTCCTACTAGGCCCCCTCCTTCTAGCCCAATTATTGAATTCCTGCCTTCTCCCATGCCTCCTAGTTTTCAATCAGCTGAGAACATTCAAGATGAGATGGAGAGATTGAAGCAAGCCCAGGCAATTTTTGCAAGAAAATATGAGGAGAAGATCAGGGGTACCATTTTGAAGTTTGCGGATACTGTTGGAGCTGCAATAGTTTATATTAATATGAAAAAGGTTTTGACTATTTTGGGTTCTTTGAAAGAAGATAAGTCTATTTTGGAGCCAATTTGGGATAAATGGATCGCTAGAGAGGTTGATTTAGAGTTTATATATTCTTTATCTCAAGATGAAGTAGATGTTGATGTCACTATCAAACCTACTTACGATTTGGTAAAAGGTTTTTCCAAGTTTGCAGTGGAAAGGGTCAATGTGGAAAGGAAGGCAAACTTATATCGAAAAGAATATGTAGATCGGAAACTTGAATTGTTTCCTAGAGGTTTTGTTAGTATTAACAAATTGAAAGATAAAGAAGTATGATTGGCAAGCTAGGTCATAAGTTTTCTCAAAGAATAAATAATATCATAAATATAGATGATACTTCTTTATTCATTCAAACCATTGAAGAGATTAAGAAAATAAAACCATATTTTGGTTTCTTGGAAAAGGAAGTTAAACAGCTAAGGGAGACGTGGAAAAGTTTTAATAACCTGAAGAAGAAAATTGTTAGTTTCTCTTGGCCTAGTGATGACGCATTCAAGGTATGGAAAAGAAAATATGTTCTGAAAGAGATAGAGGTGCAGGGAGATTCCACCAACACTCTAGTATGTAGCAATCCTCAGGCAACTTGAAGCGGTTGGTTCTTATAACAAATATTTTTGGGTAAATAGAATTTTGAAGAATTGAAGACACCTGGCACCTTATCTGCAAATATTGAGAAGTCAATTGGCCTTTCTCCAGCTAGTTAACTAATTGCTTATGCTCCTACTTCATTTGTAATCATTATAACTCTTGGGGGAATTATGGTTAGGATAAGAATATTTTCTAGGGAAGTCTGAAGCTTGTTGCATCCATTTTTTCTATAAATGGATACCAGGACTACCTAGAAGGGGATCGCTAGAATTTTGTATGAAAACTCTGGCAAAATGTACACACTTTTATTTGGCATTTTAGAGGATCATTTTGTGTCTTTGTAAAACTTTGCTGAAAGGATATTAATATACAATCAGAACATTTTGAGCCCAGATCTATGTTGTCTTTGTGTTTGTATGTTGGTTGTCATTTTGATTAGATGATCTAGGATTGTTTAGTTAAACAATTTGCAAGGCAAATTATGAGAATGTCATAGGGTTTTCCCTCAAGGAAGGAAATTAAATATACTTATTTCCTTTTCATTGATAATCAATAACTCTGCATGAATTTGTTGACTAGGTCTAGCATAGGTTGAGGGTTTATATATGTTAGGCATATATAGATTCAATAAATCAAGGTGATGATATGTATGTGAATTTCCACTGTCAAAGTTGTTATTTGATTTTAAATGACTCTGGGGCCCAAATAAGGCACTGGTATGGCTTGTTAAATTTTTTGATATTCTTGATGATCCCTTACTATGAAAATGAATCTTTCATTTATATTCAATTGCATTTAAAGTGATAAAGTTCGCAGAAATTTGTATTGGTTTTTGTAAGTCACCATTAAAAATTATGATAAATCAATCACAAAAGGGTATGCCTGCCTAAGCTCCGTTGAGCTTGAAGTGTAGGAAGTTTCTTTGTAAACCTCATTAAGTGTTGTCTTGTGTTTCTATTCTTGTTGTTCTCTCCTTATGTGAGCAGAGGCTTGAGATCTTATAGAGAAAACAAAGTAATCAGAAATTGAGACCAACAGTGCCCAAAAATGGGTTTACATTGACTCAAAGGCAGAGACCAAGTTAAATTCTCCTGATAATATCTATGGAAAACCACTTCCAACTGTTTAATATTCTTCAGACTTGGACCAACAATGAAAAAGATGCTAGATCCTTCTACGCTTTAGGCTCTGCAAAACCAGGGAGGGTGATCCCCATGCTTGTTTGTGATTTTATGTTACACTCACAAATCATACATGAAATAAAGCAGATAATCTCATATAAGGACTCAACAATAAGGGAGAATGCTCAAGAATGGCAAATTCCTCAGTGATCCCCAACACGTTCAGAGTATGAGATGACTATGACATATAATAACATTCATATAAAATGAAAGTACTCTAATATTCAACAAGTTATAGCAAACCAGTGGTCATTTCGAATAGTAAATAGATACCCAGGCATTCACTTAATTATGATCAGTTCCTTATTCCATTGGGTACATGAATTCATACTGCATTAGACTGTACTTCTAACAAAATCTATCTAACAACATTTAACTACAGATAATATTGCCTTACAATATATCGCACTTGTAATCCCCACCCAAAACAACTTATCAAAATCCCTGTAAAGACCTCTATCACTCTGCAATTTTATTCAAGCATTTAATTGACCTATTAGACCAAAGCATGAAAAAAAAGTTACATATACCACAACAGTGCAATGAATGATAAAATCCTTGATAATACGCATTCAAAACATGATAGAAGAATAAATTGGAGAGAAATGGGTTTGAATCATATATTCATTCATTGATTTTGTTGTCTCTGTAAAAATACAATCCATACATAACTCCTTCAAGAACCCACAAAAAGCATAGACACAAGACACTTTTCTATTTTTTGCTCTATAAAATGACCTCTTACAATCATTTTGTTTCACTTAGTCATTTTTTCTATATGGAAACAGAAAGCCAGAACACATAAGGGACCAAAAATTCTGAACCCCGTCTCATAGCCCTGAATTCCCTTTTATAAAAACAAGGGAGCAAACAAGCTTTAAGCCAGAGGAGACACTTGTCATCTAAGAATGACTATGCATAACCACATTCTATTATAAAAAACAATCATCCTCAAACTTTCTTATAATGGATCAAAATTTGCAGCCGCCTTCTTCAAAACTCATGATGAAAATTACCCCATCCTGTCTTACGGGTTGCAAAATATCTGTCACTAGAAAATAAAAATAGTTATGCAAACGGTTTACATCTTTCTATTCAATATTCAAATACATGTCACTCCATGCGCTATAGTCTTCATCAGATGCCCAATTGAAATTCATTACTTCATCTACTTTTTCCCTATATGGAATATACTTAATGGCTACTTGGTTTGCCTCTCTTTCAAAAGTTTCAAAAAATAGTTCTGTACCAATTATCTTATCCATACTGTCTTCTAGCATATCCATATTTAGGCCATCACAAATCATTTCTACCTGGGTGTTGATGACTCTCTCTCTGCCTCTTCCTTCCAAGACTGCAAAGGCTTAACTGCCCCTTCTCTATCTTCAATATCTGGCAAAAGAGTTTGTTCTAATTCACTAAAACTCTTCATCAACTCCCTTATCTTTCTTTCTATATTTTTTGGTAGAATTTGGGATTCCTGCATTGATTTTACGAGCAAATATGTTGGTTGGAGTGCATGTGGCCTCTCAGTATGAAATTTAGAGGCCATGGACATCATTCTAAGCTCATTTCCCCTTTGTTAACAGGGGAATTGTCACTTCTTTATCATCATTAAACTTTTGAAAAGCATCAAAAAGTAAAGAATAGAAGGCATGAATACTGTTTAACCTGCTTTCAGTTTTCTCATTCAAATGATTTAGCACAGAGCTAACTGCTCCTCAACTAATTGTTTTTTTATTCTTTTAATTTATTCTCTAATTCAACAATCTTCTCCAGAAGTTGAGACTCATTTGGTTCAGTCGATCTTGTAGTATTAGGCTCATCATCATCATATGGGACTAATACCATGCTAGGGATATTAGTACTTGTATTTAATTGAACTGCTTCTTCTCTTTGGACCACAGGTGTTGACTTGGATGTTGATGGCTCAGACGATCCTGCAAGTGCAGGATATGAAACCTTTATTTGTCCTTGCTCCAGGAGTTTCACTCTCCTTTGCACCTCCACACATATTTTATGAGATGCATTATAATCATTAAAAGTTTATCAAATTTATTCATCAACTTGGCCCTCTCTGAAGCTTCCTTTTCCGCACTCTCATGTGCCAACTTAGCAACATCAACATTCAATTTTGTAGCCTCTACAATTGATGTGTTGGCTGCTCTCTTTATAATCAAACTTCCCCTCAAGTTGGGGTTTAAATCACTGATATCGGGCTTCCTAGGTCCCTCCTCTAATGCCCATATAGCCAAGGTTGCATAATCATCTGCAAAGTCAGATCCTCTTAATGCTAACCCTGCTTCTTCCTCCTTTGATTTCCTAATAGCATCAAATGCCACTCCATCTACTATATCCCATTATGGCAATATCAAGACTCTAGCCTGACTTATAATTTTCCTACCCTCATTAGCAGTAATTTCCTTGAACTCTTCCTTCATTTCACCTTTTACTTCCTCTTGGATTTCTTGGTCCAATCTATCTGGCCTTTGGGCCTTCCTCTTAGCAATCCTTCCTTTGTATCCCTCAACCTTTGTTTTCCATACTAACTACAAAAAGGCTGGGATTTTTACAAATGCATCATCCTCAAGGAAGCTATCACATGCCTCATTTCTTTCATCTTTGAAGGCTATACCCTAAATATCCAAGGGAGTAAGATCCAACTCCAAATTAGGATGCAATACAAGAATTCCCATTTGCATTTTTGCACTTGTTGCAACAAACCTGTCTCTCTCCATCTGAGCTTCATCTTGCCTTACTTGTGAAAAAGATACACCTGATGGTGAGGGACTTCTATTAGAATCTTCAAGATCAATGATCCTGACTCCTTGAAGAGGTTTAGTTGATATCTTGGGGAAAGGTTCTGAACTCATTATCTTCTTACCCTTTCTCCTTATCAATCTCCCACTATCATTGCTACTGTCCTCTTCCTCACTTACTTCTTCTCTAACTCTTTTTATGAGGAGATTCCTGAACAAGCCTCTCTACAACCAAACCACTTGCTTTTTGGGATACAGGAGGTTGTGAGCTTAATTGTTTTCGGTCATGAACTTACTCAAGTCTAGATAGCTTCTCCCTTAAGACCTTTGTCCATTCATCAAAAAAATTCATAACAAATTCAATCTTGCAGCAGAATGGAAAAAACTCCTTTAATGGATCATATTTTGGATCCATCTTTTGAATAGCAGCCTATAATTTTCTAAAATTTTCCACTTCTCCTTTCTCCACTCCTGCATCGTGTGGTGAAATTCATTCTTGATTAAGTCGTTACAAAAATTATGCACATGGGGTAATAAAGATCCTCTTATTCTCTTTCTAAAAGTGTTGTAAAAACCTTCAGGATCACTGTTCCTAATTAGACTTACCCCCAAATGATATGGAGCAAAGAATTTTTCAAAATTCTCATACCCTCCCTTTATAATCACAAAATAAGGGATAATGGTGTAATCCATGAAGAATGACCCTTTTCCTTTTCCTTTTAAATCTTTGTCTTGAATACATCCAATTTTCCACATCACCTCAGTAAATCCTATTCTCAGAGGAACATTGAAAGGCAGTACATGAGGTTGTCCAGAAAAGCCATAGATTCTGATTACAATACTTACAAAGTATGGGATACAATCTCCCAAATTATGTTCAATTCTGGCAAGAGGCACCATTTCCTTGGGTCTCATAAAATCATGCAATTATTTAGGGATCCTTGGTGGATTTACTTTCAAATTTTGTCTTAACCTAGAGGAAAAGTTGTTATAAAATCTTATATAGCTAGCCTCTTGTCTATCCCATGACATGTCTATTCTCCAAAGTTGTATTGGAATCTCCTAATTATCTATTTTCCTTCCGAGGTTCATGGTACCCTCAAAATACTCTCCATTCCTTGAAAGGAACATATGCATGAGTAAAGAATACTAGGAGAATTTAACCCCAACAACCTAATTCTTAATGTCTAATAACCCCTCATGAATGTTTTCCTTAAGATAAGGGGCAAAGTCAAAAACTACTGTAAAATCTGGATGTTGTATCTACATAGCCATGTGCATGAAATTAGGTGGGATTACTGTAATGGGACTAAAATCCAATACTTGGCATAAAGAGAAGAAAGTAGCCTTGAAATAGGGAGTGAAAGAACCAATTGGGAATGGTTCTTCTGAACTAGGGCCGATATGGTATGTTGTACTTCCTTCTCTGGCTAAGTGCATTGAAAGGAAATTATTTCTAATGAATTCCTTCATCTTGTGATACTCTTCCTTCTATTCATTTTAATCTACTAGTACTAGGCTAGGGGATAGCTCGTATAAGTCAAAAATCTCTTGAAACTCTTCCCTTCTGATGGTTAGCAGAATCTCCCCATCATTTCCCTTGATAACCCTTGAAACTGGTTCATATCTGTCTGCAATAGCCTTAAGCAAATCTAAATCCATAAAAACACCTGATACTACCAATTTGCCCAAGTCATACTACCAAGGACTAGATAATGGGGAATTTAATTTCCTTTGTCCATACAATAATTTGAAAATCTCTAACCCATATATCGGTATATTAGCATCTGCCAAACAAAATGTTTTGTCAGTTAACCCTTCCCCTAGGGTTTTTCCATCCACAAACCTCTGCCCCTATTGCTTATCATTTGTAGAAGGATTTAATTGGTCCAAGAAATCATCATAAAGATTTCTTTTCATATAATCCACCTCCCCTGAATGTTTTCATGAGGGAGACATTTTCTACAACTAGGGCTTTCTACTATATCTCCAAGTCTAGGACTTATCACAAGATTTTTTAAATTTCCAGAGTAATTCAAACAAATTTCACTATTTCTTGTGCAGTATCTTAACCCTAGAATAAATTGAGCTTTCTTTTTGCAATCTTTCACAATTTAGAATATCAATTTGTTTCAAAAACATATGGAGAGCTCTTGCTGCTTTTGATTTTCACTAGAAATGAAAATTTTGTGTCGTAGAGGATCGTTTCAGTCTCCTTCAGCAGTAGGAAATTCTTCAGAATTGCTATGAAATTTTTTGCGAATGAAAAACCTTTAAAAGTCTTTTAATTATAGTCTGGGAAAGGATGCAAATGTCTCATCTGCCATTAATATTCGTGCAAGCGAAACGACTCCTAGCTTTGTAGTTAAGAAGTTTGAAAACTAGTCATCGATCGTCCTCCTAGTTGGCCAATCCAATGATCATCCCCTTGTTCACTCATCACTTGTTCTTTCATCTGTATCAATGGCCCCACAAAATTGTGACACATCAGCAACATCTCATCTTTCTGTTGAATTCCGTCAGCGGCCCCACTATAGGTCTTTCTGGCCAATTCAAGACATGTGGCATCATCCTGCGATGCCATGGTCCATAACCACCTCGCAAATTCCATTGTGGGAATATAAGGGTTGTCTGATCTACTCAAATTTTACCGCCTAGCATACCTCCTGTTGACTCCTTCAGGACTTAAAATTCGAGCATCTTTTTCCTCAGGATAAAACAACATCATTCATTATGAGCACAAGCAAATTGAGGGGACTATTAGTGGACCAACCTTTACCACCTGTGAATTGGTACTTGAAAGCTTTCGACTAGTTATGTTGCTAACCCTGCCGGTTTCTGCTGATAACACATGAGACAATCTCGGATGCCGCGGTCATTAAAATCCTCACATCTCTGATTGCGAGGAAGTGCTAGCCATTGGATCTATCCTTTCCTTAACAGATAATTGAGGTATTTAGTATTTGTTGAACTTAGGAAAATATAAGCGTGGGCATTAATATTTTAAAGGGGGCCGGTTATAGGGAATTTCATGTGGATGAATTAGGAATAGCGTATTTCATGAACCGGTTGTATACACCTAAAAATGGACTGAAGATAGTTAATTAAATACGCAGTTATTTGATTAATCACCCTTGCCAATTAATTGAATTCACAAGCAATTTGATTAATTTATCTATTCATCTAATAGTAGATAAATATACATGATGTATTTACATAGTTCATTTCAAATCTCCCTTTGATTAATTAATTAATTTCCCCCCATATAAATCAATTCTTCTAATCCCTAATTAAAATTAACAAACTCAAGTTTGTTGAGATTAATTATCATTTTCCAAATTATTTGAATTTCTAAATTCAAATGAGCACATGGCTCCTAACTTTTAACCATCTACCCTAACCCATTCCACCTAACCCTGGGTTTACCTAACCCTATCCTATCTTGCACATTATAACCTCCTTATCCTAACCTCCTATGGTGTGGATATCATCCCCTTGAGACACATGGCACTTTTGCCACATGTCTCCTCCCTTGGACACTTGCCCTCTCATGAGCAAGGCTCCTTGACACTTGTCACCACAGAGATGACAAGTGTCCCTTCCTCCAACCTCTTCTCCAACTTCCTCAATCTTGGCCCTTGATATCTTCAAATCAGATCTGGACCATTGATTCCTACCACCTCAGCTTTGGCCTTGGAATTCCTATAAATATCCCCCATTTTGGAGCAATAAGGATCCCTTGCATTCATATTTTCAGCATCATTACTATAGGCATTTTCATTTCAATCATCTCGTAATTATCATTTTGGATTAATCATAGCATTGCATTTCATATCATTTGCATAATCAATCATGATAAAGTAGCTACTCAACTCTTGAGTTACCACTTTGGAGGTCATTGCTCCACTGAGAGCCAATCAATCGAACACCTTCAAGGTCCTCAAGAATAGAGGAAAATGGGACATTTCAAGGAAGGTTTATGGTTTGCATCTTAAATTTAGTTTTCAATTAAGCTTTTCATTATGTTTTATTGTCTCATTATATGTGTATTCCTTTCTTATATACCACATTTTTAGCATCACATTAATTGGCGCCCACCGTGGGGCCTAGCCCCTTTGATCTTTAACAAGTTTGCTTGCAGTAAATTTCATTGACAGGTTGATTAGCTCTTTTGGTGGGCAAATTAGCTCTCTTGGGCTCCCTAATCGTGTTCTTGGTCTCTAATGTAGCATCCCGACATCTCAAATGGTGTTTATGGGAGACTTCTCAACTCTGTTTTTATGTTTTTCTCTATTTTAGTGTTTTTTCAGTTTGTACCTTAGCGTTTTTGGTATGTTCTGTATCATTTCTGGTATTTTTGACAATGTTTTCAGTCAATTTAATAGCATTTTTGGTGTGCAAAATAGCATTTTTGGTGTGCAAAGTAGCATTTTGGGTCCATTTGGCAGTGTTCTTGTCACATATGATGGCGTTCTTGATCAATTTGATGGCGTTTTTCAGTTTTTTATTGATTTTGCAAATGTTTTATGTTGCATTCCTTATTTCTACTTCTGGACTGACATTTTCCTGAACCTAATTTGCAGACTGTTAGTTTTGCAGGTACTCATTTCGCTGTGAGAGACCAGAGGCATAAAGCATTTCGTCATCAAAGAATGCAATATAAACTACTAATTTTGTTTGCAGCCATGAGATTTTGCACTTATTTTTATTAAATTAGGCACATAGACTAATTACAATGGAAATGAACAAACATGTCTTATGTGTTTTGATGATAGGCGAGTATGCTCTCACCTTTCTTAGGTGATCAGAAAGATAGACTCATCTTTTCCTTTCAATAGTGCATATCTTTAGCGGGCCTGCCCTCCCGAGGAGCCTATAAGGCCAAATCCATTAAGGTTGGTGAGAGGGGAACAACCCAAGTGGGAACGGCTAACACCAAGTACTCCAACCCACTATAAAATAAATGTGATTTGATGAAAATCAAGTCAACGAAAGTGCTCGAGAATAGCTCTCCTGTGCACCTTTGGGTATATCATACCTTGGTTTTCAAGGCTGGGAGACCTCTTAATTGAGTTTATACCCCGACGCGCCAAACAGATCCCTTACTAGTTCCAATTAAAATTAGAAGCTACCCGGTTTACCTTCGAACATTATTAAATTCTTAGTGCATGGAGGGGGAAAAATATCTCCTTAATATACTCACCATATGTCCCCTTGAGCGTATGTGCAAACTCCCCTTTTGAGACCTTATTGCTAGGCTCATAATGGGACTCCACTAGCTCTCACAAAGGCAAAAACACGGGCGCCCTTTAGGGGGTGACAAGGTTGTATGAGCTAATAGGATACCAAGTGTGGTCTAAGAACTAATAATGAATACAATCTCCTTAGGATAGACTGAATGATGTGTTTTCAATTGTTCAAAACCCATGAAAACTTGGGCTTTCTTTAAAGCTTCTTGAACATACACTTTATGTGTCCTTTGAGACAAAAATACAATCTGATTTGTGTGTTTGTAAGTCAAGTCAAGATATCATCCATTGAAATACAACAAAAATTGCAAACTCAAAGTTCAAATTATCAAATTTACAAGTTTCACATCAAATTAGCTCTTTCAGTCCAAACAGTTGCACTTACGGTCCAAATAGTCGCACTTACAGTACAAACACTCACACTTTCAGTCCAAACAATAGCTATGTTGGTCCAAACAATCACACTTTCAATCCAAAAAATAGCTCTTTCAGTCCAAACAACCACACTTACAATCCAAACAGTAGCTCTGTTGGTCCAAATAGTCGCATTTGCAATCCAAACATTATCTCTTTTGGTCCAAACAGTTGCATTCACGATCCAAACAGTCGCACTTTACGTCCAAATAGTCGCACTTATAGTCCAAACAGTTGCATTTTTATTCCAAATGTCAGCTCTCTTGGTATGAATATTAACTTTCTCGTATTCTAATATTAACTCTCCAAGGTTGAGCACATCAGAGTTTCTGGTCGAAACAACAAAGTTCTTGGTCTAAACAGTAGAGTTCCTGGTCTAAACAATAGAGTTCTTAGTCTAAACAGTAGCTCTCTTGGTCTAAATGTCAACTCCCTTGGTCTAATCAACAACTCTTTTGAGTTTAATTTCAAATTGCTCATGTTGCAACATTAGATCTCCTAGTTTATACTTGTTAGGTCTAAATATTAGTTCTCTAAGTCTGAAAATCACAAATTTGGGTCAAGATTGCAATCTCCTAAGTTCAAAAACTCAATTTGCTATCTACACACCATTATTTTAAACTTTAGAGTCACTGCATTACAGAATAGCATTTTTGGTCAGTATAGCAGCATTCCTGGTCTGTTTCTCAGCGTTTCTGGTCAGTATAGAAGTGTTTCTGGTCAGTTTGTCAGCGTTTCAGGTCAGTATAGCAGTGTTCCTGGTAAACTGCACCAAAATCAGAAAACAAAAACAACCCATTTCTCATACAGTCAAACATAGAGACTAGGTCATCTTCTTGGGTCATTCAATTAGGTTATCTTTTATCAAAAATAGATTCAAGACTAGACACGCTAAAAGTTTTCAAGTATTCACCTCAAACAAGTTTCAAGATCTAACACCTTAAAGTGCAACATCACATTTTATTTGATAAACTGATCATTCAAACATTGTTTCTCATCAGGATCTATCATCCTTTATCACAAAACTACAATGCTTGATCTGAATAAACTCATTCTTTATCGTAGGATATATCATTCCTAGATCAAAAATCATAACATTTGCACTCCAAAACTAAGATCGAAAAACTTGCCAACAAGCAAATACTTGAAAAGATCATAATACTTGAAAAGATCATTTCATGTCTATCCATCTATACTATTTACCTCAACAATTGATCACTTATTGTGACACATTATAGAAGAGTTAAACCTCGCAAAACATTCAGAACACGTGTACGCCCATTTTAACCAGGGCTCAAAGATGAAAGATTGTAGAAATAGAAATAGAAACATCTGAAATAACTGAAGATTATAGGAACATGGAACATGAAAACAAAATACAAGAAGAACAGGAAATAATAGAACAACATCTCAAAGAAATTAAACAAGATCCTAAATTCGATAAATTTATGGAGAAAATATTGGAGGGAGACAAAGAAAAATACTTCCTAATGTTAGCTAAATCTAGTGCAACACTCCCCCAAGATTTTGATGTGAGCAAATTAGGACAAAAGAGAAGTGATTCTTTTCATGATAATGAACGAAATGAGGACATTTTTGGTCACAAAAAGGATGACACATCAATTCCTAATAACACAAGAACTAATGAGAAAACTTCCATTCCCAAAAAGGATGACGTAGAAATTCTCAATCATGTCAAATCTAATGGGGACACAAGAAGGAGTTGAGATGATACAAGAAGAGATCAAGATCATACTAGAACACGCGCTCATGGTTATACAAGAACAAATCATGTGGATAACCCTATCATAACTCTTACACAACCAATACAAATGCTGCAAACACAAATTCAAGATATGCAGAGAGGAACTGTTAGAAGATATTTGCTTCAAGAAATCTGTCCTTACCCATTAGACATAATTCTAAATATGATACCATTTCCTACAGGTTGTGAAACTCCTAGATACAAAAAAATATGATGGACGCACTAATCCCCAAGATCATATACAAGAATTTTGCACAATGTGTATGGAGTTTGAACATGAGGATACCTACTTGATGAGATTATTTCCAAAAAGCTTAAGTGGACTAGCTATGGAATGGTTCTCCAAACTTCCACCTGGAATTAGATCATTTGCAGAATTGGTGGATAAGTTTGTTTCACGATACTCTTACAACATTCAATGTGAAGTCACAATTCTCGACCTATGTAATACTAAACAAAAGAGTAGAGAACCTTTCATGATCTTTCTACAAATATGGAGATAGTTAGCTTCATGATATCCTCGTACAGTACCAGAATACAAACAAATGAATATATCCATTGACAACCTAAATGATCAAATGAGTTATAATCTGAAAATGCAATGTCACCAAAATTTTGAAAAAATGATTGATAATGGAATTAGAATGGAAGAAGATATGGTAAAGAAAGGTGAGTTGAAGCTATACAAAGAAGGAGTTCATCCTCCTAATAACAATAACAATGATAAGCCAAAATTTTGGAATAGAAATCAAAATGTTGTCAATGATGGGATAGTGGATAACAACAATGTAGAACCAAAGCAACTAGTTTTTAATTTATTTAATCACTCAGCAGTGGCTCAACCAAAGAACAATCATCAAAAATCAACTGTCAATAATTTCTTTCGACAAAAATTTATAAACATTGGTGAACTACTTGGGATGGCATTAAAAGTACTTCTTGCAAACAAGTTAATTAATTTGCCAGAAGCAAGAAACTTTAAACCCAAGGTAAAACCTACTTGGTGGAATGATAACCATTATTATGATTTCCATCGAAACAAAGGACACCAAACAGATGCTTGTCAATGATTAAAACATGTCATCCAAGTTTTGATTGATAATGGAGTGATAACTGTGGATGGGCATACAACAAATGAATCTCACACAACATTCAAAACTCCACTTCCTAACTATGAGAAGGGTGAATCATCAACAGAGCAGAATGGTAAAGGTAAAGAAAAGGTAAACTATGCTCATGCATATGACAATGTGGTAAATGTGATTGTGGTTACAGAGAAACAACATCAAGAAACCGCTCATGCTATCACACGAAGCAAAGCCAAAGTTGTTTGTCGGGTCCTATAACTAACACGTCATCCACAACAAAACAATAAAATCTAGTGGATCAACTACAGAAGACCCCCGCACAAATATCCATCTTAGAACTTTTAAATCTTTCACTTGCACACAAAGAAATTCTAGAAAGAGCATTAGTAGATACAACAGTGTCCAAAGATCATGATATAGATCAATTCCAAATCATGGTAGGACACCTCACAATCCCTCACTACTTATCATTTATCGAAGAAGACAACATGTCCTTGCAACATCCCCATAATGCTCCCTTGCATATTGAAGTCCTCATTCACAAGATGTGCATTAAATGTGTCCTAATAGATGGTGGAGCTAGCTTAAACATTTGCTTATTGAGTCTTGTTTGTGCTCTAGGTTATTCAAAATATGTAGTTGATCCCCAAAAAAAATCACCATCAAGGCATATGATGAAGAAGAGCGTTCCTCTAAAGGAATTGTGATATTACCCATCATAGTGGGACCTTTGCAGAAAGACACAGCATGCCAAGTTCTAAACTTGGACTTATCATACAACATACTCTTGGGAAGACCCTGGATACATGAAATACAAGATGTTCCATCCACATATCATCAGTGCCTAAAGTTTCCCTACAATGGATAGGAAATCATGATCTCAGCAGATTCAAATTCATTTCAGTATTGTAGTAATCTCAAACCAGCTCAAGAAGTCATTGTTCCTCATAATAGGGAGGAATCATCTTCAAACACACAAACCAAATAAAAATGATTTGCCTCAATTTTATCAAGTATGGAAAAACAAATGTAGCTAAGAGATCGAAGGAATGAAGAATATTCACTATCCCAATTACCACTTTCTCCTAAATCCTATGGAAAACCATCAAACTCTAAACAAAAACCAATTGTGAAACATCTTCCAATATTTGATGGAGCATTTGTTAGTGATGGGATCTTATCAGAGGAAACAAAAGACAATATATGTTATAGTGGCTATACAAGGATGAAGAAGTCCAACAAAAGATCAACAATGTCAGAATACCCAATGAAAAGTATGGAAAAGGATTTAACATTCTTCAAAAAATGGGATACACTGGAACAGGTCCTATAGGAAAAAGAAAAGAAGGTATCTCAGAACCTATCCAACCTCATACTTAGCAGGCTACAAACAAAGCAGGCTTAGGGTATGGACAAGTTACTCTACCAAAAGACACATCGTCTAACCAACAACAAGAAGAATATGAAAACAGACAAGAACAACTTGCAATTGAAAGGGAAGAAGCATCTGCCAAGCAACAA
Source organism: Cryptomeria japonica (assembly GCF_030272615.1). Taxonomy (NCBI): domain Eukaryota; kingdom Viridiplantae; phylum Streptophyta; class Pinopsida; order Cupressales; family Cupressaceae; genus Cryptomeria; species Cryptomeria japonica. Next base: position 491,183,283 of record NC_081407.1, on the reverse strand, counting down.
GCACAAGCAAACATGAAATGGAAGAAGAAACAAGCCTCAAATCAACAAGAATAACAAATTAATGGTACCTCCCAAACAGCCTTAAATCTTAATCAAAACAAGCATGAACCTAGTACTAATCAAGGAGAGCTCATAGCAAGGTTGATAGAACTCAATCTCAGTCTAGAAGAAGTTGAATATGAAAGAAGAAAAGATATAGCAAGAAAAATAGAAGAAACAAATCAAACGCTATATGAACAAATATGTAGATTGCAAGTTGCAAGTGAGATAGATTCTAAATAATGGGAATGGGATTCATATCATTCTGAAGAATCCTTTGAAGAAAATTGCTTTGAAGAATATGTAGGAGTCGATGTAGTTCACACGTAAATAGGGCAAACGTTAGGAACTAGCCCACCTGAATTAGAATCACATTCGACTGACTTGGACTTAATCGAGGATGATCAGGAGCTCCTTGTGCGAGGTCATTCTGATGAGAGTACCATTCTAGACATTGACATATCTATCATGACACTTGATACTCTCGAAACATCTCAACCTGAGGATCCCTTACCTCTAATCCACCTTGAACTTATTGATTGGGAAAATGAAAGACATACTGCCATTAATACCTTTCTGAATGACCATGCCATATCTATATATCTTAATGCAATCGAACCTGCAACAACTTTCACCAAGAATTTCAGCAACGCATCTTCTAGTCAAGTGGGTGCCAAATCTCCCAGTCACAAAAAGAAAAATAAAGAAAACAATATCGGGTCTAATGCTGAAAACCATTTATTGGCAACATTAGATCAGGAAAAAGTAAAAAGAAAGGACGCATCTAATGGTGAAAACCTCCTCGAGGTGCTAGAAGATGGGATATTTGACACTTTACCTGAGTACTATCAAGAAAGGTCATCAATTTTGATCGAACCAACAGAGGCAGTTAACATTGGGACAACAGAGCAACCAAGGATCCTACATCCTGCAACTTCTCTATCAGAAGAAGAAATAAAACAATATATGAAATTCTTCAAATGACGGCAAATCAATTTTGCCTGGTCATATGCAGACATGCCAGGATTGGATCCAGATCTTATTATGCATCACTTAAATGTTAGTCCAAGAGCCAAACCAGTTAAATAGAAATTAAGGAAGATGCATCCACATATCACTCTCCTGGTCAAAGTAGAACTAAAGAAATTACTGGATATAGGATTCATCAGACTTGTAACATATCCTTAATGGGTATCAAACATCGTTTCTATTTCCAAACCAAACAAAAGTATCAGAGTATGCATAGATTTTAGAGATCTTAATAATGCATGTCCAAAGGATGAATTTCCTTTGCCTAAAATTGACATCATTGTAGATTTAATGGCTAGACACTCCATGCTTTCTCTAATGGATGGTTTCTCTGGATACAATCAGATTAAAATAGCACCTAAAGATCAAGAAAAGATAGCTTTCACATGTCCATGGGGTACTTTTTGCTGGAATGTCATGCCTTTTGGACTAAAGAACGTAGGTGCCACATATCAGAGAGCTATGACAATGATATTCCATGAAATGATGTATACATTCATGGCAGACTATGTGGATGACATCTTGGCCAAATCATACAACAGAGAAGAACATATAGAGATACTAGAAAAGATCTTTGACCGGTTAGAATAGTACAAGCTATGGCTAAATCCTAAGAAATGTGTCTTTGGTGTCACTTGAGGCAAGCTATTGGGATACATTGTTTCAGCTAGAGGTATCAAAGTAGATCCATCTAAGGTCAAAGCAATCATGGAAATGGCATCTCCCAAGAATATCAGTCAACTCAGATCACTCCAAGGAAGACTCCAGTCAATCAGAAGATTTGTTGCTCAATGAGCAGATAAATGTCAACCATTTACTCATCTATTGCACAAAATGTTCATTTCAAGTGGGACCATCAATGTGAGGACGCGTTCAACAAGATTAGGGCCTATCTTATGCAACCACCCGTCCTAATGTCGCCAATTCTAGGAAAGTTGTTGTTACTCTATGTATTGACCACCAAATTATCATTAGGAGTTATGCTCGCATGGCAAGATAATGAAGGAAAAGAACGGGCCATCTACTACATCAGCAAAACACTAGTGGGATATGAGCTCAACTATTCCCCAATAGAAAAAGCATGCTTGGCAGTATTTTTTGCTTCTCAAAAATTAAGACACTATCTACTATCTCACTCCATCAAGTTGATAGCTAAAATTGATCCATTGAAGTATTTGCTCAGCAAGGCAACATTAAGAAGACGATTAGTAAAATGGATCATGATCCTGAGTGAGTTTGATATTGAGTATGTATACAAAAAATCTATCAAGGGGCAAGTCATTGCAGACCAACTAGCCAAGGCACCGCTTCAAGATGACTATCCTTTACACATTGAGTTTCCCGATGCTAATATCCTAACGGTCGCCACAAAAACATGGCAATTATATTTTTATGGTTCATATACACAACATGGATCAGGAGCAGGTATTCTATTCATCACACCACAAGCTCATACAATTCTGAAAGCATACAAATTAAGCTTTCCATGCACCAACAACATAGAAAAATATGAAGCTTTGGTTACATGTATCAAAATGGCTATAGAATGGAACATTACACAACACCAAGTCTTTGGAGACTCTCAGCTCATCATCAATCAAATTAATGATGATTACCAAACAAAGGATGACAAACTAATTCCTTACAAAAAGATGATTTCAAGAAGTATTTTGTAGAAATAACTTTTGAGAAAATTCCAAGGAATGACAACAAAGCAGCAGATGCCATGGCAACACTTGCTTCTCTACCTCAGACACAGGAAAATCGAGAGCGTTATAAATTCCTGGTGGAAGAGTTGTTTTACTCTGGTCATAATTGTCCTGATTCCCAAACTATATGTCACCTTGTTGGGCATGATTCCTCCTGCTATGGTCAAACTTATACATACCTGAAAGATAACACCCTCCCTCCCGATTTGTCAAAAAATCAAAAGAGAAACGTTATTCGCCAATCCTCCCATTATACTCTTGTCGCGGATACCCTATTTAAACGAGGTCTAGATGGTACTCTTTTAAGATGTCTCAAACAAGAAGAATATGAGAAGGCCTTAAATGAAGTCCATAATGGAATTTGTGGCACTCATTCAAGTCATCTTACCCTTACAAAAAAATTCATATGCTTGGGCTATTATTGGCCAACTATGGAACAAGATTCTTTTCAGATAGCTATAACATGCAAACAATGTCAGATCCATGGGAATTTGATTCATGCACCAACACAAGAACTTCAGTCTTTGGCAACGTCTTGGCCTTTTTGCAAATAGGGTCTTGATCTAGTAGGAAAGATAAATCCTTCTTCATCCTATGGTCACAAATTCATCCTTGTAGCTACAGTGTATTTTACAAAATGGATTGAGGCAATACCTCTCATCAATATCATAGGAAAATAAATTATTGCATTCATCTTGAACTACATCATCTGTTGCTATGGAATACCCATGACCATTATCATTGATAATGGGTGACTGTTCAAGAATCAGGATGTCCAAGAACTATGTGATAAATTCAAGATCCAACATAGATTTTCCACACCCTACTATCCACAAGGAAATGGGCAAGCAAAAGCATCAAACAAAACTATTTTGAAAATCTTCAAAAAGACAGTGAATGATGCTGGTAGAGATTGGCATATTCAATTGAACCCTACTCTATGGTCCTACTGTACTAGTATCCACACACCAACATGTGTGTGAGGCCCTACCCCGACTCATCCTAGCATTTCAGTGTTTTTCATGTTGAGACTATTATGGATGCTTTATTTTTATGCATTATGGATTTAGAACTTATATGATTCCATGATTTGGATAACATTGATATATATGGATGCTTCATTTCTATGCATTATAGATATAGAACTCTAAATGATTCTAGAATAGGATAAATTTGAGATGATGTATGTCATTATTGGATTTGCAGGGCTTTACTATGATGATAGAAATAGGATGCATGTCTTATGTATGGATCAAAATTATGAGGATTATGATAATTGCTTATGTGGATTTATTTGGATATAAGATATATCGATTTGTTTAAATGTAAATTGTATGCAGAGTGTTTGATGTGTATTCTTATTCATGTGTTTAATATTATATAAGGTTATTTGGAATTACTAATGTTTAATTGAGATGCACAGGAAAATTATCCATGTGACCATGGAAACATTATGGAGAACCAAACCTAGACCTATGTACATTCGTAAAACCAGGGGTTGTCTATTTGGAGAGACAACACCCTGTATCTATCGTATTTTATTTGTGAAAGTAAATGTTGCATGTGTGTTAAATTGAATTTAATAATTTGTGTAAATCCAACAAGAGACAAATTTCATGTGTAATTTTGTAATTTATTTATTGTGTCACTTGACACGTGTTGATATATGTCTCGATTTTTGACTTGTCTCTTGGAGGGAGTTGTTTCAACCATAGCCTTTTCAAACATTTGAATGTGGTTCTAAATTTTCCTTGGGTAGAGAGTCTTTGGAGTGGTCAACTCATGTTTGACCCGAAAGTTAACTTCAGATAGGTTTCTAAGGGGTCAAATGGATTCCTAGGGGTAGTTTAGAGTGTTTCCTAAAGTCCATAAGGTATACCTATGGGTTAGGAGTATTTTTAGGCATGTTGCCACTCCCATGTGACTGTTTAGTCACCTCAAAAAGTGGGTTTCCTAAGGTGAGCGAAAATTCAATTTAGAAGGTTCCATCTAGATTAGATAACCTTCCTTTTTGATGTGAGATTTTTTTCCCACTTTCTCTTACTTTTTCCTTTTTCAGTTTTAGTAACCTGTGAGAACTCTCACTGAGGTCTTTTTAGGCAAGGATGAGATACTTTATGGGTAATCACCCACTCTCCATTTTTGGAGATCATGCAATTTTGAAAAGAATAGTTTTGGGATAGAAATTTGGCTAAGTGTAGAAGAAAGGATTGTGGAATTGGGCTGCTCATCCTCAAACTAGTTCTAGCAAACCTTTGGGCAGATTGAAGGTTGGTTCATCTTCTCCTTTTGTTTCTTTTTACGTTGCATGTTTATGTTTGAAAGATTTCTTGCATGTAAAAGTTGGTTTCTTGTATATTCCTTTGTGAAAATTATTATGTGACCTATCTATTACTTCTTTTATGCATTTTCTTATGATTTGGGAGTAACCAAGGCCTTCTACTCTTGGGAGAGTAGGATGGTCTTGTGGGTGGTAGGAGTTTGACAGCCCTCGAGTGAGAGGCTCTCATTATGAGAGTGATCTCAAGGGGTGTATATGTGACCCTTGCTGCATGGTCTGGTTTATGCATTTGGGGGTCATAAGGAGAGAAAGTATGGCATGAATGCCTTGGGGGGCATAAGGATGTGGGGTTAATGAACGTATGATATATCTTTGTTGCCATGATATGGCTTTGTGATCTACCATTCTTGCAGTCTCCTCAGGGTATTTGGTCCACTACCACCCATATAAAAACATCACATTTTGTGATGAAGTGTAGCCTTGGTTGGGAAAGTGTTTGTTGTATGTTTTTCCCTTGCTTGTTGTGTTTGCCTGAGTGTAACTTATCTAGGGCTTGGTTCTCCAAGCTCGAGGGTGGCTTCTAGTGAGCCTAGGCTAGGAGGTGAGCTCTCCATGGTCATAGCCTTGTGATTTATTTGTAGGTTGCTTGGAAAAAAAAAAGGGGAGGGGGAAAGAGACAAGCTAGGAGTTGTTGGTTTTTACTTGATTTGCAGAAAGAGATTAAGGAATGGAATACCATATTTAAGTTGCAGCAATGTAAAGGAAAAGCTATATGTTGTGTTTATTGTGAAAAAGAAATGAATTCATTTTATTTAAAGTCCTCATTTAATAGAAATGAGAGACTAGTTGGGTATCTCACCCATTTGTAATGTTGACTATATTGTATTCTAAATATGCTTTAAAGAAATGCATTGTTCTATTAAGTTATTATTGCAAAAAAAATGAAATGATTATTTTGGATTAAGTTCCTATAGTTATGGAAATAAAATATGTTGTATTCATGTTATTTTTGAAAATAAAAGTTCATTTTATCTCTTTATGCATTTTGAAATAATGGAAATGAGAGAAGTAATAAGCTTGCATGTTAGTAAGAGAAAAGTAAGCATTTTATTCCATTTACAAATTTTGGGTTAAATGGATTTAATTTGTCTATCTCTAAGGGTTATTTTAATTGATATCTAGGCTAATGAAGTTGATGTTAAAATTCATTAAATTATGTCATTTTCCTTATTACAGAAAATAAATCTAGACTTAATAGATTATCTCTAAAGTTAGCAACTAGATTTGTGAAAAGAAAAAGAAATACCCTATTTAAATCTGTTAGTTTTGAAAACCTACTTTATGTGATTTTAAGAAATAAAAAGAAATATAAACAAATTGTTTAAAGTAAATAAAAGAAATTTTGCCTCTATTTCCTTATTTTCCATACTTTGTTAATTTTTGTATAATTTTAGAAAGCAAAGAAAATAAATTCATATTTAGTTAAATTTGAAACTAAATCTATCCCTAACTTTATATATAAAAAATAAAAATAAAATTAAACAATGTATTGGGTGGGCCGGCCATGCTTTGGGCGGCGACCCCCAGCAACGGTCGTAGCCGCACTATGGCCCGCAACCCACAGTAGGGAAGGCTTCGCCCCTCCCCTATGGGCGGTGCCCCTCTGCAGCGACGACAGCCATGCTGCGGGCCGCGTCCCATAGCGACAGCCAAGGCTGCCACTATGGGCCGTGACCCGCAAGCACGATTGTGGCTGTCCCTGCGGGGAGCCCCCGTGGGTTTCCCCACTGCTGCACCTACACAATGAAAAAACTTGCGGCCTCCCTCCTCCGCCATGCAATTCGGCCACCTCCTCCCCCCTGCACAAAAACATAAAACCCTAACCCAGATTGGGTTACGGTAGTTAGAAGTTAAAAGGAATAAAAAATAAATATATGTGTTCCTTGTTTTATAACTTTTAAAGTTTAGGGTTTGTCTGATATTTGTAATATATTTAAAAACAAAAATAAAAGGGGGGGAAACCCATTCAATCTTGAATAGGGTATTCCCCATTTTTTTCCTTTAAGTGTTAATGTTAGTTTTAATTGTAAAACCCTAATTCTTTATATATATATATATATATGATTATATATATAAATATATAGGTCCAATTTTAGATTAATTATTTTATTATGAATTTATATTTTATATATGTTTTATATAAACATATGGGTATGTAAATATTCAAATATGATGTTTAAATTTTAATTCATTTGAAGCCTTATATTTTAGGAAATTATAACGATACCTTTTGTAAGATATTTGGCCATAGGGGACTAACTTTAGTCCACTTAAATTTAGGCTTGTCGAGATTAAACTTTATAGGGAAAATTTTATTATGGATTTATTTAGCCCTTTAGTCAAATTTTAGACACATTATAATTATTGTTAAAATAAATCATGGGATTTAAAATTCCAATTGCTAGAGTTAATTTAATTAATTCCTACAATAATTAAAAAGGTTAATTGAGATTAATAATATCTCTTGTCAATTAATTTAGGGGTTTCTTGCTTAAATGAATTTATTATTTATTAATTGATGAGATAATAATAAATTCTTTCGAGAGTTAATTTTTTTGCGTGTAATTTAGATTATCCCACTTACTTAATATAGTTATTTAAATTAACATTAGTTGAAGAAGAATTCAAACGTAGTTAAGACAAGACTTTATACTACGTTATTTTAATAAACTTAGCTTCATTAGGTTATGTTTTAAATTAAAAAAAAAAAAATTATCCCGTTTGCGCCCAAAAGTTTGGGCATGACATTTTGGTATCCGAGCAAGGTTTCCAACACTAGGAACCTTTCTCCATTACGTTTCGCTTTAATTAGTTAATTAATTTATTTTATTTTTAATGAATTAAATTTTTTCTCCGAAAAATTATTTATTTATTTCATTTTATTTTATTTTCTCATAAGGATGCCTCCAACTACGCGACAAGCTCGCAAATGTGGTAGAGGTCCTAGGCATGTACGCATGGCACATGAAGAGTTTGATAGGGAGGAATCAGTTCTGGAAAGGAACCCAAAGGCTCCTCCCGAATGGTCGGTTGACCCAAACCGAGACATCTTAGAAGCACTCCAGAACTTGATTGGTATAGTCCAAGATAGGCTTCCAGCAAGGGATCATCATGTTGAAAACCAAAACTCAGGGAGCCATCGATCGGCAGATAGGAAACGAAGTAGGAGTCCACCTCCTAATCCCGTAGAGAGTCAGGCTAGGTATGAGCCTGAGTCCATTCTCCTACCAGGACCACCTCCAATAGCAGAGCCAGTGTATCATGAGAGATCACGTTGGGATCCAAGGGATCTAATCAGAGAGGTTATGCGCCTCCAACCACACTCTTTTGGGGGATCTACCGATGGGGTAGAAGCTGAGGCTTGGCTTTTGAGCCTAGATAGGTGCTTTGCATTGTGCTCCTACAAGAGCAATCTAAAGGCACGTGTAGTAGTCTAGCTATTGAGAGGAATGACCTCCACATGGTGGAGACAGGAGGAATACAAGTGTGGTTTAGTTGCAGATAACCTCACATGGGAGATTTTTACAAAGAGGTTCATGGAGAGGTACTTGTCAGAGCATTATAGACAGCATAGGATAGATGAGTTCCATGACCTCCAGCAGAAGGGTCTCTCAGTGACCCAGTACAAGAGCAAGTTCTTCGAGCTCTTGCCATACGTGGACTACCTGAAAGACGAGAAGCTTCTCATCAACCGTTTTATCAGAGGGCTGAATGCTGGCATAGCAGGACCAGTGAGGATGTCTGCTCCAGGGAGCCTTCGGGTTAACGTGGAGAAGGCCTTGATAGAAAAGGAGATTCAGGTCAGGCCACAAGATACGAGGGATTAGTTTCAAAACCAAAACCCTATACCCCAGACATACAGGTTTCAGAAACCCCATTGGAAGGGTAATAACAGACACTCATCGAGGTTCTCCAAACCCCCTCCTCCGCAATAATCATAGCAAAACCAGAGGCAGAGGCCTCCACAAAGTCAGTAGGGCACAAATCCCAAGCAGTGGCAGTCTCCGAGTCAGAGGCGAGATCAGTGATCTCAGGTTCCTTACACACCTCCGGCGAGGACTCAGCAGTTCTCCAGGGGTGGGTACAGTGGTTCTAGCAGGACAGGGGGACAACCTTTCTCTAGGCCTCAGGGCGTCCAGTTTCAGGCATGCGGTGCTTGTTTCACATGTGGAGCCACGGGACACATGGTGAGAGAGTGTCCTCAGGGTCAGATGGTAGCATCAGAGCCTATAGTTGGAGATATGGGCAAGTCCCATAGTTTCTTTGCAATGATTGACAACCGCCAGGCAGAGCACCAGGCCACAGTCATTGAGGCTGCAGGTATGATCAGAGGTAGCAGTGTATCTATATTATTTGATTTAGGAGCTACTGAATCCTTTATATCTCCATTGGTTGTGGAGAGTTGTGGGCTAGTGGCAACTAGACAAGGTGTCAGTTGGGAAGTGGAGTTAGCTTCAGGGGCTAGAGTGTCAGTAGAATCAGAAGTTAGGGTATGTCAACTTCAGATTAGCAATACCACCACTTTAGTAGACCTTAGAGTTACACCACTTGGAACATATGGCATCGTACTTGGCATGGATTGGCTTTATGCCCATGGAGCCAAGATGGATTGCCGCTTGAAAGAGATCAAGTGTGAAGATGATCATGGTTCGCCCATAGTGATCACCGGGATTCAAAGACTCATGTCTCTTTGTATGATTTCCACAATGCAGCTTAAGCGAAGCATGCGAAAGGGATGTCAGCTATTTTCCATCACCATCAGTGATAGAGGGGAAGAGGATGAAAATGAAACATCAATTGATGACCATCCTATCCTTAAGGGATATTCAGACGTGTTTCCTTCAGAGCTACCTGGAATGCCACCCCGTAGAGAGATTGACTTTCATATAGACCTTGTACCCGAAGCTGAGCCAGTTTCAAGAGCACCTTATAGTATGACCACAAATGAGCTTAATGAGCTCAAGATGCAGCTTGAGGAACTCCTAGAGAAGGGTCACATTCATCCTAGCATATCCCCTTGGGGTGCACCAGTCATCTTCATGAAGAAGAAGGATGGATATCTCTTTGGTTATGCATGGATTATCGTCAGTTGAACAAAGTAACCATCAAGAATCGATATCCCTTTCCCAGGATCGATGATTTATTTACCAACTTTAGGGTGTCAAAGTATTTTCCAAAATTGATCTGAAGTCAGGATACCATCAGTTGAGAATAGTGGAAAGCGATATCCACAAGACCGCATTTCGCACTAGATATGGCCACTATGAGTTCACTGTGGTTCCATTCGGTCTTACGAATGCTCCGGCTATTTTCATGAGCCTCATGAATGGGGTATTCTGCACATTTCTTGACCATTTTTTGATTGTGTTCCTCGATGACATAATGATATATTCTCAAAATGAGAAGGAGCATGAGGAGCACCTGAGACAGGTTTTGCAGTGTTTGAGGGACAATCAGTTGTATGGCAGTTTGTCGAAGTGTGATTTCTTTCATTTAGAGGTCAGGTACCTCGGGCACGTTATTTCTGGTGATGGGATCTCAGTTGACCCATCAAAGATCAGAGCTATTATGGATTGGCCAGTGCCAACTAGTGTGACAAAGGTCAGGAGCTTCATGGGCTTAGCAGGTTATTACCGACGCTTTGTTGAGGGATTCTCTAGAGTCGCACATCCTATTACTTCTCTTTAGTGTAAGGAAAAGAAATTTGAGTGGACAGAGAAGTGCGAGAGAGCCTTTTAGGAACTCAAAAAGGCACTTACTAACGCACCTATCCTTGTACTGCCAAATTCCTCAGCGGACTTCATGGTTTGCACAGATGCTTCCCTAGAAGGTTTAGGAGCAGTCCTTATGTAGGATGGTAGGGCTGTAGCCTTTGAGTCTAGGAAACTTAAGACTCATGAGCTTAACTACCCTACTCATGACCTTGAGCTTGCAGCAGTAGTGCATGCACTTGTGAGGTGGAGACACTTCCTTTTGGGTCATCATTTTGAGCTTCATTTAGATCATCAGAGCCTTCAATACATATTCACTCAGCCGAACCTTAATGCATGTCAGAGGAGATGGATGGAGTTCTTGTGCAAATATTATTTTGACGTTCACTACATTAAAGAGAAAGAAAATGTAGTTGCAGATGCTTTGAGTAGGAGACGTCACGAGATATACACCATATCTATGGGCACGAATTTGAGAGATCGTATATAGCAGCAGTTGCTAGAGGATGGATGGTATTTAGAGGTTTGTTCAGTGATACGATCTCAGGAAACTCTAGAAGGGAAATATGTGGATTATTCCTTAGAGTCAGATGGACTATTACACCATAGAGGGCACATCTATGTACCTTCTTCTGGGGGATTGTGAGAGTTCATTATCACGGAGGCTCGTAGAGCTCCTTATGCAGCACATCTCAGAGTTGAGAAGATGCATGCTAACTTGAGATAGTTATATCATTGGCTAGGAATGTGGTAGCTCATTGCTAAGTTAGTATCCCGATGCCTTGAGTGTCAGAGAGTCAAGGCGGAGCACCACCATCCAAGTGGGTTGCTCCAGTCTCATGCTATACTAGAGTGGAAGTGGGATACTATATCCATGGATTTCATCATTGGTCTCCCTATGTCATCTCGTCGCCATGATTCCATCTTGGTGACAGTTGACAAGTTGACCAAAGTGGCCCACTTTTCACTAGTTTAGATTACCAGCAGTAGCATAGGTGTTCTTGCGAGACATTGTCAGACTTCATGGCATTCCATGCAAGATTATTTCTGACAGGGATTCCCTCTTCACTTCTTCCTTTTGGAAGGCATTACAGGCAGCTATGGGCACCAAGCTCAATTTCAGTACAGCCTATCATCCGGAAATGGATGGTCAGACAAAGAGGGTTAACCAGGTGTTAGAGGATATGCTTCACATGTACGTCATGGATCATCAGACCAGATGGGAAGAGTACCTTCCCTTAGTGGAGTTTGCCTATAACAATGGGCATCACACTTCATTGGGAATTCCACCCTATCAGACATTATACAACAGGCCTTGTAGGACACTGTTAAGTTGGGACCGCATAGAGGATAGAGTTTCTATTGGTCCTGAGATAGTTCAGGATATGGAGAAGTAGGTGGATTTGATTAGGCAATGCCTTAGAGAGGCATAGGATAGATAGAAGAAGTATGCAGATGCGAAGAGGATAGATCGTAGCTACTTGGTTGGAGACAGAGTCTTCTTGAGAGTGCGACCGCATAAGAGTCCAATCTGTTATGGAAAGGGTTCTAAGCTTGCACCTCGCTTTGTAGGACCATTTGAGATCCTTGAGAGGATAGGACCAGTTGCCTATCGTTTAACATTGCCACCTAGCCTGTCACGCATCCACGATATGTTTCATATATTAGTTTTGAGGAAGTATATCTATGATGAGTCTCATATTTTAGATTGGGATGCCTTGTAGGTGGAGTCGGATGGACAGCTAGCTTTGGAGCCCATTCGCATTTTGGCATGCTGAACACTAGCCCTTCAAGGTCGAGAGCTGGACTAGGTTAGGGTCCAGTGGGATAGCTATGATGAGGTTATGGCTTCATGGGAGGATGCAGCACGTATGAGATCACAGTACCCCCATCTTTTTGATGAACTCTAGGAGGAAGTTCATGCTTAGAGGGGGAGGGTGTGAGGCCCTACCCCAACTCATCCTAGCATTTCAATGTTTTTCATGTTGAGACTATTATGGATGCTTTATTTTTATGCATTATGGATTTAGAACTTATATGATTCCATGATTTGGATAACATTGATATATATGGATGCTTCATTTCTATGCATTATAGATATAGAACTCTATATGATTCTAGAATAGGATAAATTTGAGATGATGTATGTCATTATTGGATTTGTAGGACTTTACTATGATGATAGAAATAGGATGCATGTCTTATGTATGGATCAAAATTATGAGGATTATGATAATTGCTTATTTGGATTTATTTGGATATAAGATATATCGATTTGTTTAAATGTAAATTGTATGCAGAGTGTTTGATTTGTATTCTTATTCATGTGTTTAATATTATATGAGGTTATTTGGAATTACTAATGTGTAATTGAGATGCGGAGGAAAATTATCCATGTGACCATGGAAACATTATGGAGAACCAAACCTAGATCTATGTACATTCGTAAAACCAGGGGTTGTCTATTTAGAGAGACAACACCCCGTATGTATCATATTTTATTTATGAAAGTAAATGTTGCATGTGTGTTAAATTGAATTTATTAATTTGTGTAAATCCAACAAGAGACAAATTTCATGTGTAATTTTGTAATGTATTTTATTGTGTCACTTGACACGTGTTGATATATGTCTTGATTTTTGACTTGTCTCTTGGAGGGAGTTGTTTCAACCATAGCCTTTTCAAACATTTGAATGTGGTTCTAAATTTTCCTTGGGTAGAGAGTCTTTGGAGTGGTCAACTCAGGTTTGACCCGAAAGTCAACTTCAGATGGGTTTCTAAGGGGTCAAATGAACTCCTAGGGGAAGTTTAGAGGTGTTTCCTAAAGTCCATAAGGTATACCTATGGGTTTGGAGTATTTTTAGGCATGTTGCTACTCCCATGTGACTGTTTAGTCACCTCAAAAAGTGGGTTTCCTCAGGTGAGCAAAAATTCAATTTAGAAGGTTCCATCTAGGTTAGATAACCTTCCTTTTTGATATGAGATTCTTTTTCCCACTTTCTCTTACTTTTTCCTTTCTCAGTTTTAGTAACCTGTGAGAACTCTCACTGAGGTCTTTTTAGGCAAGGATGAGAGACTTTGTGGGTAATCACCCACTCTCCATTTTTGGAGATCATGAAATTTTGAAAAGAATAGTTTTGGGATAGAAATTTGGCTAAGTGTAGAAGAAAGGACTGTGGAATTGGGTTGCTCATCCTCAAACTAGTTTTAGCAAACCTTTGGGTAGATTGAAGGTTGGTTCATCTTCTCCTTTTGTTTCTTTTTACATTGCATGTTTATGTTGGAAAGATTGCTTGTATTAAAAAGTTGGTTTCTTGTATTTTCCTTTTTGAAATTTATTGTGTGACCTATCTGTTACTTCTTTTATGCATTTTCTTGTGATTTGGGAGTAACCAAGGCCTTCTACCCAAGAGTAGGATGGTCTTGTGGGTGGTAGGAGTTTGACAGCCTTCGAGTGAGAGGCTCTCATTATGAGAGTGATCTCAAGGGGTGTATATGTGACCCTTGTTGCATGGCCTAGTTTATGCATTTGGGGGTCATAAGGAGAGAAAGTATGGCATGAATGCCTTGGGGGGCATAAGGATGTGGGGTTAATGAACTTATGATATATCTTTGTTGCCATGAGATGGTTTTGTGATCTACCATTCTTGCAGTCTCCTCAGGGTATTTGGTCCACTACCACCCATGTAAAAACATCACATTTTGTGATGAAGTGTAGCCTTGGTTGGGAAAGTGTTTGTTGTATGTTTTTCCCTTGCTTCTTGTGTTTTCCTTAGTGTAACCTTTCTAGGGCTTGGTTCTCCAAGCTCGGGGGTGGCTTCTAGTGAGCCTAGGCTGGGAGGTGAGCTCTCCATGGTCATAGCCTTGTGATTTATTTGTAGGTTGCTTGGAAAAAAAAAGGGGGGAGAAAGAGACAAGCTAGGAGTTGCTGGTTTTTACTTGATTTGCAGAAAGAGATTAAGGAATGGAATACCATATTTTAGTTGCAGCAATGTAAAGGAAAAGCTATATGTTGTATATATTTTGAAAAAGAAATGCATTCATTTTATTTAAAGTCCTCATTGAATAGAAATGAGAGACTAGTTGGGTATCTCACCCATTTGTAATGTTGACTATATTGTATTCTAAATATGCTTTAAAGAAATGCATTGTTTTATTAAGTTATTATTGCAAAAAAAATGAAATGTTTATTTTGGATTAAGTTCCTATAGTTATGGAAATAAAATATGTTGTATTCATGTTATTTTTGAAAATAAAGGTTCATTTTATCTCTTTATGCATTTTGAAATAATGGAAATGAGAGAAGTAATAAGCTTGCATGTTAGTAAGAGAAAAGTAAGCATTTTATTCCATTTACAAATTTTGGGTTAAATGGATTTAATTTGTCTATCTCTAAGGGTTATTTAAATTGATTTCTAGGATAATGAAGTTGCTATTAAAATTCATTAAATTCTATCATTTTCCTTATTGCAGAAAATAAATCTAGACTTAATAGATTATCTCTAAAGTTAGCAACTAGATTTGTGAAAAGAAAAAGAAATACCCTATTTAAATCTGTTAGTTTTGAAAACCTGCTTTATGTGATTTTAGGAAAAAAAAATATATATATAAACAGATTGTTTAAAGTAAATAAAAGAAATTTTGCCTCTATTTCCATGCTGTCCATACTTTGTTAATTTTTGTATAATTTTAGAAAGCAAAGAAAATAAATTCATATTTAGTTAAATTTGAAACGAAATCTATCCCTAACTTTATAATATATATATATATATATATATATATATATTAAAAAAAGTATAAAAAATATAAAAAATTAAACAATGCATTGGGTGGGTCGGCCATGTTGTGGGCGGTGACCCCCAGCAGCGGCCACAGATGCACTGTGGTCTGTAACCCACAGCAGGGAAGGCTTCGCCCCTCCCCTGTGGACGGTGCCCCTCAACGACGGCGACAGTCGTGCGGCGGGCTGCGTCCCACAGCGGCGGCCAAGGCTGCCACTGTGGGCCATGACTTGCAGGCATGGCTTCGGCCGTCCCTGCAGGGAGCCCCCGTGGGTTTCCCCACCGCCGCACCTACACAATGAAAAAACTCGTGGCCTCCCTCCTCCGCCATGCAATTCGGCCACCTCCTCCCCCCTGCACAAAAACATAAAACCTTAACCCGGATTGGGTTAGGGTAGTTTGAAGTTAAAAGGAATAAAATATATATATATATATATGTGTTCCTTGTTTTATAACTTTTAAAGTTTAGGGTTCATCTGATATTTTTAATATATTTATGAACAAAAATAAAAGGGGGGGAAACCCATTCAATCTTGAATAGAGCATTCCCCATTTTTTTCCTTTAAGTGTTAATATTAGTTTTAATTGTAAAACCCTAATTCTTTATATATATATATATATATATAGGTCCAATTTTATTATGAATTTATATTTTATATATGTTTTATATAAACATATGGGTATGTAAATATTCGAATATGATGTTTAAATTTTAGTTCATTTGAAGCCTTATATTTTAGGAAATTATAACAGTTCCTTTTGTAAGATATTTGGCCATAAGGGACTAACTTTAATCCACTTAAATTTAGGCTTGTCAAGATTAAACTTTATAGGGAAAATTTTATTATGGATTTATTTAGCCCTTTAGTCAAATTTTAGACACATTATAATTATTGTTAAAATAAATCATGGGATTTAAAAATCCAATTGCTAGAGTTACTTTAATTAATTCCTACAATAATTAAAAAGGTTAATTGAGATTAATAATATCTCTTGTCCATTAATTTAGGGGTTTTTTGCTTAAATGAATTTATTATTTATTAATTGATGAGATAATAATAAATTCTTTAGAGAGTTAATTTTTCCACATGTAATTTAGATTATCCCGCTTACTTAATATAGTTGTTTAAATTAACTTTAGTTGAAGAAGAATTCAAACGTAGTTAAGACAAGACTTTATACTACGTTATTTTAATAAACTTAGCTTCATTAGGTTATGTTTTAAAAAAAAAAAAAAAAAACATTTATCCCGTTCGTGCCCAAAAGTTTGGGAATGACAATGTGCCACACCTTTCTCTCTTGTTTATGGATCAGAAGCAATACTGCCAATATAAGTAGAGATACCTTCTCTACGAGTATCATTAAAAGGTCTTATCCTAGATGAAGAACAACGAGTATCTAGATTGCAAGAGTTAGAATTAATCCATGATGAAGATAAAATGCCTTTGATCATTTAAAGGTATATGAACAAAGAATGTGTCAAAGTTATAATAACAAGGTCAAACCATGAGTCTTTCAAGTTGGAGAACTAGTACTAAAGGAAAATCCATGAAACGAGTCAAATCGAGAAAAGAAAGGAAATTTTGAACCAAACTGGTTAGGTCCATTTGTGGTCACAGCAGTGTTTGGGTCAGGAGCATATCAGCTAACAACACAAGACGAGGATCAACTTGAGGAACCCATCAATAGCATGCATCTGAAGAAGTTTTATGTTTGAAAAAGCAGAAAAAATAAAAAACAGTGAAAAAGCAGAAAAAATAAAAAACAGTGAAAAAGCAGAAAACTCCAAAAACAGTGAAAAGGCAAAAAAATTCAAAAAACATTGAAAAAGCAGAAAACTCCAAAAATAGTGGAAAAGCAGAAAATACAAAAATAGTGAAAAAAATTGAAAAAAATAAAAAAATCAAATATGAGAAAAAAGGCAATAAAAACAGATGGTGAAAACCTGGCAAATAGGCATTATTTGTCAGCTAGCTCTTCCATCTATTGGTTCATGCATCCTTCCGCTTGCATTCATTTCCATCAGCATTGATCATATCCATAATAAAGCCTTTGTACATACGCAGGCATCCCAGGTGATTTCTCGTCATGGTTTGGATCATTGTATATATCATAATAAAGTTTGTTTGTAGACTAGGGGCAAAATCCTAAACCTAGCTGGGGGCAAAACATTTCAATGTTTTGAGCTTAATCAAATAGGTAGAACAACAATTAGGCAACACTTGTCAAGCAAAAAATTGAGACACATCCGATGTTGAACATAAGATCACATTGTCAACCATCAACTATCACATATTGGTCTAAACATGACAAACACATATCAATAGATGATATCTTTTGACTAATGATTTTAACACTTTGACAATAATGGTTCAACTATTTTATCTTGATTTTTCGCTATCATGATTTCTGAGTGACTCCAAGATGTCTTTGACTAGAGGAACAAGGAAGGAACATGATATTTTTCTTGTCTGCTATCTATAAATTAATTGTTAATATGTGCAAAGTTGTCTCAGGACATGATCATCAGAGTATCATAGAAGACATTTTGGACTTGCATATAAAAATGGTTAATACTGCTTGTTTTACGCAAGCAACACTTAGGTCATCTTGGTTCAATTATACCTCGATGCTTGTGCTAACTTGCAATATCAAAACCCAGGAAAGTAGTTCTCGGGTAATCATGGTTCAATTATACCATTGATGTTTGCACTCACTTCCCACATTTTAAAGGCTCAATGATGAAACAAAGCAATGACCACATGACCGATTCAATCGCCGCATTGCATTTGCATTTTTAAAATAGATTTGCATTTCATTTTCCATGGGATCACAATACTCATCTTTTCCAAGGCCAAAAACTTCAACATGGTGTTATCTCTATTATTACGTGATTGAGTACATTCGACAATAATAAAAATAATCAATTCATTCATCCTACATGATAAGTTAGTTCATCTCATATAACCATTGCATACTAAGACATCATTCATATAAAGCATCCAATCATTCATTTGTTTAGTTAGATTATTGCATTACATCCATTTTATCTCAAATCATATAAAGTAACATCATTGCATTACATTGCATCCATCTCATATTAACATGCATGAGAAAATCATAAAAAATATCATAAACATAGAAAGCATTGCATTGCACATGCATCACATAGTACTTATAAGCATCACCATACATATTCTCATTTGTATAACATCATGTAAATACTGCATCATCATATAAAAAGTATTCATCCATCATCTAGAATCCATAAACATATAGAAAATAAAACATACATCATGAAAGTAACTGCATAGCATAATCATATATCAAATAGAATGCATCCATCATCTCATAGGTCATGCAGAGCGAATAGGATCATCAAAAAGATCAATGTCCAAGGTACAATGATATCACAAAAATATATGAGATACATCACACATATACATCATGGGAATCATCAATATCTCATCACAAAAGGTGTTTACATGAATGGATCAATGTTCCATATTAGTGTGACCACTAGGACGCAGAGCAAAACTCTGTCCTGATGCAGTAGGTATAGTAGCACTAGCTGATACCCCTATACCTGGGTCCCCACCTATGGGATCTCTCTGAAGTGGCCCTATCACTCCTTGACTCTCTGACTGGCTCTGTCCCGATCTCCTGCTCAGCAGTGAAAATCCTGGAGCCCTCCAATCAACAGGAACAATAGTAAAGTATAAGGTCCTATAATACTCAGCCTCTTGGATCACCTGGTACATCATCTTCAGGGCAGTCTTCCTTGAACTAGACTATCCTAACAATTGTACCTACTCAGCCTGTCGACACCTATCCCTAGCTGCATCTATCTCAACCATGAGGGAAGCCATCTGAACCTCTAGCTAGGCCATCTGAGAATCCCTCTCTGCTATTTGACTCTCTAACTGCTAAAACTAATCCTATAAGTCCGTAATCTGAGCCTGCTGCTGATGAGACGACATCCTAATGAGGATCTACTGAGGTGCCTCTGCCTATGGCTGCTCAACCTATGATATTGTCATAGGTACCTGCTCAACCTGGGGAACCTCCTGCTCTAGGACTTGATGCCCCTAATCCACTCGACCTAATCTCCTCCGTCTGACCACTTGGGTCATCCAATCCATATATACATCTCTAGCCGATCTAGAACTACTGGCTCCCGGTGTGCCTGCCCCTGCCACTACTTGACCATCTCCCCCATCATCATCTCCCCCATCATCATCTCCTCCATCATCATGTCCAATACCATGATCTCATGTGTATCCTCCATATCCATCTGTGTCATCCCCTCCATCTCTGCCATCATCTTGACTCCCACCTCATCTCCCCTCACCATCCCTCGGTCGTCTAGGAGCTCTGCGTCATAGCCTCTCATCATCCTCATCTAAAACTGGCTCTGGCTCATCCAGACATGTCAGCCTTAGAAACCTGTGTACAGTGCAATATACGGCATACTCATTTGTCATCCCACTATCTATCACACCTAGAAGATAATCTGAATCCAATGGCCCTGACGATAGATACTTTGCACACACCTGGTCATATGAAATAGAGGGCCCCAAAGTAGCCACATCTAGTCTTCTGTGAGCATAATGAGTTGTACCCTGTGGTATCCCCTGAATCCTGCCATACTATCTCAATACCCTCATACAAAGGAATCAGTCGATAACATAGGGTGTCGATCCAATCAGGTATCATGTCACAAATACATATGGCATCTCCAATGCATCCTCAGGCCAGATCTCGCAATCTTTGTATGATCTCCATATCACAATATCCAGATCATCCAGTGTTCATCGCCAATACTCAAATTTGCCTAGCTTTCACAGGACAATGATACCTGGACACTCATCAGCATAAGGCCTTCCTCTAGGTCTATCTCTGTCAGCCAATGGTCATGTGATAGGCAGGTGCTCCCAGGCCCATATCTGAAGAACGGTCACCCCTACTGATAATGCAGCCGATCTCTGGTACACAACTCGGTGTAGGTCATGATACAAATGCACCATCATGCATGACCCCCAGGAAAATCGGGTCCCCTGTGTCACCATTTTCTCAAGGAGATGACCCCATCCAACAGATAATCCCTTTGACCCGTGATCAGGACAAAGGAAACCTATAATGAATCCGAAAAGAATAGTGGGTAATGTGGCATAACCTAGCTCTAGCATCTCCTGCCATGCAATGTCATATCCATCTATCTCATCATCCTCGAACACCTGGCAAAGTGCATCTATCCCACCCTGCTCGCTAAGATTGTAGTACAGTAGCTCGCTCATCACAGGGATGCGCAGTATCTGGTATACATCCTCGGGTGTCACCATCATCTCTCTCGTCGGTAAGTGAAAAGTGTTGTGCTCACTATGCCAACGCTCTACCAAGGTTGTCATTAATCCTTGATTTATCAAGGGTTGGGGCATGTCGAGAAGGGAAGATAAACTACACCTGTCAATGTGGTCTCGCTCCACCTAGCTAAGGCGGGGTATCAGCATCCATGTCTTTGGGAAGCGCTTCCAAGATAGGAGGACACTAAAGTGTTCCTACAATCAAATCATCTCATCATATCAGTCTCTTGATTTATCTATCTATTAAATCAATCTATCTTGCTCAATTGAGATTTTTATCAAATCTTGTTGGGCCCCTATCAATGACACTCATCTATCATGAGGTCATTATCAATCCTATCTCATCTCGCACGTACATTGAGATAATCAGAACTGATCATCAAATTTCATCAATCAGGAGTGTCTAATTTTATCAATTAAATAGCTAATCAAATCTTACCCTATCAAAACAAAAAATCAAATCAAATCAACAACAATCCAACCTCTTTATCACACATCAATAAACGCAAAATTCAATAAATCATCAAAAATTAAAAAAAACTCAAAAATCATCATAAAAGTAAAAAAATACCAAAAACTAAAATAAAATAAAATAAAAAGTTTTGAGTCGAGACCCTCCCGCGTCGGCGCCGCCCGCAGCGCCTGTGGTGGCACCAGTGGCGTCCACCACACTTGTGGTGGTGTTGTTGGAACCCTAAAATTTGCAATTTTTAGAATTCCAAATTCCAAGACAAGGAGCAAGAAAAATTCTAAATATATATATACATATATATATATATATATATATATATATATATATATATATATTGAATAGGTACAAGTAATATATTTTATATTTGTTGCACAATATGAAACCATAACATAAACACAATAATGGGCATAAAAAATGGAGTGTGAAGCACCAAAGGGGGTATTTACATCATTTAAAGACCATTTATCCATTTTATACCCATAAAATAGCCTTAAAATACCTCTAATATGCCCAAACAACTTGTAAAGTGACAATTAATTACATAAACTAAGGCAATTTCGGGATTTGGAATTATTTTTATTTAAAAGGGGGGTGTCTTTTCACCCAAAGGTGTATGAAAACCATTCAAACACATATATATGTGTGATGTAAAATGTAAAAGAAAAAAGAGAGAATAGAGATAGAAGAGGTGGAGGCAATTTTGTACTTTAAAACTTTTTATCAAAAATAACCAGTTGCATTTTCTTTCTCATATGTGTTGAGAGTTAACATATTTTTAGAAGGTAGTTGCTTATGATATTATCTAAAAGTGGATAAGGTTATTCGTGTTCTTCCAATAAAATTTTGTGTTTCATATTGTAGATTTGGATCAAAAAGATTTACTCGTGAATTGTAATTTTTCCCTGTATTTCTTCCTTGGATGGTCTCTTAAAAGTTAGGGTTAAATCCATTCAAGCAGTTTACAATATAGACATTGAAGTAGGGCTCATAAGAAATAGTAACTGACAGACTCATCGAGAGGTGGTGGGTTTAAAAACTGTCTCATAAGTTTACACAATAAATCTTGAAGAAATATAAGACTCTGTAGCCCAAATAAGAGGAAAGGCACTGATCATTTGTAAACAAACCCTTTAACCATACCAGTTACCCTTTACTTTTAAGCATTAGGATTAGTAGAGTAGGTATAGTAGGTAATTTAGCCAAAGTGTAACATATATACTTTTGTAAGATACATAGATCAATACACACATCTAAAGTCAGTCTGTTTAAGAAACTTATGTCAATCTGAGACTAGGAGACATCAGATTAAGACACTAAATCTGCTATAAAAAGCATTAGTTGAAGGAACAACTAGTGAGTAGGTATACCCGCCTAGGTCTTGCAGAGCCTAAAGTGAGAGTTAGTAACCAAATAGGTTCACTCTATAAGTTGGCCAAGTCAATTGGAGGGTTTGATTATAGGAGTTGGCATTTCCTTAGAACCTATCCAATCTGTTGATTTGAGACCCAACAAGTGCCACCGCTCCCAAAAACAAAGAAAAAAGGGCATTTTTTTTAAAAAAACTGTGAAATTTTTTTCGCAAAAGAGGCAAAATGCATAAATAAATAAAATTCAGGGGGCGAATTTTCAAAATCAAAAAATCCAAGAAACCCATTTTGTAATTCAAAAAACCCATATCAAAAATGCAAAAAAACTTTCAAACCCACATGGAAAGAATGCTAAAAAATGATCTTTTCTACAAATAGCTAAATTTTTCAAAAATCAACTAAAACATTAACAAAGCTAGGTTTTCTCGAAGTACGTATCAGTGGACCATAGGCCGAAGGACGCTCGTGTTGCCAAACTCGCTCGAACCTATGTTGGTGGTACGGGATCGCCATTTCTTCCTCTAGAGCAAATTTTCCAAAAAACTGAAGTGCACAAATGAAGAGTGGTAAAAGGAATTCACCTTTTTAGACTCACAATGGGGCATTTAAGTGGGATTTTTATTCCAGTAATTTTTAATCATCTAATCAACTAATCAACTTGGCAGGGCAGCATTTTCAAATTTCTTATTGGGAAATGAATCAGATCGACTCTGAAAATTTCTAAAAATCGGAAAATCATTAAAAATCTAAAAATCATAAAAATTTCAAAAATTTCAAAAAAATCAAAAAATCACGAAAATTTCAAAAACATTGCAAAAATTATCTGATTCATCTCGCGAGGGGGCATCCTCACATTAATATCTATCAGTCAATGTCTGGGGCATCATATCGAGATTTATCATCTCAAACATTGAATCTGCATCATATCGAGATTTATCATCTCACAATCGAATCAGTATCATATCGAAACCAAATCTGCATCAAAATCAAGATCAAATTTGCATCCTATCAAAATCAATATCAGCGACATCATCAATCGAGTTTTCTTTGAACCAACACGTCGTCACACATCTCTTCAAAGAAGGGCAAAATGTATACACCTAAAAATGGTCTGAAGATAGGTAATTAAATACGTAGTTATTTGATTAATCCCCCTTTCAAGTTAATTGAATTCACCAGCAATTTGATTAATTTCTCTATTCATCTAGTAGTAAATAAATTTACATGATGTATTTACATAGTTCATTTCTTATCCCCCTTTGATTAATTAATTCTAAATGAATTAATTTCCCCCCATATAAATCAATTCGTCTAATCCCTAATTAAAATTAACAAACTCAAGTTTGTTGAGATTAATTATCATTTTCCAAATTATTTGAATTTCTAAATTCAAATGAGCACATGGCTCCTAACTTTTAACCACCTAACCTAACCCATTCCACCTAACCCTAGGTTTACCTAACCCTATCCTATCTTACACATTCTAACCTCCTTATCCTAACCTCCTATGGTGTGGATATTCTCCCCTTGAGACACATGGCACTTTTGCCACATACCTCCTCCCTTGGACACTTGCCCTCTCATGAGCAAGGCTCCTTGACACTTGTCACCACAGAGATGACAAGTGTCCCTTCCTCCAACCTCTTCTCCAACTTCCTCAATCTTGGCCCTTGATATCTTCAGATCAGATCTGGATCGTTGATTCCTGCCACCTCAGCTTTGGCCTTGGAATTCCTATAAATATCCCCCATTTTGAAGCAATAAGGATCCCTTGCATTCACATTTTTAGCATCATTACTATAGGCATTTTCATTTCAGTCATCTAGTAATTAGCATTTTGGATTAATCATAGCATTGCATTTCATATCATTTGCATAATCAATCATGATCAAGTAGCTACTCAACTCTTGAGTTGCCACTTTGGATGTCATTGCTCCGCTGAGAGCCAATCAATCCAACACCTTCAAGGTCCTCAAGAATAGAGAAAAATGGGACATTTCAAGGAAGGTTTATGGTTTGCATCTTCAATTTAGTTTTCAATTAAGATTTCAATTATGTTTAATTGTCTCATTATATGTGTATGCCTTTCTTATATACCACATTTTTAGCATCACACTGGTCAATCACCACTTAATACTTAAAAAATGAAAATGGCCCCGCAAACGAAAAATAGAACCCTCAACCTTAAGTGAGAAAAATGTAACAAAAGAATATAACAGAAACTGAAAAATCACTTTCAAACCATTTTAATCATAAAAGACACAACCCTTATATCCCTAAACCTTGATATCTTGACCAAGGGCAAAATAAAACCTGGATGACCAAGATTTGCAAAACATAATTTTAGGTCCTATCAACATCTACCATACAAGTCCTTCAAGGTCATGACACTAGGCCATACCATAATCATAACACAAGCATATTTCATACTTTCAGATTCAAGACAAGCACTATCCAACCCAATGGGTTAGGTTAGGGAATACAACAAATCAATTAGGGAGGTATATATGATTATTTCTAAATAAGAGTAATCGAAAACCTAGATATCTAAAAAGAAACCAAAGCACATATAATCACTCAATAAGCACCAACATCAAGAAGGTGAAAGAAAGGTGTGAACACACATGTTACACACAATTAGGTTTTTTCGTAAGAATAAGCAAAAAGAACAGAGCATGAGTTCTCAAGATCTTCAAGATCCTATGCCTCAATCACATACACACAATAGGAGGACAAGCATACAATGTAAATACTATACACATCACACCAACTAAGGACACAAGCTACACCAGAGATCCCAGTGTTTGTAACCTAGCTCTGATACCAAATGTAATGCCCTGCCAAGAAACCCTAAAGGATTCAACTAAAACTCTCGAAAAGAGTTCAAATAATTTATTTTTTTAACATTAAATAGCTTAAAGATGCATTAAATTAAATATTGCAATAACATTTGCACAAGCGGAAGACAAAACTTAAACACCTAAAGGGTTTCCAATGAAGATTACTTGATTAATCCAATGAATATTAAGGTTTATTAATCCAATTAACAATAAGAATGATTAAACCTACTCATGATAAAATGATTACCATAAGGACATATAAATTAAACTTCATAAGAGATTTAACTAGCATGATTGAATATATACATCTGACATTAGCTACATTACATCACTGAGCTGCATTCATCATAATGCATATTACTACATTTAATTAATAACCTCATACATACAATTAAGATTAATATCACCTAAATTACATTATACATTTTAACCATAACGTCATTTATACATCCAAAATTAAAAGGAACCAGATGAACACATACACTGTACAACACCAATTGATATTGGAGTTCACCCCTAATGGGCTGCATCTCTGGGTCTGCTTCAAGTGCAAGACCATTCTATAAATTAAAGATGAAAAATGCATAAGGTTCACATCAATTACATCCTGCCATCAAGGCGTACATAAACAATGATACTTATGACCACATAGGATCCAAGAGACACATGAATGATCCAAGAAGAAGAAAGAGGATCCATCTGAAACATGATATGGAGTAAATACAAGAGAACGACTGGAGCACCAGCGACACTAATTCCTCACAATCCATAATAAGCATCCGATGGTCTAATATGAATATCAGGTACTCACAAAAAGCATACATGATCAGACCCACTAGAAATCTAAAGGTATACACACACACATGGTTGAACTCACAACATCGAAGAGACTCACATGAAGTAGCACTCACACAACATGACTCCACATCAAAATCAGGTGAAATCAACAAGACTACACACTAGTGACCGTAAGGGAAGAGTGTCATCACATAGCTTGGTATGGTTATCCTGGCAGGCCTCTATAGGTCTCGGCCCCCATCTTGGATTATCTTGGTAACCTCTCCCAAACCTCCGGCCCCATCCAAGTCTCATGTGGACCCAAACAATCCTTTCATGAGGACAAGGTTGTTGGTTTTCCATTCCAAGCCTTCTCAATGCATCCTGAGTCTGTACTAGCACTCAACCATGAGCGAGGCATAATTATCTTACTTAATGTTTCATCTACCAATCCCCCTAATAATTTATTAAGTTATCACTTATTTAGACAAAATTTTGATGGGTTATCCTACTTACCACTTTGGGCACGGCCCCCACTCGAAAGCCACTCTCCCATATGACACTTAACCAAAAATCAGATGAACTCCCAAAACCAAGGTATACACATGAAATAGTACACGGAGTTCAAAATAATAGAAAACCACTTGGCCAAACAAGCCCTCACATGAGGTTAAACAACTAACAAATCCTTGACAAGAAACAATAACAGCCATGAAGGCAACCACGTGACAAAATCTGATACGTTCGACAAGGGACTTGCAGTTTCGAAATAAAGGTGAATACAGTAAGTAAACTCACATCTTCGCTAATCTAAATTGATAACAATTTTTTTTCATCTCTTTTAATATACAAGTCGACCAAGGTTTTCTAAATCATCTATTTTTCATTTACACCGTAAAATAAATATCAACACTTCAAAATAAATTTAAAACCAATATCTCATATATATATATATATATATATATATATATATATATATATATATATATATATATATATATATATATATATATATATATATAAATTAATAATTAATAATTTAAAAACTTTTTAAAACATAAAATAATTTTTTTTTATTTTTTATTTTTAATAAAACAAGGGCCCACCCACGTGGGCCTTCCTTCCCCAAAGGGAGGCGAGTTGTTGTGGGGACCATGACGTGGTCTTCCCACAACCTTGGCTATGTGGAGATCACAACATGGCCTCCACAACCATGGGCACTCCTCGTGGCTTGGGGAAGCTTCGGCTCCGCAGCCATGGGTTGAGTGTCAGGTTCGTCCAATCGCACCCCCCCAAAAATATATTTTTTTTACATTTTTTTTTTTCTAATTTTCAAAACAATCCCCCCATTTCCTGTACATTCTCAGACTCAAAAAAATTTTGGGAAATTTTTTTCCAGAATACAATATGATTTTTTTTTAAACAATAAACTTCCAAAACATACAAACTCGGAAAAAGACAGGGAAAATAAAAGGGAATGCAATTTTTTTTTTAAATTACCAATCCCAGAAAAATCAAACTGGGAAAATTTCACCAGCATAACCCCATACAGGGGTGAATTTTAACAATTTCTAAACATTCCCCACTCCAATTTTGCCATACATAAACTAATTTCTCAGTTTAAAAAACAAAATTTGAAAGCATCCATATGAAATTTTTAGAAAAAATCCACTGAGAATAGTCACACCCATTTTCAATTTGAAATCAATTTTGAACAAACAAGAAATTGATTTGGAGATTGGAAATGAAATCAAGGAGGATCTAAATTCAAAATTTAATTGCTACTCTTCCTTATTCCACAAATTTAAATAATTTTTCAAACAAAACACACACACTGAGATCTTTCAAATCAAATAAATTTCTTCTAAAACAAAGGAATTAAATAAGAAACCAACCTCTGTAATAAATCCTAGAAGTAATTTGAAGAAGAGCCCAACCTGCAACTGAAGAATTTCTTCAACCAGAGATGCCCCCAAAATTTTCAATCCAAACCCCAAAAACACAACCTCCCCAAATTTCATGAAAAATATAGGTTAAAAAGAAATTTTTTGACATAAAAATCCATTTTAGGTTAAAGTTATTTTTAACCAAATTAAGTCATTTCCAAATAGTTAATATTCAAAAATGCTTATCTCTCCCTCATTTAATTTTATCAATTTAGTTCAAAACTAAAATTTCTATTTTAAAAAGTCAATGAGGGTAAGATTTTAATTTTCTAATTTTCAATAAACTTTTTCCAAAATGCATACAAATGATTTAATTCACAATGCTTACTATTGAGATTGTCTAGGGTAATTGTAGGGCCTTACAACTATCTCCTCTGATCAATAAGGCACTCTCAGACCTATGAAGACAGGTGGAGACGATACCTCTTACCTACAAAATACTTGTACTTGCAATTTCCTGCATCAACGAACCTCACATGCATATATATACAAACACAGTAGACACACCGGTGAAGGAGAATCGTGATGTTCCCTATCTCATAGAAATGAGTGAAGGAAAATCATCTCCTCGCACCCCATACACTTACAAAAATGAAACATATATATAACGCATCTCATGCATAAAATAAATGTGTTAGTCCATGTCAGTATTCCAATATAATAACATTTAACCATCAGTAAGGAAATAATGTGTAACATCATACACTGAAACTTAAATCAGAGCATTACGTATCATAGCATAATACCTGAATATAACATCACAACATGGTATATCAACCATCCAAGAAGCCACTAAAAAAATCAACCAAGGTCAAACTGGTTTAAAAGAGTCTGATTAGGGAAGGGGTACTACATGATTCGTATAGATAGGGAAGCTAGAATATTTTTCTTTCAGATCTAAAATCCCCCTGACCCGAAGCTCTATGCTTAGTTTCCAAAGGAAGAGATGCCTACACTAGATTTTGATACTTTAGGCTCACTTCCTTTGTACTTATTCTTCTTTCTCCAGACCAAGTTCCTTCTTCTTTGATTCATCACTCTTCATTGCACTCTTTTCAAAATATTTTAATTTATTTCCTTTCTTGCAATGGTTAGAAAAATGTCTGGGTTGATTGCACTTGAAACAACTAGCAATTTTCTTCTCAAATCTTACTAGATGAGATCTATATTTGCATTGATTGGCTTTGTGTACATAGATATTGCAATTGTAACAATGTCCTTAAAGGTTATAACTCTTCTTATTTGCAACAACCAAGTTATAATTTTAATTCATAATATGATTCCTACAAAGGCTTTCCTTATGTCCAAACATCTTGCAACTATAACATTGAACGCTTCTACCATTCATTACCCTGTGTCCAAATTTATTGCATTTAAAACAATGGCCATTAAAACATGGGTACCTTTGTGCATTGGGCTATCAAATCAATGGTCTTCTTGCATTTGATTTTTGATTCCAAGATTTTTTCTCATCTTTTGACTTCCTTACTTTCTTTTTTAATATTCTAATCTAAGTACACACTGGTTTGGTAACCAAGTCCACTTTTGTCTGACTTAACTTGTTGCATGCTGGTTAAATCTTCCAAGAGCTATCTGTTGTCAAGGATCTTGTTCTCTGACTTCAGATTCCTCACTTCTTGTTTAAGATTTTCACATTCTTTAGATTTTTGCTTTAATATCTCTTTCAGGAACTTCTTTATCTTATCCTTCTTCTTTGTCTCCTGCATCAGGTCTTTAATGGTCTCATTCACTTGATTCAACTAATTGTTAACCTCCTTATGTCTCAACTTGAGTTTCCATTTTTTTTCTCTCAACTTTAGTACACATTCATTTGCAATCTTCACATTCTCCTTTAGTTCTTTGTTCTTGGATTCAACACTTTCCAAATCTTCAAGGAATCTCGTCAATTCTTCATCCATCTGAAATTATTCATCCAAGTATATAGGAGTCATGGCTCAACCAACATAGATCTCCCTCAAGCGGTTAGGTTTTCCAAGAAAGGGATTAAAGCTTTGATACCAATTATTGATCAAGTTGAAAGCACCAGAATACTGAGAGGTCCCACTTAAATAAAACAATAAACTTTTTACCAATTGAAGTTGTCCTCAAAATTAAAACAAATAATGCAAAGTAAATAAGAAGAACACAACCACAAGATGAACACCATAATTTGTACATGGAAAATCCAAAAAGGGAAAAACCACAGAGAGTGTTAACTCTCAAGAAAATAAAACTAGTTATAGTTGTGTTTACAAATAGGTGGCTCACTTCCAGATTACAGAAATGACTCACTATCGAACTGCTCATTGTAAATACAAATGAAACGGCTAACTATCGGAATGCTCAATGCAATTGAAAGGGTTGAATTGAGAAAGTTTTTATCTCCAAATTCATGGGATCAGTTTCAAGTTAAACTCATATTATAAAACTCAGACTTTACAAAAGATCTGGTTAGATATTTCTACACTAATGTTTTGCAGCAGGTCCGATAAAGGACTACTGCACTACTAATTTCCTTCACTGTCTGCAACTCTCACATACACTGCTTCTTTTGTTGTCAACTATCTTCTGCATATCACACACACTAACTCTTTATCAATTCTCTTCTTCATTCATACATCACTCATGAATATATATATACACCAAAGAGCACAAATACAAAATAGTGTGTCAACCAAGCCCAATACGTTATCAATAAGGTCATGTTGGCCTCTGCAATACTTATACATAATTCTTTTACATATTTTTGGTTAACAAAGCATATACCATGATTACCGAAAAGGGAAAGGGTCATCCGGACCCAAGAGAATGGACCTATCACCACAAGATCACGCTTGATATTTCTAAAATGTAGACTCCACATGTAACAATGAAACTGCAATCACAAAACATGAAGAGATGCTCTTGATAGATACCAAAGCTACAAACTGCTGACACCAGGACACATAATTGATACCGGGATCAACCAAAATTCCTAACATTGGGATATCAGGGTCAATGAGAACCCAATCGGACCTCAGAAGGTCATCATCCAAAACTGTACATGTTGCATAATGAGTTCTAACCAAAAACCACAACATATTGTACGTGCATAACCGCAACCTTTGCATAACATCCATAACCTCCAGACTGATATTTGGGCCTACATGCACTGTCCAGTACAGAACTGGATGACTGGTTTGACATAAATGATAACATTATTCACACAAGTATAACAAATTAATGCAAGATAGACAAAATTTCTTTGTGTTGTAATCTCTTCGAAGAGCAATATAGATTTGCCCTCTTTTCTTGGTGGAGATTTTTCCTGAAAGGTTTTCTCCATGTAATCGCAATGTTATGTGTTTAGTTTTCTATGGTGTTATCTTGTTTTTGTTATAGATGAATTTATTTTCATTAAATATACA
Source organism: Cryptomeria japonica (assembly GCF_030272615.1). Lineage (NCBI taxonomy): Eukaryota > Viridiplantae > Streptophyta > Pinopsida > Cupressales > Cupressaceae > Cryptomeria > Cryptomeria japonica. Next base: position 491,151,501 of record NC_081407.1, on the reverse strand, counting down.
TTGTTAGATATGATTTATAGTTTGATTTAAAGCTCGTATTATTCTATCCATCTCTTCTTTTCTAACAGCTCACAAATTTGAGCCTTAGCTTTGTTAAATGGAGATGAGGTCCATCATTTGTGACCTCACCAGTTCATAGCTCCAGGTAAAAATAATTTAATGTGGTACTAGAGGGTGTGTCATGCCAGCATCATTGGTCATGTTAAAAAATTTACTTGACACAAGTTAAAATAAAATTAGTAGCTTCAATGATCCATCATTCTTTCCCATGACTCCTTACAACATGTAAGAAAATAAATTGAACCCTTCTGTGAAAAGGTCTCCCACAACACAATAGTTAGTTGCCAATTTCACCTCAACACTCATTGATAATTACTATAAAAGATTAAGCCCTTGACAACCATTATGAAATTTGATCCAAGATTACTCTACAGAACCATGTCTGCATTATTTTCACATAACATAGTTAACAAATAATTGTTGGGAGAGACATTTTAAATTACTCAATAAGCAATTTTAACTTGTTAGATAGGTGACCACAAACGTAATCAAATTTTTTAAATAATACAATACAATGTAGAGTTTTTTTATTTGGGTTGATATACTTGTAAGAATCTAGCTATGGAGGTAAGCACCCAAGATCTAGAGGCCTAATGAAAAGTACAATAACAAGAGAGAACAATATGATAAGAATAAATTGTATTCCTATCAATAATGAAATGGAATGCATGAGAGTACATAAGAGACCCCTTGGTTAATAGGCCAAGGTCAAACATAGGAAAGCATAAGATTATGCCAAGTGGCATAATCTTATGGGATGATACATAAAATGATAACTTATCATCCACATAAGGTTGAAAAGTGATAACATGATAAAACCACAAAAGGTGGAAGTTCCAAATGAGATGGAAAGTGATAATGTGATAACACCTCCTAAAGTGGGAATTCTTTTAAATTCTTCTATGTGGGCCTTGGGTAACCTTAAGTGACATGTAATTAGAACCTATGGCAAGGTACAACACCTTAGCTACACCCAAAATACAATATTGTGGTAGAATCTTATAAAAGTAATGGTAAGTCCTAGGCAATGATGTTTATTATGTATTTATTTACTTTGATATTTTAGAATTAATAAATAAAATTTTATGTTATTTGGGCATTAGAGACCCACACCTACTATTAAAACAAAGCTTTGAATGGGAGCATAATTGAAGCTTTCTACATTGATTTCATCACTACATCTTTCAAATGTCAAATGTGATGCCACTTTAACCTCATAGATGCCCTTTGATTCTATTTGTAGCCTTCTCTTTTTTTTAATGAGAAAAAGTATATTGAATCTTTAACATAGAGATGCTTGAGAGGAATTAGGAATTCAATATCAGATGTTTGTGAAATCTATTTGTAGGATTTTTTTTTGGTGGTAATTGAAGAACCACATAAATCCCAATGTTTCCAAAGTTGGGTGGTAGTGTGTTAAAGTTTGTGTGTACTACATGGTAGAAACTCCCAAAATAATTAATATATTGTTTAGTTGAGAAGTTAACTATAAAAGTAAAATAGAATTGATTAAAAATTTAAAAAAAGTATTTATTTGAGATATTAGTTATGCTCCTTCATGATCTAAATTGAGAATAATTAATATAGTTAATGAAAAAATAGAATCACACAAACTAAAACTCAAGAAGGAAGCTCTAGGATAGAAGAGGCAAAATGAGGTAGAGTAACCAAGAAGCAATAAAAGTTCAAAAGAAACTAGACATCAAGATAGGAGAAAGAACCAAAGCAAAGCAAAAAGCAATAGTAAGAAAAGACAACACATGCAAATAAACACAAAAGGAATTAGACATTTTTTCTTAAAATATTAAGTTACTAGAGTATAGTTACAATATTGGTACTATAGAGGAAGTAGAATAATGGTTAACCAATTTTAAAACAATAGTACTATGGTAAAACAAGAATCGTTGCTTATCAATAAAAAAATAGTGTTTTGAACTGGTGGTAAGATATAGTCTGATCTTTGAAATTAAGAACCAAAAAAGAGGTCACAATTCAAATAATTATGTCAATACAATAGCTTTTTTAATACAAGAAAAGAGAAATGAATTATTTTAATTAAAACAAATATTCCAATCAGTAAATATATGAAAACGAAATTTTGAAAGGCTTAATTGATTTGTATCATTCATTGAAGGACATAATTGAGTAGTTTGATTCATTAATGGTTTAAGGTATAAATATCAAGCTCATGTGTGGTGTGGTAAGCCAATCTAAATAGATGAAGCATCTCAAATTGTAAAAATTTTGAAATAAATAATCAAGTTACAAAGTGTTGGCTATTTGGAGGAATTGATTATGTGTTGCATTGATGTTTTGTCATTGGTGTCAACACTATATGTTTTGGATGCTTTACCGGCACCCTTCTGGTCCCAGTAGGATGAGTGGTTTCTGGTTGGTTTGGATCCAAAATGATCCACTATGCTCCGGTATGGTTTGGCTATGCAATTGGATTATTCATGATACTCATGTTCATATTCAGTAAGTTGGTTTTGGTCTGGTGATCGGATGCTATCCGGTTTGCTTGGAAGCTTGGCTGTGGTATCGGTGAGGGTTTCACTGGCAGATCTTTGATGAAGATCTTTGATGATATGCCTAAGTGGTGTTGGTGCAGCTTTTGGTGGAGATTCAAGATGTTGATGGTGATCATGTTCGAGACTTGGCGGATGGAGATCATTGCTTTAGTGTGTGGACCTATATTGGGTCCCTGTCGATCTAGGTTATGGACCGACTTAATGAAACGTATGGATAGGACCTCTCGATGTGTTTCCAGGATGTCTTATGTGTTGAATATTGTTTGTTTGGTCTAAGGCCGACATGTAGTACCCCTGCCCTAATCAATTTCTAATCTCAGTTTAACCTTGGCTAGTTTATCATAATATAAGGTTATAGTCAGATGTTTTGATTTAGTGCATACCTGTTAATGTGGTTTTCGCACCAGTTTGTGTGCAAGTTATTAATTCTCCTTTGTCGTGTTATTATCTTGGGCTAACGCTTTCATTAAGTTTATATATGTATGCATGTATGACTCTTGGTTGTAGGAGATTTCAGGTACAGTATCGCATGGGTGCGAGGTTCATCTCCACCTAGAATTTGCAGATTTGAGTTTACCTCTTTAATCCTTAGAGTTGGATTAGGTGGTCATAAGACCCTCATTTGACCATAGTCGTGCTCAGGTGAGCGTCGTCAGTTGTCCATCAGTTTTCCCTTTTGGTTGGGTTGCGGGTCGTCTGTTTGTTTGGCTTTCTTGGGTTGCGTGATGGTGTGTATGGTTGAATTGAGTAATTAATCCTTAATCTTTAATTCGATTAAATATGTGTTTGTGCATTAAAGATTAGTGGACTAAATTAAACATGGCTTCTTTATGCGATTATCGTTAAATTGAATTGCTCGATTTAAATTGGGAGCAAGTTCAATTAAATAGTTAATTTTAATGTTAAATTTGTTATGTTTATGCTTATGAAAAGAAAGATTTAAATTTAATCGAAATAGAATTAATTTTATCTTCTTGGCATTTTGGAAATAGAAAGGTTAAATTCAGTTATTTAGAAAAATCAATTTTAAATTGAAAAGCAAATTTAATTTATTGATATAGTTTAAAAGAATGGTTTTTGTGATTTATTCTAAATAAAAATTTTAAATCCAAAAATAAAATTTTTGGTCAAACTTTTCCCATTTAACCTAGACTTTTGGAAAAATATGGGAAATTGATATTTTTGGAAAAATATTTTTTTTGAAAATATTCTTGGATGGAAAATTTGGGGGTTTTGGGAAGAAAGGGAATTTCTTGAGCTAGAGAATGGGGCTCTTCTTCAATCTTGCCAGGATTGCTGAGCCAGGTAGGCCTCTGGTTAATTTCATTGATTTCCTTGTTCTAACAAAATTGTTTTGGATTTTTAAGAAATTTGTGTGTGAAGAGGGAAAAATCTCATTTATTTGGGGAAAATGAATCAGATGCAAGTTTATTTCCAATCCAAACCCCTTCTTGTTGTTTCCATTCCAAGTTTAGTTTTTGGTTACTCTAATTGTTTTTAAAATCAAAAATAAAATTGAGATTGGCTGTTTGCAATGGAAATTGGTTTAGATTCCAAATTTATGCTTTCAAATTCAAACTTTAATCAGATAAATCTATCTGGGTTTGGGTAATGGATGCTAATCCTTATTGTTTTGCCAGTTTAGTATTGTTTTGGAGAGTTTTTCCTTCCTAAATCTGGGTATTTGAAATTATTGAAAACCCATGCTTTCTGGAAATTAAAAAAAAAAATTATATTTAAAGTCTCTGGGACTGTATCTTTTTACTACTGTGTGTTTAACAGTAATTATTGAAAAAAAAAAAAAAAAAAAAAAATTATACCTAACCCCAACCACGTAGCAGAGTTTCCCCCACCACGTGGAAAGGGTGTTGCATGTCCCCTTTGGATAGCAGTGCTCCCCAAGGGATGTTGTGTGCTCCCTTTGGGGGCAACAACGCTCCCCATGGGGTGTTGCGTGCTCCCATTGGGAAGCAGCGCTTCCCCAAGGGGCAGTGTGAGCTCCCAAAGGGGGGGGCCCATGTGGGTGGGTCCACTGGGTACCCTCCCCTATTTATAATTTTTTTTTATAAAAAGAAAAACAAACGTTTTTTTTTATATATATTTTTTTATTATAAAAAAATATAATATTTTATATGCTTTAATGTTAATTTTTAATTAAGTTTCTTTAATTATGATTTAAATATTTATTAAGTAATAAATTATTATTAATTTGTTATTAATTATTTGTATAAGGGAAAACATACATTAATTAATATTCAAATTTTTATTTTATCATTAATGAATATTTTTCTAATTAATTACTTGATTTGTTAATAATGTTATTAATTATTAATTTGTTATATTTTATTAATCACAGATTAATAAATGTGTATATTAATTAATAGTTGATTCTGGCATTTTTCTATATGCGTAAGGAAATAATTGTTAAGATTTGGAATGGATTATCCTTACTTGGATTCCTTATATGTGTATATTTCCTTAATCAGAAAAGTGTAACTTGGTTCTGGATAGATAAACTTGGAGAAAATTATTCTTGAACCAGTATGACAACGATGTTTTAATTGAAGATTAAATATCATATTTAGTTGGTTAATGGTTGTTTAACTATATTTATGTGAAATTGGTTTAAGAACTCATAATGGCATATTTATGTATGTTTGATGCAAATGAACCTTAGAGAGTTAGAAAACCAAGAACAACCTGTACTTAGATGAGGTAGATAACTGCAATCTAACTTAGATCATTTAGAAAACTTGATCGACGTTTAATGTTTAAATCAATTCGGAAAAGATTGTATCCTCTAGTTATTGCCTATGTGAGTTTAATTTATGTATTCACTTTTCATTAAGTAATGGCAAGCCTTGCTTTGTTTGATTGGACCATATCGTATGGTTGATGTGGGTACCTGCTTTTGTCCTCAGTCTCGAGTTGACTATTATTTTGTTGTGGTGTTGTATTGGTCATATCCTTTATGTGGGTGTCAAATGATGATTTGTGATTGACCATAGTTGGTCGGGTCTCTAGTTAGAGTACCGTCCGTCAGTGTACCTCATATGAGTCATGTTTGACCAAATGGTTGTTCCCTCCATTTTGAACTCTGTTAGCTTGACCATGAGCATTCCTTGGTTTTTGAGTTCGTCAGAGTATAGTCTAGTGTCGTATGGGAAAGTGACTTTCGATTGGGGGTCACGCCCAAAGTGGTTGCTGGGTAAACCATCGAAAGTGAGTCTAATAAGTGATAACCTAACAGTAGATTATAATGTTAATCTCTAAGTAAGATAATTGTGCCTCACACATGGGATGAGTGCTAACACAGACTCGACATGTTGTGAGAAGGCCTGAAATGACAAACCATCATTCTTGTCTTCACAAAAGGATGTGTGGGTCCACATGAGGCTTGGATGGGCCAGAGATTCAGATTAGGCTACAAGGGTAACCCAGTGTATGGGGTCAGAACCTATGAAGACTTGGCATGGTAACCATACTAGGTTGTGTGATGACACTTGTCCCTACGTTTGCTAGTGTGTGGTTGTTTGGTCTTGATAGGAGCACCTTTTGTGGAGTCGTCCTGTTGCTTATGCCCTTGTGAGAACCTGATTTCATGCTTGACCTTAGGTTATGATGACTCAATTTTGTGGATGCTCTAGTGGACCTTTGTATTAGCTTTGATTATGTTCAGCTGGATCCTTTCCTTTTCAGGGATCGTTTATGTATTTATTGATCGATGTGGTCGTTTGTATATTGGTTATGTTTCGCCTTGATGGCAGGATTGTAAATAATGAGAGCCTCATGTATTCTTAACTTTATTAATTATCAGAGGGGTCTTGCAGTTGAGCAGACCCGGAGATGTAGCCCTTTAGGGTTGAACTCCAAGATCATCTTGGTGTTATGTGATGCTTTGTTCTTATGTTTCATGTTTTGTGTTAGCATGTATGAATGGCATTTTGATAGAATGTATAAGTGGGTTAGAAGAAATTAATTTTAAATGCAAGTATGCAGTCCTCTCTTGAATGCAGTAAATTGTATCATGAAAGAATGTAGCTTAGAGTAATGGAATATATTCCGTTGTTGTTAAGAAAATTAAGTATGCATGGAAAGATCTCATAAGTTTATGATGAAATTCTTGTGTGTTAGAATATTAGATGCATGACTTATATTTTTATGAAAAACTTGAATGTAAGGTATGAATGAATCATAATGGATAAACATTAGCATGTGATTTATATTTTCATCTATCTGAAAGAAATTATCCTTGTTTAAGTATTATCTCGTTATAAGATAATCAACTTATTGGATTAATTGGGTGAATTAAGTTAAATGTGTAATTAAGTAATCACGTTGGGAAACTCTTTAGGTGTTAGTTGATGTCTTCCGCTATGTAATCTAAATCTTTGATATCTTGTTGTATCTTAATGTTGTGTATCTTTAAAAAAAAAATTATTGCACTCTATTCTTGTGTTTTGGCTTAATCCCTTTGGGGTTTCCTGGCGGGGCATTACATTTGGTATCAGAGCCAAGTTGCAAACATTGGGATCTCTCATGTTGCATGTGCCCTTAGTTGGTGTGAGGTGTAGCGACCTTATGTGCATGCTTGTCCTCCTCTTGTATGTGAGTGATTGAGCAGACCTTAACTTGTGTGTAACGCATGTGTTCACGCCTTGTTTTCACCTTCTTGATGTTGGTGTTTTGAGTGTTTATATGTGCATTATGTGCTTATCGATGTCTTGATCTACGATTACTCAGACTCTGCAAAAGAGTCGTATGTACCTTCCTCATTGAGTGTTGTACTCTTTGGACTAATCCATTTGGGTTGGTCAGTGCTTGTCTGGAATCTGAAAGTGCGAAATGTGCTTGTTTAAGATTATGATCTAGCTTAGTGTTGTCCACTTGAAGGACTAGTATGGTAGATATTGAATGCTTATTTTGTAGAAAATTGAATGATTATGACCATTCCTCTCTCTCTCTAGAAATTAAAATGGTTGGGATATGTGTAATTATCTCTAATTTGAGTTTTCTTTGTGCGAGAGAAAGGTTGTGACTTCTTGAACCCTTGTGTGAACCCTATGACGCTTATGTGTTTAGATAATAAAAGGGCTTTGGGATGAAAGTTAATATTGGTTATTGGGAGAAAACTGCATGTTTACATTAAAGAATTCTCCATGTGTATTGTAGGAGTAACATAATTAAACTCTATCTTAAGTGATGTGCATCAGTATGCAAATAGTTGTTATGTGAAACTGCTTTGGTTGTAAAAGAAGTATTAAAGGGAATATGTTATAGTAGCTTCGAGAGTGTATTAATGTGTTCCACGAAAGATTGTTTTATGTGTTTCATTAAACCAGTTTGATTGAGGATTTATTTTAGCAATGCTCCATTAAACTTTCTTTTGGGTATATGTAATTACCTTGTTATGTTTAGAAAGTGTGAATGAAAAGCTTGTTTGATGTGCATGCATTAATATGTATTATTTTGGTGATAACTACTCACTTACCTTTTTATCGTAATTTGATTTTCAATGATAGGTTGCAAATTATGACATGTGTTTGTATGGTATTAAAATAGTGAGTGTTCTCAAGAGGTCTAGTATTATCGAAAAGATTACCTATTTTGATCTCTGTTGCTTGGAAAACTAGAACATTTTGTTGCAACCATAATAATTGGAAATGTCATGTTAGACTGTTTTGGCATCCTTCTAAAATGGTAGCGAAATGAAAACCGTGAAATTAAAATGATAAGCTTATAGTGAGAAATTTTGTATTATAGTGTGATCTTGTTGATCTTGTGTCTTTGTAGGAAATAGTTTGGTTATCAAACTCTCTTTCCCTTCTCTTTGCCTAGAGTATCAGATTTTTTAGAAATGGTATTAAAGAATGCATTGATTTAAATAGAATGTTTATTAAGCATGTGAATACGAATGCTTAGTGAAATTCGAGAAAGATATAGGAATGATGTTATTTCCTTATGTAATTATGAATCGTTAATAATTTCAATACCTATATCTAGAGTAAACTTTATTCAGTTATTCATGTGGAAAGCATAATTAAAACCTTCCTAGAGTAGATGATAGCGTACTGAAAAGTACTCCCCATAAATGTGACTAAACCAGTACTGGTGTATTCATGTGTATTTTAAGAAACCAATACTTATTATATGTGCCCATGGATTGGTGAAGTAATCAACCATGGAGGATATGTTGCTTATGAGTATGGGAAACCATACTGTTTATGTGATGTTGCTTATTTGTTTCCCTACTGAGTACCAAACCTTGGGTTGTGGGCAATTCAGTATGTTAGGGGTAGTATTCGAAGTCACCATTCCTTGAATAGTATGGATTGGCGTACGAGTAATGTCGACGTGAAGCGACTTTAGCTTCTCTATTTTGAGGAATGATATAGTTATACTATAAAACTATATCAGAGGTGTACTCAATACTTTCCCTTTTGATGAATCTATTTATAGGTTTATGTGTGGCAGCCTATTCCTTCCTTTATTTGAGCATTTTGATGGCATTCTTGAGCATTATGGTGGTGTATTTTGGAGGATCCTTTACCTTGTCTTCATGAAAGGTAGGTTTATCCACATGAGCTTCCAGTTAGTATGTGTTGGTGGGCATGTGGGTGGACCTTAGTCATGTATACCTCTGGCTTACGAAGAGTATCCTTATACATACGTCGCTATGCGGGACGTGACCTGCGCGTGCTTATTTCTGCGAGGTGCACTACCATGCGGGATACGTCCATTGTGTGTCTTCACTACTTGGGGTATTGCCATGCCACATGATGATGTGATGCGAGGTGATGTCGAGGTGCACACCGCCATGCCATGTGGGTAGTGTGACTATGTCGCACCACATGATGAGCTACTACGATAGCTAGATGATTGTTCCTTCCTTCCTCGTTGGTGGCTAGATGCTAGTCACACAGTGATGTTATGTGCAATTGTGATATTCTTATTATTTCTTTGGGGACCAACAATTTATTTTACTTTGACTTTGAAGGTTTAGTCATGATCTTGTGATTTTTTGCATTCTTGATTTGGTGTTGCAAATTCTAGATTATTTTCTTGCCTTACTGTTGGAATTGATGATTTATTATCTTTATTCATCTGTACTTTGGTGGCTAAACTGGTTTATCTTTATTGTTTTTGTATGATGGTCTTGCGTTGAAATGTGAAATTCCTCTCCAAGGACGTATGAGATGGTCTTGGTAGAGTGTGTAGGAGGAAGTAGACATAAGGAACCTTGAGGATGGGGGTATGTGAGGCTGTGATGCAGCTAGGATCCACTACCTACCTATGTGTGATGACTATCTCTTGGAGGCCAACCACCTTACTCAAAAAGGGATGTTCACAAAGGTCTTGTATGGAAGGTAGCACCGCTATGGTGTGCCTAGCACCATCGAGCCTTGAGTGAGATATTGGATATTTATGATCATATTATTATTCTGAGATCAGGCATAGAGATGTTGATCATGCATGTTATCTTTGATCGAGCATTAGACATGCTCACATGTGGCCTTTTGAGTTATGCATTCTAGTTTGTGGATGGTTATTATGTGTATCATGGAGTAAATTGTGCTAACTTGTCACTATGTTATGGGGCATAGTCTCTGGAAAGGTGTTCTTATGCTTGGCAAGTGTAAACAATTGAGTTATCTATGTTGCTCTTATTTCATGAAAGTTAACTTGGTTGTAGAAATTAAAATTTTGAAGCTAGTTCTATGCGATAAATTTTAATGATAAAGATGTATTGGTAAAGAAAATTGATCCTGATGGCATGTTTTCTTGTTATGTTTGGTAGATGAGTATGGCAATTGTTGCTTACCTCTTCTAATGCTTTAACTTGGTGTAATGAAAGGAAGAAAATTCTTGTTTCTCTGCTAAGATTGTAGATAATTCCTAGAATGTTATAAGAAATGTATGTATTTAGATGTATCTTGCCATTGGGTAACATGGCTTTCGTAAAGGATTTTGCAATAATGTTTCATTTATTTATGGAAAGATTCCTATGTGCAATTTAATATTTGTTGAATGAGTTTCAGGTCTTATGCGTGCGACATGTTCTCCATCTAGCCTTACGACTTCCAGGAGTAAGTCAGAACCTAGGGGGGAGAATGTAGTACCCCTGCCCTAATCAATTTCTAATCATGGTTTAACCTTGGCTAGTTTATCATAATATAAGGTTATAGTCAGATGTTTTGATTTAGTGCATACCTGTTAATGTGGTTTTCACACCAATTTGTATGCAAGTTATTAATTCTCCTTTGTCGTGTTATTATCTCGGGCTAATGCTTTCATTAAGTTTATATATGTATGCATGTATGACTCTTGGTTGCAGGAGATTTCAGGTATAGTACCGCATGGGTGTGAGGTTCATCTCCACCTGGAATTTGTAGGTTTGAGTTTACCTCTTTAATCCTTAGAGCTGGATTAGGTGGTCGTAAGACCCTCGTTTGACCATAGTCGTGCTCAGGTGAGCGTCGTCAGTCGTCTGTCAGTTTTCCCTTTTTGTTGGGTTGCGAGTCGTCTGTTTGTTTGGCGTTCTTGGGTTGCGTGATGGTGTGTATGGTTGAATTGAGTAATTAATTCTTAATCTTTAATATGATTAAATATGTGTTTGTGCATTAAAGATTAGTGGACTAAATTAAACATGGCTTCTTTATGCGATTATCGTTAAATTGAATTGCTCGATTTAAATTGAGAGCAAGTTCAATTAAATAGTTAATTTTAATGTTAAATTTGTTATGTTTATGCTTATGAAAAGAAAGATTTAAATTTAATCGAAATAGAATTAATTATATCTTCTTGGCATTTTGGAAATAGAAGGGTTAAATTCAGTTATTTGGAAAAATCAATTTTAAAATGAAAAGCAAATTTAGTTTATTGATATAGTTTAAAAGAATGATTTTTGTGATTTATTTTAAATAAAAATTTTAAATCCAAAAATAAAAATTTTGGTCAAACTTTTCCCATTTAACCTAGACTTTTGGAAAAATATGGGAGATTGATATTTTTGGAAAAATATTTTTTTTGAAAATATTCTTGGATGGAAAATTTGGGGGTTTTGGGAAGAAAGGGAATTTCTTGAGCTGGAGAATGGGGCTCTTCTTCAATCTTTCCAGGATTGCTGAGCCAGGTAGGCCTCTGGTTAATTTCATTGATTTCCTTGTTCTAACGAAATTGTTTTGGATTTTTAAGAAATTTGTGTGTGAAGAGGGAAAAATCTCATTTATTTGGGGAAAATGAATCAGATGCAAGTTTATTTCCAATCCAAACCCCTTCTTGTTGTTTCCATTCCAAGTTTAGTTTTTGGTTACTCTGATTGTTTTTAAAATCAAAAATAAAATTGAGATTGGCTATTTGCAATGGAAATTGGTTTAGATTCCAAATTTATGCTTTCAAATTCAAACTTTAATCAAATAAATCTATCTGGGTTTGGGTAATGGATGTTAATCCTTATTGTTTTGCCAGTTTAGTATTGTTTTGGAGAGTTTTTCCTTCCTAAATCTGGGTATTTGAAATGATTGGAAACCCATGCTTTCTGGATATATATATATATATATATATATATATATATATATATATATATATATATATATATATATATATATATATATATATATATATATATATATATATATATATATATATATATAAAGTCTTTGGGACTGTATCTTTTTATTACTATGTGTTTAACAGTAATTATTGTTAAAAAAATTTAAATTTTTTTTTTAAAAATAACCTAGCCCCAACCACGTGGCAGAGTTTCCCCCACCATGTGGAAGGGGTGTTGCGTGTCCCCTTTGGGCAGTAGTGCTCCCCAAGGGGTGCTGCGTGCTCCCTTTGGGGGCAGCAGCACTCCCCATGGGGTGCTGCGTGCACCCATTGGGAAGCAGCACTTCCCTAAGGGGCGGCATGAGCTCTCAAAGGGGGGGCCATGTGGGTACCCTCCCCTATTTATAATTTTTTTTTATAAAAAGAAAAACAAACATTTTTTTTAATATATTTTTTTTATTATAAAAAAATATAATATTTTATATACTTTAATGTTAATTTTTAATTAAGTTTCTTTAATTATGATTTAAATGTTTATTAAGTAATAAATTATTATTAATTTGTTATTAATTATTTGTATAAGGGAAAACATACATTAATTAATATTCAAATTTTTATTTTATTATTAATGAATATTTTTCTAATTAATTACTTGATTTGTTAATAGTATTATTAATTATTAATTTGTTATATTTTATTAATCACGGATTAATAAATGCGTATATTAATTAATAGTTGTGTAAAGCGGAAAAATCAAACCCTAGTCGTTCTCCCCTTCCCAACTCCAAGGAGAGAGAAGGGAGAGTCACTAGGGTTGATGGTTTTCACTTAGGGGAGACTTTACATTCAAAAGAGGGGTTGAAACCCACAAGATCCAATCCCACGCAATGCAAGATTGGATTCTAAATGAGTTTCAAGGGTTAAGACATCAAGGATACCCTCTTTTGAAAAGAAATGTAGATAGAAAGATTGACCTAGGAATTCATGTAAAGTAGGAAAGATTCGCTTATAAACAGAGATAGGGATATGGGATGAAGCTGCGGACCTGGAATTAGTAGTAAAATGTCAAGACGATGTTGTTCTGCAAATTTGAGCGAAAGTTGACGGGACGATGGCGCCCGGCGTGCACACGGTCCTCTGAAAAATCCACGAAACGAAGGTGGATCTATTCGTCTCTGCACAAGGATTCCAGATCTTCAATTACAACCGCGTACCTGCAACCTACACACAGAAAAGAGGGGATGATTGGGGGGTTAGGGATGAGGGGTTTTCCTTTAGGTCAAACCCCGGTTTTGGAATTAACCAAGAAATGAGAATGCTGTAAATGTAAATGTTTGTAATGTAAACAAGTACTGATACCTTATTGTAAGAATGTTTGTATTCTTACATGCGAAGGTGTAATGTATGTAGTATGTAATGTGTTGTAAGTGATCTCCTCTTCAATGGTTGAATCCTTGTCTTGAATGCAACACTTAGCCTTGAATGGAGACTTAGAATGCTCAATTGCTTGAAGGAATGCTTGAATGCTTGAGTATCGCTTCCGCGTCTTGTACACATATGTCCTTTTTATTTTTGACCTCCTCAAATGGGAGAGGAAATGTAGTTTATATACTTGTCAATTAGGGCTGAGAGATTGATTTTCCCGACCTTAGGCCGACCAGGAAACATTATTTTCCAATTTGCAAACTTAAAGACCCGAAGCCCCATAAGAGACCGGGCCCAAAATAGGGTCAGGGACCAGGGCGCTGGGCGCCATGGTCCTGGGGGACCAGGGCGCTAGGCGCCCTAGTCCTGAAGGACCAGGGCACTGGGCGCCATGGTCCCACCTCCAGGGACAGCGGGGTGCAAGGAGGATCAGGCCAGGGTGCTGAAAAATGCAGTTTTTGATGTCATGAACAAGTTTCGGGGTCTCCATTCAGGTTTCGTGTTGCATCGCCATCGTGAAGACCCAAATGCAGTCAAAATTGCAAGTGTTGCAATTTTAGGACGCTACATTTAGCCCCCACTTTAGCGGGAGTATAAGCGTACGCTCATACTTCCGGTAAAGTACAAGGAAACAACATTGAAAAACTTTCACCACGTCAAGGAGGCAAGATACACCAAGCCCCCAGTGGACTAAGGATCTTACGACTCCAATTGACAAAGTAAAAGGGAAGATCACGAGGGAGAACCATGACTGTCAGTAGTAAGGTTCCCTCACTATGAGTCATGCAAGAAAGATATCAAAAATTTTCAAGGCAAAGCTAAATTTGTCAAGAAATTTTCAAGTATCTTGAAAAGATATGAACGGGGTGTATGCCCCCCTACGTTAAAGCGATCGCACACGCCTCATCGGGGGTGATTTCTTTAAGGTAGTGATACATATAAGAAATGAGAAAGGAGTACGTTATCACAAGGATTTAGCCCCCAGGTGTGAGATAAGCCCAAGGATAATAGACACAAAACACAAAGCACAAGGTGACTTTGCTTTCCTCGGGGTTAGTATGTTGTATGATAATTCATGTATATCATATGTATGTATGCATAATTGTTCTTCATTCCCCAATCAAGGAAGGTCACCTAGAAGAAGGGAACACATGTGTCTTTTGAGTCAACATGAGAGAGACCAAAAGAGATCTCAATGTTTTGCATCGTCCTCAAGTAGACAACACTAAGGACAACAAATAGAAGAATGAGAATAACACATAGAAGACGTAACAAAAGAGATCAAGAGAGGAGGAGAGAGTCTGCTATGCTAATGAAACTAGTCTAGCACATCATCTACCCCCCGATCTTGCTGATCAATATTTCGGGAAGGCAGGAAACACGCTAGAGGAGGAACATCCAACACAGCAGATGGAGCTATCACAAGATCCAAACAAGGGCTATGTTCATGTTCCGAGCCACGTTGTTCTTGTCTAGGAGCTAGGATAAGTGCTTTAGAAAATTCGTTAGATAAATGGTTATCAACATCAACATATTCATATTCGCTATCAGAATGAACAGGAGTAACATTTTCATCATGAATAACATTTTCATCTATATCATCATCAAGATTTATAAAAATAGGATCTTTAACTCGCACAGGATCAAGACCATCATGCATCTTATGTTTAGGAGATTTCGGCTCAATCTTCGGCTAAGGAGAAAATGGAATAATACTGGCTGAAGGTGTTTTTGGGGATTGCAAAGTTTGAGAAGCAACTGCCTAAGCTCTAAGACGACGCTTTCGTTGGCGTTCACGTGCAGAATGATTTCGTCTAGTCTTAGTAGGAAGTTGAGAAGATTGAGGAAGAGGAATATTCTCATCCTTTTCACTTGGGTGTTTAGGTTGTGGTCTCTTAGGTTGAACAATAGGAGAAGAGGAAGGTCTCTTCTCTCCATAAGAGGAAGGAGGAGGAACTGCTCCATATAAGGGAGGAATATTTGGTTTAGGAAGGAGACCAAGTGCATCATGACGAGGAGGTATAGGTCTACTTTTAGAAAGTTTATTAGATATAGGCATAGTCACATCCAGAGGGATGGGTTGGGAATCTTCTTGAGGAAAGACATTAGTTTTGTCTTTCAAAGGAAGAACTTCCTTCTCAAGAATGATAGGAATATCAAGTTTGGGTGTTCTAGGTTCACTTAGAGATAGGATCATATCTTTTTTCCACTTTTGATAGGATTTGAAAAGATGATCACTTCGCGGAGGAAGAGATTGGAATTGTTTAGGCCAAAAGTAATCAATAGGAACGCTAGAAGTTCTTTCAGCTGGTTTAAAGAGGTTATGATTGATAGTAACAACTTCACCATTATGGAGAAATTCAAACACTTGTGAATAGGAGAAGCAATAGCTTTCATGGAAGACAGCCAAGGATAGCCTAGCTTCACATGAAATTGTTCGGACGATGGAATAATAGAAAAGTCCACATCAAGGGATTTGTTATGGACCTCAATAGGTAATGTAATAGAACCAACTACAGGAGAAGAAAATGCATCAAATAGTTTCACAACCACATTTGTTTCATCATAGATCACTTGATTCAATTGCAAAGTAAAAAGAAATTCTTCAGTAATGACATTAACCATACAAGAAGGATCAATAAGCACTCCACGACAAGGTATATTCTTGACTTTTGCAACTATATATAAAGGACCATCAGGTGCCCTGATAGTTTCACTGGAATCAAATGTGATAGAAGGTTCTTTAGGGATTTTCTGCTGCTCTACAAAGTTAATCACATTCGGAGTCATGGACACAAGATCATCAGGTGAGACAGAGGAATCAGTAGTATCAATCGCATTAGAGGTATGAGAAGGCAATGGATCAGTAAAAATCTTAATATTTTGGTTAGGAGGAGCTACAGATGTGTTGCCTTTATCATTCACACTAGAAACAGAGATAGTATTATTATCAATCAAATCTTGAATTTTACCCTTTAAAGCAAAACATTTTTCAGTATCATGCCTAGGATGACGGTGAAATTGACAAAAAGATTTGTTATCAAAATAGGGTGAATTAATCTTTGCAGGATCTATTTGCTTTATAGGAGGAAGAGTAAGCACATTTTGTTCCAATAACTTATTCATAATACTATGCAATGATTCATTCAAAGGAGTAAACTTTCTTTCTTTCTTGAAAAACTTAGAAATAGGAGGCACACTTGATGCTGCATTCACATTGTTGTTGATGATGTTTTCATTGAATTTAATGGACTCTCTATTCAGTTTAAACTTCCCAAATGGTTGTTGACTACTATCACTCTTATCACTCGGAGCCATAGGATTTGCTTGTTCCATTTGACTCACAGTCAGTTGATAATTGTGAAGAGTTGCGCACAACTGTTGGAAAGAAGTAAACTCAGAAAACAGAAGTTTTTCTCTAATATCTTTTTGTAAATTAGAAATAAAGATTCTTTGAATATCATTGTCAGGCACTGGAAAAGAAATTTGAGCATACAAATGCTTATATCTACCAATGAAATCAGTCACTTTTTCTTTAACACCTTGTTTACAATGCATTAAATCAATCAAAGTTACTTTAGGACTTATATTGTTTTGAAATTGTTGAATGAAAGCATTTGCAAGTTGTTCGAAAGAAGTAATAGAATAAGAAGGCAACGAGCAATACCATTGTAGGGTTTTATCTCTTAATGTTCTAGTAAACAGTTTTGCAAGCAACCTTTGGTCATAAGCAAAATCAGTACATATTGTTTGAAAGGTCTTAACATGTGTTAGAGGATCACCCTTACCATTATAAAGCTCCAAATGCGGAATTTCAACATATTTAGGGGGGATAGCTCGAACAATGTCAAGAGAAAGTGGGCTAGCAACATCAAATGTGGGCACACTAAACTTAGATTGATTCATAGAGGCAATT
Source organism: Cryptomeria japonica (assembly GCF_030272615.1). Lineage (NCBI taxonomy): Eukaryota > Viridiplantae > Streptophyta > Pinopsida > Cupressales > Cupressaceae > Cryptomeria > Cryptomeria japonica. The sequence goes on along the minus strand of NC_081407.1, from coordinate 491,134,017 downwards.
TGTTGCTGTAAAGAAGAGACAGTTTGTGCAAGATTGTTAATGGTCGCTTCAGTCGAAGAGTTCATATTAGACGTGTTAGATTGTGATGGAGGTGTTATGTTATTGAAAGAAGGTAGAGAGTAAGGTGGTGGGACACTATGATAGTTAGTCATAGGAGATGATTGGAAAGGAGGAACACTACAAGGAGGAATGGAAGGGTTAAATGAATTGCCCCCTTGCATCATGTTTATTTGTGGAGATGTAATAGGGACACTCATTGAAGGAATGAATGAAGAAGTTGGATTGAATGAAGGAAGAGGGTTGATTGAAGAAGAGGGATTGCCCCCATGGCTAGTGATCATAGGAGGAATGTCTTGTATTGAAGTAGTCAATATGTTTGATGTAAAAGTAGGTATACTAGCAATAGGAGTTGTCGAAGGAATAGAATGATTAACTTGAGTAGGAGGTTGTGTATAACCTAAGGTTTCGGCACAACTTTTCATCGGCATCACATTCGAATCCACAATGTGTGCAATACCACGCAAAATATCAATTCCATTCTTATCACTTTGAACCATACATTTTAGACCCTCAATTAACGAAAGAGCTTCACTATCAGGGTATTCTTGAGACATCCATTGTCAAAAATCATCAAATTGGTTATCCAATTTTGAAAGTTGTTCTACAGAAACCTCATGGAGAGATTCTTCATCATTAGGAGGATTAGAGGAATTACCCATGTCCTCGTTAAAAAGGCCATTCGAATTAGATTCCATCTCCTCAGTAATTAAACCTTGGAAAGACTTAATTCTAAGGCTTCGTCTAACGGGAATAGTGTAAGTAGGGCTTATTGTTGTAAAACTCATGCACTAAAGAAAGAGAGAAGATTTTGAATTTTTAGAGGTAGAAAATTTTAATAAAACCAGCCAATCTCCTAGATTTAAGCTGTTAAATGCAATCAGGACAATCTCCCGAAATTTCAGAAAAAATGTCCGGGACCGTGGCGAACGGAGTGCACACGGTCCTCGCAACTTTTTTCGAAATTTTCAGGGATGAAAGTTATGATGATTTTAAAGCTAATCTGAAAAAATTGAGTGATTTTACGATCTGTAGATAGGCCAAATTAAAGTTGCAATCTCAAAATTGAACCCTACCAAGATTGTTGAAAAATGCAAATTTTGAATTTTGAAAAAGAGAGGGAAACTGAAATTTTGAATTTTATGATTTTAGAGGGAATACTGAAAGCAATGCAAGTTTTGAAATTTAAAAATTGACTCAATTTCATGCAAAATTCAAATTTGAAAGTGGAAATCAAGGTTGTTGCAATTAAACACTTAATTTCAGAAGTCACAAGTTGCAAAAATTTGAATAAAGCACTGAAATTTCGAATGAATGCCAACGCACTTTTCAGATTTAGGACTGTAAGAAACACAATTTTGATATGAATTTTAATTTCAACAATTTTTGAATGATTAGAAGCCTCAATCCAAGCAATCGCTAGACCAACTTTGACTTTAATTTTGAAAGTGTTAGAATTGATAAAATCAGCCAAAATTCTGAATTTTAGCAGAAAAATATAGTAAGATCTAGCTCCCGAAATTTCGGAAAAAATGTCGGGGATGATGGCGCTCGGGGTGCACACGGTCCTCGCAACTTTTTTCCAAATTTTCAGGGATGAAAGATATTGTGATTTTGTTGTGGAATCCAAAGTTACAACCGATTTGGAGGTGTTTTGATTAGTGAAATTATCAGTCAAAGGTTGAATCAAGAAGGTCTTAAAAATTAGGGTTTTGACATTTAACCACTTAATTTTCAGAATTAAAGCACAAATATGAATTGACAATTTTCAATAGAAGGGTAGATCTGAAACAAGCATTAACAATTAAACATTTCACAACTTTAATTACTTAAAAGAAAATTTTAGGGTTTTTATGCAATTAGCCTCTAAAATTTGCAAAAGATCAAACATGGAAATGTAATTTGGGAAGCAAATTTTTTTTAGATCTAACCATGAATAATCAGAATGAGGATGTTCACGTCGGGTTCACCAAAATGTAAAGCGGAAAAATCGAACCCTAGTCGTTCTCCCCTTCCCAACTCCAAGGAGAGAGAAGGGAGAGTCACTAGGGTTGATGGTTTTCACTTAGGGGAGACTTTACATTCAAAAGAGGGGTTGAAACCCACAAGATCCAATCCCATGCAATGCAAGATTGGATTCTAAATGAGTTTCAAGGGTTAAGACATCAAGGATACCCTCTTTTGAAAAGAAATGTAGATAGAAAGATTGACCTAGGAATTCATGTAAAGTAGGAAAGATTCTCTTATAAATAGAGATAGGGATATGGGATGAAGCTACGGACCTGGAATTAGTAGTAAAATGTCGAGACAATGTTGTTCTGCAAATTTGAGCGAAAGTTGATGGGACGATGGCGCCCGGCGTGCACACGGTCCTCCAAAAAATCCGCTAAACGAAGGTGGATCTGTTCGTCTCTGCACAAGGATTCCAGATCTTCAATTACAACCGCGTACCTGCAACCTACACATAGAAAAGAGGGGACGATTGGGGGGTTAGGGATGAGGGGTTTGCCTTTAGTTCAAACCCCAGTTTTGGAATTAACCAAGAAATGAGAATGTTGTAAATGTAAATGTTTGTAATGTAAACAAGTACTGATACCTTGTTGTAAGAATGTTTGTATTCTTACATGCGAAGGTGTAATGTATGTAGTATGTAATGTGTTGTAAGTGATCTCCTCTTCAATGGTTGAATCCTTGTCTTGAATGCAACACTTAGCCTTGAATGGAGACTTAGAATGCTCAATTGCTTGAAGGAATGCTTGAATGCTTGAATGCTTGAGTATCGCTTCCGCGTCTTGTACACATATGTCCTTTTTATTTTCGACCTCCTCAAATGGGAGAGGAAATGTAGTTTATATACTTGTCAATTAGGGCTGAGAGACTGATTTTCCCGACCTTAGGCCGACCAGGAAACATTATTTTCCAATTTGCAAACTTAAAGACTCGAAGCCCCATAAGAGACCGGGCCCAAAATAGGGCCAGGGCGCTGGGCGCCATGGTCCTGGGGGACCAGGGCGCTGGGCGCCCTCATCCTGAAGGACCAGGGTGCTGGGCGCCATGGTCCCACCTCCAGGGACAGTGGGGTGCAAGGAGGATCAGGCCAGGGTGCTGAAAAATGCAGTTTTTGATGTCATGAACAAGTTTCGGGGTCTCCATTCAAGTTCCGTGTTGCATCGCCATCATGAAGACCCAAATGCAGTCGAAATTGCAAATGTCACAATTTTAGGACGCTACAAGTTGATTCTGACATTTTTCTATATGCATAAGGAAATAATTGTTAAGATTTGGAACGGATTATCCTTACTTGGATTCCTTATATGTGTATATTCCCTTAATCAGAAAAGTTTAACTTGGTTCTGGATAGATGAACTTGGAGAAAATCATTCTTGAACCAGTATGACAATGATGTTTTCATTGAAGATTAAATATCATATTTAGTTGGTTAATGGTTGTTTAATTATATTTATGTGAAATTGGTTTAAGAACTCATAATGGCATATTTATGTATGTTCGATGCAAATGAACCTTAGAGAGTTAGAAAACCAAAAACAACCTATACTTAGATGAGATAGATAATTGCAATCTAACTTAGATCATTTAGAAAATTTGATCGACGTTTAATGTTTAAATCAATTCGGAAAAGATTGTATCCTCCGGTTATTGCCTATGCGAGTTTAATTTATGTATTCTCTTTTGATTAAGTAATGGCAAGCCTTGCTTTGTTTGATTGGACCCTATCGTATGGTTGATGTGGGTACCTGTTTCTATTCTCGGTCTCGAGCTGACTGTTATTTTGTTGTGGTGTTGTATTGGTCATATCCTTTATGTGAGTGTCGAATGATGATTTGTGATTGACCATAGTTGGTTAGTTCTCTAGTTAGAGTACCGTCTATCAGTGTACCTCATATGAGTCGTGTTTGACCAAATGGTTGTTCCCTCCATTTTGAACTTCGTTAGCTTGACAATGAGCATTCCTTGGTTTTTGAGTTCGTAGGAGTATAGTCTAGTGTCATATGGGAAAGTGGCTTTTGATTGGGGGTTGTGCCCAAAGTGGTTGCTGGATAACCCATCGAAAGTGAGTCTAATAAGTGATAACCTAACATTAGATTAGAATGTTAATCTCTAAGTAAGATAATTGTGCCTCACACATGGGACGAGTGCTAACATAGACTCGACATGTTGTGAGAAGGCCTGAAATGGCAAACCATCATTCTTGTCTTCATGAAAGGATGTGTGGGTCCACATGAGGCTTGGATGGGCCGGAGATTCGGATTAGGTTGCCAGGGTAACCCAGTGTATGGGGCCAGAATCTATGAAGACCTGCCATGGTAACCATACCAGGTTGTGTGATGACACTTGTCCCTACATTCGCTCGTGTGTGGTTGTTTGGTCTTGATAGGAGCACCTTTTGTGGAGTCGTCCTGTCTCTTATGCCCTTGTGAGAACCTAATTTCATGCTTGATCTTGGGTTACGATGACTCAGTTTTGTGGATGCTCTAGTGGACCTTTGTATTAGCTTCGATTATGTTCAGCTCGAAGCTTTCCTTTTCAGGGGTCATTTATGTATTTATTGACCGATGTGGTCGTTTGTATATTGGCTATGTTTCGCCTTGATGGCAGGATTGTAAATAATGAGAATTTCATGTATTCTTAACTTTATTGATTATCAGAGGGGTCTTGCAGTTGAGCAGACCCGGAGATGTAGCCCTTTAGGGGCAAACTCTGAGATCATCTTGGTGTTATGTGATGCTTTGTTCTTATGTTTCATGTTTTGTGTTAGCATGTATGAATGGCATTTTGATATAATGTATAAGTGGGCTAGAAGAAATTAATTTTAAATGCAAGTATGCAGTCCTCTCTTGAATGCAGTAAATTGTATCATGAAAGAATGTAGCTTAGAGTAATGGAATATATTCCGTTGTTGTTAAGAAAATTAAGTATGCATGGAAAGATCTCATAAGTTTATGATGAAATTCTTGTGTGTTAGAATATTAGATGCATGTCTTATATTTTTAGGAAAAGCTTGAATGTAAGGTATGAATGAATCATAATGGATAAACATTAGCATGTGATTTATATTTTCATCTATCTGAAAGAAATTATCCTTGTTTAAGAATTATCTCGTTATAAGATAATCAGCTTATTGGATTAATTGGGTGAGTTAAGTTAAATGTGTAATTAAGTAATCATGTTGGGAAACTCTTTAGGTGTTATTTGATGTCTTCCCCTATGTAATCTGAATCTTTGATATCTTGTTGTATCTTAATGTTGTGTATCTTTAAAAAAAAAATTATTGCACTCTATTCTTGTGTTTTGGCTTAATCCCTTCAGGGTTTCCTGGTGGGGCATTACACGACATGTTTTGTAATTATGTATTTGGTTTATTATCTCGTGGCCGACCTGATTGTTTATGGTCAAGGGTTTGTATATATATGATGTAAGATCTCATTGTAGATCATCATGGTTATGGCATGGGATGTAATGTGAAAATAATATAATATCCTTCAGGTAGAGGATTTGGTCAATCATTGGAGATTTTATTGGGTTTATGTAAGAGGATTTAATCCTCTAGTATTGAGCTTAACCAGAACTGTACTCAGGCATAGGAGATGCTATCTTTGCAGTTCAATCACTTCTCTGGATTGTAGTCTGGATTTCTATGTAGTCAGTGAGACTCTTTTTGTGATGAGCAGTGTGCTCTAGGCAGTTGGCCTTCCTGCAAGTGCAGGCCCCTCATTTGTAATTCACATACTTATTGCAGAAGTATTATCTGACTGTGGGTAGGCTTCCCACCATGCTTTTTCCCTTTACCAGGTTTTCCACGTATAAATCTTGGTGTCATGTGGATGCTATTTATTATTTGATTATTGTTTATGCTTAATTTGTTTAATTTCTATTCTGGTATTTTGTTTAAGCATTCTGATATTAATGTTTTGGGTTACGGTATTAAATTTTTAGTTCCTAAATGTTCTGGTAATCTGTGACAACTGATTCACCCCCCCTCTCTCTTAGTTGTCTTCCAGTTATTTGAATTTTCTAACAATTGGTATCAGAGCTTTGGTCCTCTCTACAGAAAGCTTGACCTCTTGACAAAGATCCTATGGTGTCTAACAGTTCAAGTTCATCCAGTTCATCTAGAGCTATCTTTCAAAGAGATATTCCTAGGTTTGATGGAACAAATTACACAATATGGAAGATTCAAATGAAGACTCGTCTGAGATGTCTTGGCAAGGAGATTTGGAAGATCACACAGAATGGTATTACACTTTATAATCTAGCATCTGGTAATCCTCCTCCAACAAACCTAGATAAGGAGCTTGAGAATGATTGTAGAGCAAGAGAATCCCTCTTGTGTGCACTTTCTGATCAGCAAATAATGGGATTAACTGACAAATCATCTGGAAAGGCTATATGGGATAAGTTGGAGACTCTTAATGAAGGTGACCCTATAGTGAAAATTGCTAAACTTGATGGTTACCGGGTGAGATATGAAAACCTAAAGATGGAAGAAGATGAAAGGATTATTGCATTCATCGAAAGGGTAAATAAGATTGTTATGGGAATTCAATGTTGTGGTGGAACTCTGAGTGAAGATGAAATTGTTTCTAAAGTCCTAAGAGCCCTACTATCGGCTTACAAGATGAAGGCTACTTCTATTAATGAGTTGAGAACAATGGCTAATAAATCTTTCAATAGAGATACCTTGGTTGGGAAAATATCTACTTTTGAGCTTGAAGAATTTGGACCTTCTGGAGCTTTGAAGACTGAACCTGCTTTTCATGCATCTGCATCAGTAATCGGTAAGAAAGATTGGAAAGATTTGTATGTAAAGGAATTGGATGATATGAAGAGAGAAGATGATGAGTTTGAGCAACTTGAAGCACTATTTTCTATAAGAGTACCTAAAGGACCGGTAGGAAGTAAGTATGAAGGAAAAGCACGTTTTAAATGTTTTTCATGTAATAAGATTGATAATTTTGCATCTACATGTCCTGGAAGGAATTTAAGATTTGAAGAAAGAGTTAGAGGATCTTTTAAGCCTAACCTTGGATATCAGAACAAGTATAAGTAAAGGAAAAACAAAGACAAATCATGCTACATAGCAGATGAGGAAGGTATTACTGACTTTGATGATGAACCAGCAGAAGACTCTGCTAGTGGTTCCGAAAATGGAAAGGAATGGGTGTTCTTGGCTATCAAGGAAGATGTTCTGGCAGTGGAAGAGAATGTACCTAAAGAGAAGGCACTTGCTGCTAAAATTGAAGACAAGGATGAATGGGTAATTGATAGTGGATGTTCACATCATATGACTGGAGATAAAGGGAAGTTTTTATCTTTGCAAGAATTTCATGGCGGTCTAGTTAGATTTGGAGATGATAAAGCATGTATGATCAAAGGAAAAGGAACTATATCATTGGATGGTAAGAACAATACTAACAATGTTTATTATGTTGAAAGTTTGAGGCATAATCTTTTGAGTGTAGGACAATTGGTGGATAAGGGATTTCAATTACAGTTCAAGGATGGAAAATGAAAAATCAATAATAGATTTGGTTTGGAAATTGCAACCGGTACACAGACAAAAGGTAATATATTTCATTTCAATTCTAGTAAGAAGATATGTTTGATTGCACAAACTGATGAGAGTTGACTATGGCATAAGAGGTTATGTCATGTGAATTTTGATTGCATTGTAAAGATTAGTTCAACTAAGGTAGTTAGAGATATACCTAAGATTGTGAAGCCCTATAATCCGGTATATAAAGAATGTCAAATGGGAAAACAGGTCAGAACCTCTTTTAGGAGTATACAAGATAAATCTAATAATGTTCTTGCTCTTATTCATACTGATTTGTGTGGCCCTGCTAGAGTTAAAAGTTTTCAAGGTAATAGATATTTCATGCTAATCATTGATGATTATTCTAGAATGATGTGGGTTACTTTTTTAAGGGAGAAATCTGAGGCTTTTGAAAAGTTTAAAACCTTTAAGGCTAAAGTGGAAACTGAGACAAGATTGAAGATTAAATGTTTGAGATCAGATCATGGTGAAGAATTCACATCCGATGAGTTTAATAACTTTTGTGAGAAACATAGTATAAGGAGACAATTTTTTGCTCCCCGAACACCTCAGCAAAATGGAGTTGTGGAAAGTAAGAATAGAACTATCTTGGATACTACTAGAATAATGATGATAGAAGCTAGTCTACCTCATATCTACTGGAGAGAAGCAGTGAGCACAATGGTTTATACATTAAATAGAGTACATATCAAAGGAGAAACCGGTAAGACAACTTGTGAATTATGGTTTGGTAATACACCTATAGTTAAGTATTTCAGAATCTTTGGTAGTAAATGTTATATCAGGAGAGATGATATTATTGGAAAGTTTGATCCTAGATGTGATGAAGGCATATTTCTTGGTTATTTTAATGAAATCAAAGCATATAGATGTTATAACAAGAGATTGTAGAGAATTGTGGAGAGTGCTAATTTCAAGGTGGATGAGCTGAATAGAGGTCAAATCAGAGTTTATGAGAAGGAACCGACAGTGGAAATGATAATATCTGAACTGGTAGCACCTTTACCGGAACAGAGTGTTGAACCAATTACTCTGGAAATATAAAAAATTCAACATTAACTGAAGAACCAGGAAGAGGAACAGAGAGTCAAAGGACTCCTAGGTATGTGAGATTGAATCATTTAGAAGATCAGATCATTGGGGATAAGAATAATGGAGTGATGATAAGAAGAAGACTGACAACTAATGAGGTATGTTTAATTTCTCAAGTTGAACTGGTATTAGTAATTGAAGCAGGTAAAGATGAATATTGGGTGAAAGCTATGGAAGAATAATTAGATCAGATTGAGAAGAATAACACATGGATTTTAGTTCCCCGACCTAAAAATAGGAATGTTATTGGAACCAAATGGGTTTTTAGGAATATATTGAATGAGGATGGTCAAGTTGTAAGGAATAAGGCTAGATTGGTTTGTAAAGGATATTCTGAGAAGGAAGGAATTGATTATGGAGAGACTTTTGCACCTATAGCTAGGATTGAAGTTGTAAGATTATTTACTGCCTATGCTGCCCATAAGAACTACAAGGTTTACCAGATGGATGTTAAGTGTGCATTTTTGAATGGGGATCTTGATGAGGAAGTTTATATTGAGCAACCTTATGGTTTTTCACATTCAGATGATACAAATATGGTTTGCAGGTTAAGGAAAGATTTATATGGATTGAAATAGGCACCTAGAGCTTGGTATGCAAGGTTGGATAAATATCTTTTGAATCTTGGTTTTACTAAGGGTAATGCTGACATTAATTTATATTATAAGATCACTGATGATGATATACTGATTATTGAAGTATTTGTTGATAACATTATTTTTGGAGGTGAAGATAAGTTGTGCATGGAATTTTCTAAAAATATGGAGAAAGTATTTGAAATGTCTATGATTGGGGAAATGAAATTTTTCTTAGGTTTCTAGATTACTCAGACTGACAAAGGTATTTTCATCTGTCAAACTAAGTATTCTAGGGAATTGTTGAAGAAATTTTGGTATGGGAGATTCTAAACCGGTAAGTACTCCTATGATTACAAGTGAGAAATTAACAAGAAAAGATGTTTCTGCACCGAAAAATTCTACAAGATACAAATATATGATTGGAGGTCTTCTTTATTTGACTTAGACTAGGCCTGACATAATGAATGTTGTTTGTATTGCATCTAGATTTCAGAGTGATCCTAGAGAAAATCATGAGAGTGCGGTGAAAAGGATTTTTAGATACTTTCAAGGTACATCAGAATATGCTTTGTAGTACCCTAAGGACGATGACTTTACCTAATGTGCATATACAGATGCTGATTGGGCTGGAGATGTTGATGACCGGAAAAGTACTTTCGGTGGAGCTTTCTTTCTTGGAAAGAAGTTGGTTTCATGGATCAGCAAGAAATAGTCATGTACTTCTTTATCTACTACTAAAGCTGAGTATATTGTTGCTGTTACTAATTGTACACAGGTTTTATGGATGAAGAAAATGTTGAAGGATATCAAAGTGCATTGCACTAGACCGATAGTTATTCACTGTCATAACTCTGTTGTTATTGACATATCAAAGAATCTAGTATTTCATTCTAAGACAAAGCACATATCTATCAAGTATAACTTTTTGAAGGAGAAGGTGGAAGAAAATGAAGTCATATTGGTTTATGTGAACACTAAAGAGCAGATTGCAGATATTTTCACTAAACCTTTGCCTTAAGAACCATTTGAGTACCTGAGGTTAGGGGTTTTTGCCCCTCCGACAGAGAATTGATTGATGCTTTTTGGCATCAGTCTAGTATGCATTATCAAAAATATTTTTCATTCTGGCATTGATGTGGGGATGCTACTTCTCAGGAGGAGTAGTCAACTTTGTGTTTCAGTGGTTTATGTTTTTGCTTTGATATTTTTGTCAAATTTATGGCATTGATGTCAAATGGGGAGATATATTTATGTGAAAAAGAGAGTTGCATAAATTAGGGAGAGATGTATGTGTAATTCAGAGCTTTACAGAGATATCATTCAAAGGGGGAGTTTGGTCTTTGTTTCGGAATTTCATTGCTATATCTTTATGGGGGATATTGTTGGTTGTCTTCCATTGGGGGAGACTTATTTGGCATTTCTTTGTACTTAGATGTTTTTCACATTTAGTGTTGCCATCAATGCCAAAGGGGGAGATTGTTGGTTACTTGGAGGAATTTATTATGTGTTGCATTGATGTTTTGTCATTGATGTCAACACTAGTTGTTTTGGATTCTTTACCGGTACCCTTCTGGTCCTGGTAGGATGACTAGTTTTTGGTTGGTTTGGATCCGACATTGATCCGGTATGGCTTGGTTATAGAATTGGCTTGTTCATGATACTCATGTTCATATTCAGTAAGTTGGTTTTGGTCTAGTGATCAGATGCTATCATGTTTGCTTGAAAGCTTGGTTTGTGGTACTGGCGAGGGTTTCACCGATAGAGCTTTGATGAATATCTTTGATGATATGCATAAGTGGTGTTGGTGTAGCTTCTGGTGGAGATTCAGAATGTTGATGGTGATCATGTTCAAGACTTGGTGGGTGGAGATCATTTCTTTAGCGTGTGGACCTATATTGGATTCCGATTTATCTACGTTATGGATCGGCTTAATGAAACGTGTGGATAGGACCTCTCGATGTGTTTCCAAGATGTCTTATGTGTTGAATATTGTTTGTTTGGTCTAAGGATGACATGTTTTGTAATTATGTATTTGGTTTATTGTTTGGTGGCCGACCTAATTGTTTATGGTCGAGGGTTTGTATATATATGATGTAAGATCTCATTGTAGATCATCATGGTTATGGCATGTGATGTAATGTGCGAATAATGTAATATCATTCAAGCAGAGGATTTGGGCGATCATTGGAGATAGAATTGGCTTTATGTAAGAGGATTTAATCCTCCTGTATTGACCTTAATCAGAACTGTACCCATGAATAGGAGATGTTATCTTTGCAGTTCAATCACTTCTCTGGATTGTAGTCTAGATTTCTATGTAGTCAGTGAGACTCCTTTTGTGATGTGCAGTGCACTCTAGTTTGTTTGCCTTCCTGCAAGTGCAGGCCCCTCAATTGTAATTCACATACTTACTGCAGAAGTATTATCTGACAGTGGGTAGGCTTCCCACCATGGTTTTTCCCTTTACTGGGTTTTCCATGTATAAATCTTGGTGTCATGTGGATGGTATTTATTCTCTAATTATTGTTTATGCTTAATTGGTTAAACTTCTATTTTAGTATTTGGTTTAAGCATTCTGGTATTAATGTTTTGGGTTACGGTATTAAATTTTTAATTGCTAAATGTTCTGGTAATCTGTGACAATTGATTCACACCCCCCCCCTCTCAATTGTCTTCTAGTTATTTGAACTGTCTAACACAAAGAATATAAGGGAAAACATAAAAGAAAGAAAAATAAATTTGGTAAAAATGAGATCAATCAAAATAATTTTCCCTATCAATCCACAAATATGGTTAATCCCAACGGGCATAAACCTATACCTCCTAGGATATAATGTTAAATTTGTGGTGAGAGCCATTATCAACATAATTTTCCTCACAAACAACAATTACATGGACACAAAAATAATAATCCATGAATCTTTCACAACCTACAATGAATATTTATGCAGCCATTGACATAGGTACAATACATTTTCAACCTTCCCTAAATGAAATTAAAGTCTTCATACATGGATTCCCCTTTTTTTCTTGTTGATTCTAGTAGTAGCCATACTCTTGTTTATTTTAAAGTTGTTTCTAAATTAAAATTGCATCCAAGTTGATAGAACCTTTAAGTATTGAAATGGTTGATGGACAGTTAAATTTATAACACATGATTATTTCCATGTATTGAGTCATGGCAAGTATGATGCTATCTTAGGTATGATTTGGTGACAAAAAAATAATTCTTTCCTTGGTTTTGAAAACAAACAAGTTATTTTAAACTCTAACATGGGGACATGTCATATTTTATAGGGGGAGAAAAAACCTCTTCACACTAGAACTATTTCAGCCATGCAAGTCAAGCATAGTGCTAGAAAAAAAATTAAAAAAATAGCACTATGCTTTTCAAATAGGTGATAAATTTAAAATAGACATCAATATCAAACATGTAGTACAATAATCTAAAGATATTTTTAATGCGGAATTAGATAGTTTACACTATAAGATATATAGAAGATGCGATTGATTTGGTTCTTGGGGTAAAACCTATCTCTAGAGCTCCCTATTGTCAGCTTATTCTTGAATTAATGGAATTAAAAATTCAATTAACATAGCTACTTAAGAAAGAAAAAATAAGACCGAGTGTCTCTCCTTGGGGTGCACTAGTGTTATTTGTCAAAAAGGAAGATGACACCATGAGGCTATGCATAGACTATCAACAGGTTAATAAATTAACCATAGAAAATAAGTATCCCTTACCTCAAATTGATGATCTTTTAGATCAATTACATGGTTCCAAATGCTTTTCCAAAATTGATTTATGATCAAGATACCATCAAATTCATATTAAAGAATCTAATATTGCCCTAATTATTTTTTGAATATATTTGACTGTTATGAATTTGTAGTAATACCTAAATTTTCTTTAACCAACACACTTTCAACTTTTATGACCTTGATGCATGATATTTTTAATAAATTATTTGATATATTTGTGATTATTTTTCTACATGATATCTTAATATACTCAAAAAATAAAAACGAACATGAACAACATCTTAGGATGGCACTAGAAACTTTGCAAAAACATCAACTATATGTCAAACTTTTAGCAAATGTGAATTCTTTAAATTTGAAGAATCTTATCTAGGTAATGTCATTCTAAAAATAGCTATTTCACTAGACCCTATGAGAATTGAGGCAATTCAAGACCGGCCTTTTCCCAAAGATGCTCATGAAATCCATTTTTTGTAAGATTATCCAATTTTTATCATTAGTTTGTTAGAATTATTTAAAAACTATTGCACCTTTGACCGATCTAACTAAGAAAGAACAAGGTTATAAATGCAATCTTGAATGTGATAAGTCTTTTGAGATATTAAAAACTTGGTTGACATCTACACCTGTTCTTTGTATTCCAAATTTTAGTAAATGTTTTGTTTTGATCACTAATGCTTGTGATACATGTATAGATGGTGTTCTAATGCAATAAAATCAAGTAGTATGTTATGAATCAAGAAATTTTGTACCCACTGAAATAAATTACCTTAGCAATGATCTTGAATTATTAGGCATTGTTAATGTTTTAAATTTTCGGTGTCATTATTTGTTAGGAAAGAAGTTTATATTAAATATTGACCATAGTAATCACAACATATTTGTACTCAACCTGGACTTAACATGAGAGAGAAGATGCATGGAAATTTTAACCCAATATGTCACTATCCAATATATCCCATGAAAGGAAAACATAGTAGTAGAAGCATTAAGTCAAAAAAAATTGTGCAACAATGTCTTAACCCTAGAGAGAAGCCAATTTGAAATAGATATTGAATCTAAGTTACTTATCAACTTTTCAACCAACTTATGAGGGTTTGCAATATCAATCCTTTAGTATCTATTTAAATTATTGACTTGAATATTATTTATTAGGTAATAATGGTATCCTTTATTACAAAGGAAGATTATGTATTCCTAATCTACCTAGCATCAAACAACAAATTTTGAAGGATTCCTATAATATACTTATAGCAGGACATATTGGATTCCATAAAATCTACCTTTTAGTCAAGAAAAAAAATTGGCCTCAATGAAGATTGAGATCCATACCTATGTCTAACAATCTTTAACTTATTAAAAGTTAAAAGTAGAACAATGTAAACACCTTTGTCTGTTACAACCCTTATCTATCCCAAATCAGAAATGAGAGACAATTATTATGGACTTTATCAATGGACTACCTCAAACATGTAAAGATCATGATTCTATCTTTGTAGTGGTAGATAGATTAACCAAAATGACACATTTCCTACCTATCAAAATAAAATCCTCTACTTCTAATAATTGCCCATATTTTTATTAAAGACTTCGTCAGGTTACATGGTGTTCCAAAGAACATTATTTCAAACTAAGATCCTAGGTTTATCTCTTCTTTTTGGAAATATCTTTTTGCAAAACTTGGTACCCACTTAAATTTTAGTATTGTGTATCATCTTAAATCTGATGGTTAAACAAAATGAATTAATAAAATCTTAGAGGATATGTTACAAATGCCTTCATGGATAAACTCAAGCCATGGGAGGATTGTTTACACTTATTCGGGTTTGCATACAATCAATGATATCATTCGACCATTAAGATGTTACCTTTTGAAACCATGTATGGTAAAAATTGGAATACTCTTATCTTGTGGTCTAACCCTATCCATAAGATCTAGTATGAGAATAAAAACCAATTAAAAATGGAAGCCATTATTAACAAAACCAAATAGAATATGACTTTTTCTTGAGATAGATATAAAAGTTGGACTGATTTCAATAGATTTATTCAATATTTTATTGTTTGTGACCAAGTTTTTCTTAGAGTCAAACTAAAAAGGAGTTTGTTTTTTATTATGGGTAAAACAAGTTTTGAATGGGCCCTAAAACCCTTTAGAAAATACGATTAAAAAGTCTAGATCTTAGAAACACACCTGCTAAAAAATAGTAAACCATGAATAATCAACAACAAACCAACAAAGAAACAACCTACCAATGGACAAGCTCCAACGGCAAGGGGCATACAAGCCAATCACTAACACATGGCTCAAATGTCCAGCATTTGAAAGAAACCAAACATTATAATAATTAGAACAATGAATTTTGAAAGGCTCTCATAACCTTCATTAAAATAGAATGCCTTACACCAAAGGCCTAAAAATAATTTTTTGTTGGTAATTATCAAAAAACAAGAACTGCAAGATCTTTAAATATGCTTCCAAAGACGATTTTCAATAATTTCTTCCACATTTGGGAAGCTCAAACCAACCCCAAAAGAGGAATACATACCCATGTCATAAAAAAATAAAATCACACAAAGTAAAACATTTCAAAGGTTGCCAAAAAGAGTAGAAGAAAGCTTTTCAAGAACCTTACTAGCACAAACCATTCCAAAATGGAACTAAGCCAACTAAGCTTGTTGAGGCAAGGAATACATGACAAAGGACCAACCTAAAGTGGCAACCTCATCTATGTCAACCACCCAAGAAACCAAAACAACCTCCTCTATGCAAGATTCTAAATATTCCTCACAATCACTAGCACTCCCTTTTATCATTAAAAATACAACTCATTGTCTACAACATGTCTTCACCAATAAAGGAACACTCAAGAGGAAATATAAAACAATTTAGGCATTTACTTGAAACCAAGGGGAAAAGAAATGGCCTAAGGAAGGCTAGGCTTGAGGAACAACCTCCTCTATTTCATTCATGACAGGAACTACAAAGATAACAATCTCTATGTCATCCTCTAGAAAAGCTTTACTTACACTAGAAAACCCCTGAGCACTCTAAAGAATGCAGCCCACAATTCAAAGTATAACGTACCCATAAATGCAATCAAATTGGGTATTCTTAAAACAAAACTAGTAGATTAACCACCAAAGCCAAAAAAACCTCCAAGAGGGCCACCACATAGCCTTCCCCAACAAAATATCATTCTAGTTAAACTTAGGGACATAAGGCACCAAACAAATGAATCCAAAGGTGAAATATCCAGCCAAGATCTTGGAGGGAAAATCCTCAACCAAGAAAAAACCCAATAAAATAGCCTTCATAGACTCCACCCCAATAAGAGTCAAAGAATGATGGGCTAAAAAAATTAAGAAGAAGCGTACCAGAAACACCATCCCACTACAAAAGAAGAGGGAGACCACACCACCAAATAAAAATTGCACAAAGCTCATGAAGAGAAGACCAACTAGGAACATAGACCGATCTATCTCCTATTCCTTCAATTGTCACATAGTTTTCAATCAGAATACTACTAAAAGAAAAACCATACAATAAAGAGCGGTGAAGAAAGGTAACCAAAAAAACCCTCCACAACAAACAAACCATCGACACGAGAAAAATGTATAGGTCAACACCATCAACCACACGACTGAAAAACTGCCACATCGAAAGAATCCATCACTTTAGCACATCCACCTCTATTGACTACCATGAATTCACAAATAAATCAGGTTGCAAAAAAAATCATCCCTCACGCATAACAAGGTTGCGATCAAAAGAAGTTTATCAAAACTTGGCAAATATTCTAAAATATGTCCTCATTTTTGTGGGCCTTTTGAAATATTAGAAAAAATAGGTAATGTTGCTTATAGACTTGCTTTACCTCCTCAATTACAAATCCATGATGTTTTCCATGTTCATTTACTTAAGTAATATGATATAATGTAGATCTTGTTATGATTGGAAAAATAATTTTGTTGAACCCTCTTGTGAATTTAAAATTGAAATAGAAAAAATAAATGAAAAAATATCTAGAATCTTAAGAGATAGAATTTTACAGATGTAAAAATTACATGGAGTTATTGTCATAGATATTGTGTTACTTGGGAAAAATCGATGATTTTTTAAAGATCACTATCCACATTTGTTTAACTAAAGATTTTTATGTCTATGTCTATGATACAAAAATTTCTCATGCTACTGAGGGCAATGACAAATAATAGGGGGGAAATTGTTGTGGGACTTTTTCCACATTAAAAGGATGTGAAAATAATTAAAAGGGAATTACTTTTAAAAGTTAGAAAATAAATAAATGTGATAAAATAATTTTCAAAGTAGCTTCATATGATGATTATTTAATAAATATAATATAATTTTTAATTTGTAAAGTGATGCGATAGATGTAAAAACCCATTTATTATTTTATAAACCTAAGAAAAATTAATTTATGGGGGAGAGAGGAGGAAGAAGAATTAATGGGAAGATTGTAGAGTGTGATATTTTAGGTTAGTAGGTTGTGAGAATTAGAGAAGGGAACACATTGCTGGTTGAAAATTTTGTACACTTGGGGAGGCATGCAAAATTGTGATTTCAGCCACAACATGTGAGTTAAAACTCTCGTAATTCTAAGGGAAGGTTCTTCATTTTTTACTATTATAAGTTAACTATGACGCTAATATAACATGGGTGGGACAACATCCTTTTCTCTTTTTCAGAAAAGATGATTTTCGTTTCTCTTTTCAAAAAAGAAATTGTAATTAAGAAACAAATACAATAACTTAATAAACTTAAACAAATACAAAGATGCTTATACAAAAAGAAGTGAAGTTTCTATGAAAGCTCAAAGTCTTCCATCACTTCCTCAGGATGGGTGTGTAGAAATAAAAGCTCAAAGACTTTACTTTCCTACTATCCTATCTACCTTTCAAAATTATTAGAATAAGAACAATACACAACATATGACAACACAAAGTCTGCTAATATGGTGCACTTCTAAACTACTAAAAATGGGAGAAATTACAAGCACAAAGTCTTACAATTCCTCTCTATTATAAACACTTAGTTGTGTGTGTGTGAAAAGTGGATAAGTATCTGCAAGCTGTAAGACACAACACTTCAATTAAGTCCTTGCATGCATGGTTAAACAGATATAATCATGAATATAAAAACCATACAAATCAATGTATTGCCTTCTAAAAAATGTGAATATAGACTTGCTCTCAGATTTGTCAAAGCAATACCAGTGACTAGACTACTCCAAGATGAAGGATTTAATCTATATGGGCACAAGATTAAGCTAAATGTATGCAAGATTAAGCTCGATGGAGGCAAGATTAAGCTAGATAAATGAATATTAAGCTAAATAAGTGAATATTAAGCTAGATGAATGAATATTAAGCTAGATGAATTCAAGAAATCATGATTAAACTAAATATGGAAAAGGATAAACTAAGATGCAATAATCTCAAAACACAATATTTTCAATGACTCCAAAGCAAAAACTGCACAATAGCAATAAATCTCCAAGGTGTTTTGAATGAGAAATGAAGGTTGAATTTATAGAGACCAACGGTCAAGATCGATTAACAATGAGCAACTGAGATTCCTCAAGAAAAAGCACAATTCAGGATAATTAAAATAATTGAGATATCAAATTAAGTTAATATTGAGATAGATTACAATTATAGCTTGATTGAATGCATTTAGATTATAAGTCTAAGTATGCATTGGAGATAAATTTAGTTGATTCCATGCACATTTCTTTAATTTGCTCAAGATTTTCATTTAGAAAAATCATTTTCAATGCAACTGAACCTCTTTCCTCAAGAAAAGCTTTGAGTTTTAATTTTAGAGAAAATGATTAATTCAATATAATTGCTTTTCTGATTTCTCAAGTTATCTCAATTTTAGAAAAAAGAAACATCTCAAGTTTGATTTCTTCTCTCAATTTAATTCTTTTCTTTTGTTTTTAGTTTAACTCTTTCTTTTGCATATTAATTCCTCTTTTTGTGATTAATCTCTTTTTGTAAATTAATTCCTTTTTTTGTGATTTAAATGGCAAATTTGTTTATTAATTAAATATGCTAGGATATTTAATTAAATAAATAGGATAATTGATTAAAATGATTTACTTGGAATTCAAAAAATGCTCTGCAATTCTGCCTGCACCTAGGGCTCAGCATCAGGGGTTGCAGGGTTGTAGTTGTTGACGTGAGGGAGTGTGTTTGTCCTCCTCCATGTAGGTAAGTGTTTAGTTGGCTTCCTTATTGTGTGCCCTTACTCATTCTTCGTGCAGGTGTTATTACCCCTCGTCCTTCTCCGTCGTTTGTCTCTCTCCTCTCTGTGCGATTAGTTAATGCGACCTGATGGAAAGCTCATCTGGAGGCACCGAAAAACCTAATGAAGGAGCGGAAATAGATGCAATAAAGAAGAAATCGTTCAAGGATGTGGTTCATCATTCCTCTCTCCCTGTCGCTGAAGGTGCGAGGTTTGTGAGTAGTTGTAATGGTAGCCCCGTGGAGAAGGTAAGGGCCCTAACTGTGCACTAGAATCCATCTCCATTTCCCCTAATGTGTTAATGTGCAATGAAATTAACATGGAAAACAATAGGCTTAAAAATACTGCTATTTTCTTTACCACCGTAGATGTTTATAAATGTCCTGCTCGTAAATTTATTGATGATTGCTTCGGAAATGTCTGGAATACTATATTAAGCTATCTTGTTTCATTTTGTAGACTTATTCAAAAAGGTCTATTTGTAATTTTTTTTAAAGATCATAGGAGAAGTTCTTAATAAACAGTATTGGACTATGGGGAAATGCACATTTTGTGCCCTAGAATGGTTGCCGGAAGCAGTCAATTAGGAAATCCTCAAACTTTCGTGCCCTAGATGGATTTTGATTAAAAATGTGCCTCCATTGTTATGGAGATTTATACCTCAAATAGTTGAACCGATAGGAAGGGCCATCCGAGTGGATAACTCGGCCTCTCTTATTCCTCATTTGGATGCTAGGGTTCTGATTTCAATCAACTTGGGATGTGATCTCCCCAAATCAGTTAACATCAACTTAGCATCTAAAATTGTTTCTTGCCTAATTGAAGTCCTCGACAAGGTTAATGTTTGTTTTCTCTGTAGAAAAGAGGGTCACATTCATAAGAATTGCCCTATAATTAATCGATTCAAGGGAGCGGAGAAACCCCACAACGAACCAAACAACCCGCCTCCTATACACGGGAAGCATATCCCGAACATGGAAAATATTAATGCCATTAGCAAAAAAATCAATAGTATATTAAATGGGGAAAACAATAAAGCCCCGGAGTCTAGTAAAAATACTAACTTTGGTTCCTCCGGAATTGACCCCACAACTCATTCTGCTATTTCAGATGCCCTAAAATAGATGAGTGAAGACCCGCAGGATCGGTTTCAAGTTGTGGGGAAAAACCCTAGGAAAAGAAGGAGGAAAAACACACAACAATTAGCTCCGGAGAAAATCAGAGCAAATAACCATAATATTTTGAACTCCAGTAAGAATAAAATATCTGTGGAGAATAGTTTGATATCACCTATGGATGACGATGTGCAAGAGGTTCCCCCAGAGGTGAGATTCTCAAATTTAGCCTCTGGATCAGATAACTCTATTAGTCAGAGTTCTGAAGGGAGAGATGGTGTGAGTGGTGAGTTGGGTAAGGAAGGGAGTTGTCCTGGGATTGTGAGTTCAGCTTCTCATAAGAAGTCGGCAGACATGGATGTCTCCTTTGACTTTGCCTCATCAAATGTCTTGAACACTGTGTTAGATCCTCCCTCCCTTGTAGAACTCACCCCTGACATGATCATTGCCCTTCCTCCTAAGAAGTTTGTTGAAATAGAGGACAACTGTGTGATCGAGGTCATTGTTACTGACCCTAATGTTTTTTATACCAAAAACCTAGCAAGTGGGATAGAAAACCTAGAATCCTCAATTAGCTTGAAGGCACTCGAACCCTGCTCTGAGATCCATGAGGTCCCTAGTCAGGGTGACATTAGGAAGGCGTCTGAGGTTGAGGAAGAATATCAGAATGATGATTTCACAAGGGAAGAAGGGGAATGGATAATTGATAGTGAGAATCCTAAGGCTCACCTAGAAGAAGAAGAAGAGGTAGACCATTGGTATCTAAAAACACAGGTTCAATCAGTAGAAGGAATAATGATGATAAGAAAGAGATCCCTAGATGCTTTAACAAGTTTAAGGCACCCAAAGAGTAAAAATATTGCATCTTGTTATGATGAAGTGCATCTCATGGAACATTAGGGGTCTAGAGTCACCAGACAGGAAGCAGATAGTCAGGAAGTTTGTCAATCAACCTAAGGATGCAAATATTGTCATGTTTCAAGAACTTAAGGCTGTTAAGTTTACCTTGGAAATCAACTTAGAGTTTATATGGAAAGACTCTATTAACGTTTGTTCAAAACATGATAAAGGTAGAGGAGGTGTTGGGATACACATCAATCCCAAATGGAAGGACCATGTAGTGGACCAAGGATGTTCACTATGTAACAGAGCAGTTTGGGCCTCTTTAGACATCAATGGAACCATATTTAGCATATGTTCATTATATGCCTCGAATGACTACAGGGAGAGGACTACGTTATGGGACTGGATTGCAGCCCTCTTGGATATACCATGGATTGTGGGGGGAGACTTTAATATGATTGACGCTCGTGAAGATAAAAGTGGAGGTGTTCCTATGGAATGTAAAGGAACAGAGAAACTACACTGGGAGAGAATGAAAAGTCGAAAGAAACTTTTTGACCCCCTATTATGCAATAAGAAGGAAGCCATAGGAATTTGGTACACTTGGTGCAACTACCAGAGAGGGAAACATAGGATCTATTGTAGGCTGGACAAGTTTTATGCTGATAGAGAGAAATTCTCCTTTGATCTAGACAAGAATGGTAACACTGTTATAGTTTATCTGACTTCACTATCAGACCATCACCCGATCATCTCTCAAATTAGGCAAGGAATTGTAGGAGACAAATTCTTCCTAAACACCAATCTACTAAAGGACCTGGATGTTTTGAGCACACTAAAAATTGTTAGGATGTTTAACAAAGGCAATAAAGATCTGAATACTAACATAGGGAGATGGAATAAAAATGTCAATAGTTGGCGGGTACTTCTGCAAACTATAGGGAAGAAGAAAGCTAAGGATTTTAGGTGGAAGGAGAGAACACTATCCGATAAACTTCACCTATCAGAGATCCAAGATAGTCCCTACAATATAGAACTATCTCACAAAGTTGTCCTAGCAAGGGACAATCTCAGGAAATGCCACCAATCTAAGATTAGAGGGGCCATGATCAGGGCTCATGCCCACTGGATGCAATTCGGTGATAAAGGATCCAAATTCTTCTTCAATATGTTAAAACAAAAGCAGTGTAGATAGAAAATTGATAGGATTTGGATAGATACAAAGAAGTTGTGGCACTAGATGATATTAAGGAGGCCTTTCATCAGTTCTACAAAGGCCTCTTCACCTCAGAAGACTCCATTAACTCTTGGGATGCTATAGAAAAGTGCAGGATGATTATCCCCTCTAAGATTACTACAAAGGACGTGCAAGTGTTGAGGGGTCCCATCTTAGTGGAAGAGTTTGTTGGGTCTCAAATCAACAGATTGGATTGGTTCTAAGGAAATGCCGACTCTTATGATCAAACCCTCCAATTGACTTGGCCAACTTATAGAGTGAACCTATTTGGTTACTAACTCTCTCACTTTAGGCTCTACAGGACCTACGCGGGTATACCTACTCACTAGTTGTTCCTTCAACTAATTCTTTTTATAGAAGATTTACTATCTTGATCTGATTTCCTCCTATCTCAGAATGGCATAAATTCCTAGGATGGAGATATAGCAGATGAGTTCAAGATTGTTGTTGTAGAAGCTATTTGATCTTTGTGCTTGAAATTTTTATATATATACACTGTTTCTATTTTATTCTAGAATTCCTACTCAGCTACTCCTATTACTTTTAATGTGAAAGTATGAACTGATGAGTTGTATTTTATAGATGACCAGTGCCTTTCTTTGTTGTTTGGGCTACAAAGTCTTTATATTTCTTTAGGACTTATTGTGTAAACTTATGAGACAGTTTTTAAACCCACCCCCTCTCGATGAGTTTGTCAGTTACTGTTTCTTATGAGCTCTACTTCAACGTCTATATTGTAAACCACCTAAATGAATTTAACCCTAACTTTAAGAGACCATCCAAGGAACAATTACAATTCACAAGTAAATCTTTTTGATCCAAATCTACAATATGAAACACATAATTTTATTGGAAGAACACAAATAACCTTATCTCCTTTAGATAATATCATAAGAAACTGCTTGTAGAAAATGCAGTAATCCGCAACACACATGCAAAGGAAAAATGAGTGATTATATTATATATATTCACCAAAATAGTACAGTCCTAAGCCTGAGGCTATAATCTACTCCTTTCTCTAATAATTGTCCATATTACAAAAGTGCCCTCATTTATATGAGAGTATACATTGTCACCAAGCATCGTGGCTTTTCAACACATAACTATTAACTAACACTTTTGTTAACAAACTAGAAGATAAACAAATTCAGCACCCCTATGTGTTCAATGTACTTGTCATCTTTATACATTACAATATCATTGTTTAGCATCCTCATGTCATTTTCTGTGAGGAAATAATTGGATAGAATATGATTCACATAAGGAGACAAGTCTTTGTCCTAATCCACCTCTGCCATTGCTCGATTCTTCTCATTAACGAACTCTTTTTTCCACTATTCTAGCGATGCCAACTCACCATCACTATAAAAAGAGGGCACTCTAGGGGTAATCCCAGTCCAACCTCTGAATCTCTTTCCCGAATTGATTTGCAAATTCATCATGGGATTTCAAGTAAGCCTTAGCTTCAACAATCTCACATGGATTCATCAAATTGTTATCATTCATCATGTCCTGCAACTGTGACATGAGCCTTTCATGCTCTTTCAAAGCTCTGACTATTCCAGTGTATGTCTTCCAGTAGATCTCTACAACCTGCAACATACTTCTGAATCTATGTTCAATGATCTGAAGAATTAACTTGTCCATCTTTTGTTGTATCTTTTATGCTTGTTGAGATGTCTTTTCGGCCCTGTTCCTCTAATATATTACATATGTCAAAGTATCCATGGCATCTCTGTGGACACCATATGTCATCCCTGTTTGACTAGTGCCTATATCAATCTGAATTAATCTCGCTTGCTGCCTTTGTTTTTCTTCATCGGCCTTTTCATACAAACTTTTGTACGTAGAGTTCTCTCTGACAAGAAACTCTATTTGATCCTAGTTCAATTTAGCTACATCTAAATTCAGTTTGGCAATGATCCTAGGGTCAGTCTTCCCAACTTGTTGTACCATCAGATGCCCAAAAGCTTCTTCTGTGTCAACCAATGTAGGTCTTTTATCTTTGGGATAAATAGCCTACTGTAGAAGATCTTTTTGATCTAGATCATATCCTTATCCCCTGAAGAGTTTATCAATCTCATTTGGCATCATCTGCTTATTTGGGTCCTATTTCTTAAGGAATCCATCAAACAATATGGCAGATTTCATGACCCATCTAGAGTATAATAACACACTAGCCTCCTTTAGCAATTGTCTCCCCTTTTCAAGAGTCATTTATTTCATCACGAGATCCATCTCCTCTTGTATCTTTTGAACTTTTTGTTCTTCATTATTATTTTTCATGTTGTTTTTGATATGCAATCCTTTATGCTGATAAAGGAATACAGTAAACTCTTTGGAAGCAATAAAGTCACTATCAGCAATGAAATCCTCATGCTCCAGGAATCTGATATCAACAACTTCTCGGACATTCAATTGTCCTATTTTCAAGTCTATCTGTGTATCCTATGTATAACCAAGAGGGTAATCCTCTCAAGGATTGAATGGAACAATTCTAGATGTGGAAGCAGGGGACATATGAGCTAAAGATTTTGTACTTCTGATAGTATCAATATACTCCCCAAAGACATGAGGTGGAACTCCTTCATGCATTTCCAATTCATGTTCCATGAGCTTGTTGGCTAACTCCAATGGGTCATCAATCCTTTGTAATATATTCTCATCCATTTTCCTTCTGAAAAGCTTCTACTTATAAGCTTGCATTACTTTCTCAAACTTTATTCTCTTTGCTCTGGCCACTTCTCTGCCAATGTTCTTAATGAGACCATACGGCAAGTAAGATTTATGCTCTCCAACCTTCATCTTTTGTGATGACCACATTGTCCTTATGTATCCTTCAGGATCAAAATTGGGCCTTGGATCCCACATAGCCATGCCATAATAATCCAACTTTGTCTACAACAAGCTATAGCTCTTGGAAATTTTCACAATGAAATCTGAAAAGACTAACAAGCCAAGTACAATTGATTGTTTCCCATGGCTTGTCAAGTTTTTTGTACTCACTATTGATAGTTGCCTCACAATCTCTAGACAAGCCACTCTGTTAGGGATTGTAAGTGGCAATAGGTATGGTCTCCCTTCAAACCCGTATACCCTTACTTGTGTGCAGTCTGAAAAACAATACCAATCTCCCCAAATGTGTTGAATTGAGGAATCTTCAGCAAAATCTTTTGGTCTCAAGAATCTTTGAATATCTGGTGCAAGGGCATGATCACACGGGCAACCCAACAGTTTATATAATGTCTTGACAAAGAACTCCTCAAAGTGCCAATATTGATTATTCGCATACCTCTAGTCCCATGAAGAAATCCATAGTTGCACTAATTTTCTCATCCCAACATTGTCATATGTCCTGACACATTACTCTTCTAGCCATAATCCTTCATCTTGGCCCATATATAATAGCATATGCATAAGCAAGGAATAATGCTTGAAATGCACGTTAACGACATCCCCTTTTAACTTTTCTAACCCATGATTCAAAACTTCAACCAAATAAGCAGCAAAATAAAAAAAGCGGGGGTCCTTAGACTGCAAATCGGCACAAATGACCATGGCTGCAATATCCATCAAAGGATGGGCTTTTATCCCTATAACTTGAGCAACATAGTAATAAGTATATTTGAAGTATGGATGGAAAGAGTTGACATCATAGGGGGCCTTGTCATCCTGACCTAGTGGTACTAAGGACCCTGCATTTCTAGGTCTATGTATGGGGAGTCTCCATGTTTTGTAAATGTGCTCTAGGTTAAAATATCCACTTGTCAATTTCTTGAGGTCAATCAATTCTTTGAACCCCCAGTCCAATTTAAACATAGTGTCAATAACCTCTTTTGTAATTGAAAGAATTGGCTCACCGATATAGTTATATATGGTTCTAGTTTTAGGGTCATAGTTGTTTGCCAATGCCTTCATGCGCTCCACATTCACGAAGACATTGGCCATAGCTAGCCTACCTAAATTCAATCGCCATAAATTATTGATAGGTTGAGGGGCAACTCTTCTGTTGTACCCATATATGAATAATTCATACCCCCTCAACTCTGTCCATATGTCTCCAAGATCCTCAAAGCGGTCCTCCAGGCCTTCCTCATCATCTCTAATCTTTTTGGACCTTAGACTGGATGATGGCCACTAGTCAATCAGGTCCTAGGCCAAAGAACACCCTTCCCTTTTCTGTCTCTTGGGTTTTTCTTCTGTAGCAAGAGGTTCCTTTTGTCTTACAAGCCTTAGATGATGATTCCATTTGAATTTACAAAGGGGGTCTGCGTTTAAATAACTTACTTGGAATCACTGAGTTTTATCTATGAATTCACCCAATTTCTACTTCTAGTTCATCACCTATGAATCCCTTAATGTTGTGTCCGTTGGTGTCAATTCATTACTTATGGCGTATTTAATCAGTTAATAATGGTAGTTTTAACAATGGTTACTTGGGCACATGTTTGAATTTAATGGTGATGTGACCTCCCCTGGGATCCGTTTCTGATTTTCACGGCAATCAATAATCATTTCGATGAGAATATGTCTTTCGATCACTTATTTTTTTAGTCCATCGATCTCTTTGTTTCTATCGACAACACTTTTGTTTCAAATATTACTTCGATTAGGTATTTTCTCCCTTCATCGAAATGCTGCATTCGGTTATTTTATCGCCATCTCCTCATCGATATATATCTAATGTCCATCAGGTTTCATGTCGAAGAAACCTTGGGCTTTGGTGACTTCTTTTATCTTTCCATCGAAACACCTTTTCCATCGACATCACTACACCCCGTCGATGAATGGGTCTATCATCTCATCGAAGCCTTCTTTACTTTGATGACTTGCTTCCGCTATCATCTTTCAACGATGACCTCATTAGTAATCTTCATCGATAAAGTTGCATCAGAAAAATCACGCGTATCGATAACATGCCTTTTAGCTTCCTCAAAACTCATATCCTTATCGATATCTTTTATCGATGTAGCTTCCTTTTGTTTGATCGATATCATTCTTTTGATAAGAACGTTTCTTTCGGTAAGTCTCCTTCATGTTGCACCGATGGTGTTGTTTCATCAAAAATGTTTTCCCATCGATGAAAACCATCTCTACTTTCTTTGATATCCTCTGTCGATGGAATCATTGCTTTCGGTGAGTCCTTTCTAGAGTTCATCGATGTTCCCTTTCTTCAATAGCCCTTCTTTATCAAGGAGACATCGTTGGGTCTCATTGATACCATCTAAATTTGGATATTTCTATTGGATGCCATTACACTTGCTCGATAACTTATGGGTTATTATGGTATCAATGAAAATGATGATTTCTTCCAAAGATAGATGGCTTCTATGATTTAATTCCACAAATCAAGATATTTTACTTAATTCAGATTTGATACTCAATAGTGGCTCTGACTGGGGATGGGGGTATGCTACGGATACTTTCAAGAATCTAGACTCTTTGGTTTATACAGGGAAAAGAAAACTTAAAGGAAATGTGGTTTTTACAATGGCAGTTAAACCTAAACTATTGTACATGAAGAAAGCCCCTTTTAAGAAAATACATTTTTTAAGAACTGTCCATGCATTGGCAATTCTTGAACTTCTCCTATAGTATTTTGGAGAAAATATGAATCTTCTCCTTCTTTATCCATAATCACATACGGTCCAAGCCATAAAGCCTCAAACTTTCCATGTTTACCCTTATCTTGACTCCTGGCGTTCCACATCAAAACCAAATCACCAATTTTAAATTTTCTATCTATTGTTCTTTTGTCATACAACCTTTTCATCTGATTCTGGATTTTAAAGTTTTGTTCTTGAGCTTCTACCCTGACTTCATCAAGCTCTATCAACTGCATCAGCCTCTCTTGTAAAGGGTCATCAATCTCTATCCCTTCTTGTGTTATGAATTTATATACAGGTAGGAGGTTATCCAAAGGGAGTCTAGCCCTTTTACCATAGACCAGTTCATATGGAGACCTCCCTGTAGATTTTTTTACTGTCACTCTATCTGCCCATAATGCTAAATTCAGCTTTGAGTCCCATGCCTTTTTATTTTGTCCCAGCACCTTTTTGATGATCTTTAGGATGTTTTTGTTGCTTGACTCAGCCTGCCCATTACCTTGAGAGTGATAAGGGGATGAATGAGATATTACAATGCCATACTCCTTGCAAAAGGTATTGAATTCTTCAAACCTGAAAGCCATGTTGTTATCAGGGATGATCCTTGCAGGAACACCGAATCTAGTAATGACATTTTCCAGTATGAATTTTATCACCACTTTACTGGTAGCCTGTTTAGTAGGTATTGCTTCCACCCATTTGGTAAAGTAGTCTGTGGCAACCAAAATCCATCTATGTCCTCCACTCGACTTTTCTGATATTTCTCCTATAGTCTATTCCCCACTGTTGAAATGGTTGTTCAACCTGCATCGGTCTTAGTGGAAGTGATCCTTGATACTTCATTTTGCTCGAGAATTTTTGACAAGCCTCACATTTTCTAACATAAGCATAGGAATCATTGAAGACACATGGCCAAAAATATCCAGCTCTCAATATCTTGTGTGCAGTAGTTTTGGCTAAGAAATGACCACCACAAACCCCTTCATGCATCTCTTGTAAGATCTTCTCTGCTTGGTGTTCATCTAGGCACAGCAACAATATCCCATCTCTATTTTTCCAATACAAGTCTCCATTGATGATCACATATTTTACGGATTTCAATTTTAATGTTCTCTTTTGATTGTCAATCATATTATCTGGACATCTTATATGCTTGAGATAATACATGATGTCTGCATACCGGGCTGTATTTTTAATACTGAAACTGGCTTCATATAGTCCAACCTCGTTTACCTAAAATTCTTCAACCCTTGCTCCTGCCATAAGTTTAGCCAATCCTTGACCTTTGATAGCTTGTGAAATCTTGAGCTCAATATTGAATTCTTGAATATGGTTGATCCATTTGCATCTTTTTCCTGTGACCTCAGTTTGCCAAAATATGTCCTTCACTGTTGCATTAGGAACATATGCTATAACTTCTGCACCTACCAAATATGGTCTGAATTGTTTTACTACTTTTACTAGGGCATAAGCTTGTTTTTCATTTAGGTCATATTTAATTTTGGACGAATTAAGTGACTTACTGAAATATGCGATAGGTTGTTCACAATTGTCCTGGTTCTTTTGTAGCAACACTACTGCTACTGTATGACAAGATGCAAATGAAAAACTCAAAAAAGGTTTATTAAAATCTAGGGATATCAATACTGGTGCCTCAGATATTTCCCTCTTTATATCTACAAATGCATCCAATGCCTTTGCATCGCAATCAATTTTAGCTTCCTTTTTCAGCATCCTCACTATAGGTTTTATGATATCTGCAAAATTAAGGATGAACCTTCTGACAAAATTGATTTGTCCCAAAAATGATTGAATAGCTTTGACAGTCTTTGGGATAGGTGTTTCATTTATTGCAGCTACTCTTTTAGGGTCAATTTTCACCCCTTCCTTGGACACTATATGTCCCAGGAGCTTCCCTTCTTCAACTGTGAAATGACATTTCTTCAGATTGAGGGAAATTCCATATTCCAGAGCTTTCTTGAATACCTTCTCAAGGTGGTCGCAATGGTCTTCAGCCCTTTTTGAATAAGCTGATAAGTCATCCCGATACACCACCATTATTACATCAATCAATTCTATAAACACTACATCCATTGCCCTTTGAAATGTTGCCCTTGTATTTGTTAATCCAAATGGCATTCTTGCATATACATATATACCCCATGGTGTTGTGAAGGTTGTCTTATATTGTTCAACTTGTTTAACTTGTTTAACTTTTACCTGATTATACCCTGAGAACCCATCCATCATGGATAGTAGATCACATCCAGTTACTTTTTGCAGCATGTTATCCATGTTTGGCAAAGGGCAATTATCTTTTAATAATGATATGTTCAGATTCCTGAAATCTACGCATAGCCTTATGTCCCCATTTTTCTTTCTGATAGGTACTAAATTTGAAACCCAAGTAGAATATCTACAAGGTTTAATTATCCTTGCATCTTTCATTTTTATTATTTCCTCTTTCATCTTAGGGAGTAAAGTCAGATTTATAGGCCTCTGCTTTTGTCTGAATGGTTTAGCATCAGGCTTAAGAGGTATCTCATGTTGGAAGAGATCCTCCTTGTATGCTTTGAGGTCATCATAAGACCATGCAAATACATGCTTATATTTATCTGAGTAACATTACTAACTGCTATTTCATTTTAGGAGCCAATTTATTACCAATAAAAACATGTCTTGGTTATTCTTTGCTTCCCAAATTAATCTGCTCAACATCAGTTTCTTTGACTGAGGCTCCTTTGATTTTGACTTTGTCTTGTATGTTGAAAGCTCTTTCTAGTGCGACTAGTCCTCTAGGTATTTTATTAGATTTTAACTGTATGATTTCCTGTCCCAACAGAGTCTCTTTCCCATCTGTCATCTCTACAAAATCATTGAAGTTGATAGCTTGTGCTTGGTAGTGATCCATACAGTGTAAAAAATTTAACAAATCATTGTCATCATGAAAAACTTGCCAGTTGTATAAGTTATCTAGAACAGAAGGCCTGACTTTTATTTCCATCTTTGAGACTCCATTCAATGTTATATCATTTTCCTTCAAAGCAACATTGGCCAAGAAGTCAGCCATGATATTCTTTGATCTATCAATCCAACTTATCTGGAAGGCATCAAATAGTTCCATGGTATCCCATACAACATCCCTGTATTGTTTCAACCTGTGATGTTTAGAGGCATACTTTTGTTTGATCTGAGATATTACTAGTTCTGAATCCCCAAAGACACTGAGAAATAAAATTCCATGCTTGGTAGCCACATTAAGTCCGGTGAGTAAAGCTTTGTACTTTGCAATATTATTTGTACACTCAAACATCAGTTTGAAAGAATACTTGAACGTCTCTCCATCTGATGAAATAAATACGAATCTAGCCCCACTTCCTTCCTTGTTGCATGATCCATCAAAGTACATCTTCCATACTTGATCCTTATTCTCCTTGACTGCAAATTCAATTGGAGTCAAGCCTCCCATTCTTGTTTTTGTCAACTCTACTTTGAAGTTATCTATATCTGACTGGATGAAACATACCGACTCAATAGGTTCCGCCTCCTCGATAATGTATTCAGAATGAGGTTCTCTCTCAATCCTTACTTCCTGTCCATTTACCGAAATAGTAGCATATGATAGGTCTAACTGGACATGGCCTCCTATCAGATTCGACCATTTTCTGGATAACAACATGCCATAATTAGGAGGGACATCAACCACAGTGATGTCCATTTTATAAGATGCTTCTGGACATGCTGCTAATTTGAATTCAACATCCTTCATGACACCAACCACTGGGACGAAGCGGTTATCCATGGCGTAACATTTACCAAAATTTGTGTCCACTTCCATTCCAAGTTCCTTAATGACTCCTACGAGCATAACATTTATAGCAGCTCCTGAGTAAATCATGCAATTGTTTATCATCTTGTTATTGATCATCAGAGTTAAATAAAATGGGTCTACTTGAGAAGGATTTTTTGTTATTGTTGACCCTAAATATATGGTTGGAATAGGGTCATTACTATTTTGGCCATTATGTTTATGTTCTTTGGTCTTTTCCTCAGATACACCATTGATCACCTTCAAGGTTTTCTCTCGGTACTCTGGTAACTTCATCATCTCAAGTAATAGAACAGAGATCTTCATCTGTGTCAAGGTGTTGGAAATATTGAATGATGTTGTAACAGGAAGTACTGAAGTGTTCATCATCCCGTCCTTTTCACCCTTTTGCATCCTAGAAATCTACAACTCCTTTTCCTTAGTTAACTTTATATTCTCTTCCTATGTCTTACTTGGCTTAGTTACTAGTTTAGATGTTTTATTACTCTCCTTTATGAACATGCCTGATGGTTTGCCTTGTTCAGGGTTTATGGTCCTGTTCTTTAGTGTGTAAGTCCTTTTAGCTTGTTCAACAACAGCTATGGTAATTCTTTCTCGTTCTTCTTTAGTAGGGATCCTTAGCTTGACTTCATCTTCCTCATCCGAGAATATTTGTTGCATATAGCACTGTTGATTGATCCGCCTAGAATTTATATCATTTCCTTCACTCCCCTCAGATGAATCATATTCCTCAAGGGACAATAAATTTATTGCATGATCATCTGCATATTCTTCACATTCTTCCTCTCTTCCCTGTAACTTCATTGCCACTGCGCATTGGTAGGGGGAATGAGGCATATCACACGGTAAGCACCATATATCTTCATCAACTACCTAGTTCACCACTTTTCTTAAAGGATCTAGTATTTGGTTACCTTCTTTTGGATTCTTGTCCACTAGCTTCCCATCCTTCCATGTGCTATTATAAGGCATATCATGCAATCTGGGCCTATCGTGGCGATAGAATTGTTGTTTCTCTGTTTTATTTACCTTGACAGATAGATCCTTGAGGATATTCAGCACCTTGTTCAACTTGTCATCATCCTTTGTTTGTCTAGGGCCCTTTGGATTGAACAACCTTGCATCCTCCCTTCTTCCCATAGTTCCAGCTGCTTTTCTATTATTATCTATAGTTATGGTCGCTTTCATGATTCCTTGAAGAGTTATATGATTTTTTGTTATGAGCTCATAGTTTGTTTTACTGTCAAAAGCATTCATGTAGTATAAGATACTCACTTCAGGGACCGGTTTTATTCTATTAGGGATTTTATTCATAGCTCTGTTAAATCTCTTATTGAAATTGGCCACTGCTTCATTAGGTTCTTTCTTGATGCTTATGATTTCATGTAGCGCGAACTCAGGGCTATTGTGATCTCTATAATGTTCAAGAAAAAGTCTTCTAAACTCTGCAAGACTACTTATTGAAAAATCCGACAGTGCTCTAAACCAATCCCATGCATCTTCTATCAGTGACTGCATGAATAGTTTCATTTTAACATCCTCATATGGGAGGCAAAAATCTTCCATGACTGTATCAAAGGCTTTGTAATGTGTTTCCCCTAAAATAGCATTGCTCCCAGTGAACTTTGGTATTGCAGTTCTAATTTCATTTGGAATAGGATGAGGATACACCATCGACCCTGAAAAATCAAACTGCCTAATTCATTCTGCATTTATCAATCCATATCCCCCTTGAAAGAAATTTTCATGATTCTGACCTATATTGTTATTACTAGGGGGAAATTGATTTTGTGGTTGGAAATGGTTTTGATATACAAAGTTGTTTGAATGATTATGTTGATATTCAGGTGGTAGATTGTTGTATGGAAAATTGTTGAAGTGATTGTGCTGGTGCTCAGGAAATGTATTGGCATATGGAGGATTATTGCGCCTATGATCATATAAAGGGTTTTCAGATAGTAGGTGTTATTTTTTGTATTGGTTTTATCTCCACTGCTTCTCCCTCTATTTGATCCTTGGGCCAAATGTTCACACCTCGCCCTGTATCTCTCCAAATCATGATCAATATCATCCTAATTGATATTTATGCCCAATTTAGCACATAATTCTACACATTCTTGTACTCTTCTAGTATCCTTCATTTCAATGGTTGTTTCCATCATTTGTTTCATCAAGTCTGCCATACGGTCTAATGCATTCATCTTGCTTGAACCTGAGGAACTTGAAATTCCTGTCCTTGAGTTCAGATGATGGTTCTCAAAGCTAGGGGGAATTTCCCTTTCCACGCTCTATCCAGGGCTGCCAAGTCCTCATCTCTAGGGTAAGTGGGAGTTGTATAATTATGTTTATTCAGGGTTGGATGTGAATGGTTTTCGGAATAGTACTAATTATACTTTCCATTCATGAAGTCATTTTTGGGCTCCATCAGATTGTCTACTGATTTCTTTTTTGAATTTCTTTTACTTCTTTTCTGGTCAGAGTTTAATTGGATTATGGGGTGGGCTTTTGTTATTGACCTTCTTCCGTACATAAAATTTCTTATCTCAGAGTCGCCACGTTTCTTCTTGAAAGGAAAATGTATTTTATATATTAGTTCTTTCCCACAACAGAGTACTTTTCAAATGAATGTTCCCCAATAGAGTCGCCAATCTATTGGGTCTCAAATCAATAGATTGGATTGGTTCTAAGGAAATGCCAACTCCTATGATCAAACCCTCCAATTGACTTGGCCAACTTATAGAGTGAACCTATTTGGTTACTAACTCTCTCACTTTAGGCTCTGCAAGACCTAGGTTGGTATACCTACTCACTAGTTGTTCCTTCAACTAATGCTTTTTAGAGAAGATTTATTGTCTTGATCTGATTTCCTCCTATCTCAAAATGGCATAAGTTCCTAGGATGGAGATATAGCAGATGAGTTCAAGATTGTTGTTGTAGAAGCTATTTGATCTTTGTGCTTGAAATTTATATATATACACTATTTCTAATTTATTCTAGAATTCCTACTCAGCTACTCCTATTACTTTTAATGTGAAAGTATGAACTGATGAGTTGTATTTTATAGATGACCAGTGCCTTTCCTTGTTGTTTGGGCTACAAAGTCTTTATATTTCTTTAGGACTTATTGTGTAAACTTATGAGACAGTTTTTAAACCCACCCCCTCTCGATGAGTTTGTCAGCTACTGTTTCTTATGAGCTCTACTTCAATGTCTATATTGTAAACCACCTGAATGAATTTAACCCTAACTTTAAGAGACCATCCAAGGAAGAAATAAAAGGAACAATTACAATTCGCAAGTAAATCTTTTTGGTCTGAATCTACAATATGAAACACAAAATTTTACTAGAAGAACACAAATAATCTTATCTCCTTTAGATAATATCATAAGCAACTTCTTGTAGAAAATGCAGTAATCCACAACACATATGCAAAGGAGAAACAACTGATTATATTATATATATTTGCCAAAATAGTACAGTGGTAAGCCTGAGGCTATAATCTACTCCTTTCTCTAATAATTGTCCATATTACAAAAGTTCCCTCATTTATGTGAGAGTATACATTGTCACCAAGCATCGTGGATTTTCAACACATAACTATTAACTAACACTTTTGTTAACAAACTGGAAGATAAACAAATTTAGCACCCCTATGTGTTCAATGTACTTGTCATCTTTATACATTACAATATCATTGTTTAGCATCCTCATGTCATTTTCCGTCAGGAAATAATTGGATAGAATATGATTCACATAAGGCGACAAGTCTTTGTCCCGATCCAACTCTACCACTGCTCGATTCTTCTCATTAACGAACTCTTGTTTCCACTGTTCTAACGATGCCAACTCACCATCATTGTAAAAAGAGGGCACCCCAGGGGTATTCCCATCGTCCAACCTCTGAAGCTCTTTCCTTAATTGATTTGTAAATTCATAATGGGATTTCAAGTAAGCCTCAGCTTCAACTCTCTCACCTGGATTCATCAAATTTGTTAGCATTCATCATGTCTTGCAACCGTGACCTAAGCCTTTCATGCTCTTTCAAAGCTCTGATTGTTCCAGTGTATGTCTTCTAGTAGATCTCTGCAACCTACAAGATACTTCTCAATCTATGTTCAATGATCTCAAGAATTAACTTGTCCATCTTTTGCTCTAACTTTTTTGCTTGCCGAGATGTCTTTTCGGTCCTGTTCCTCCAATATATTGCATCTGTCAAAGCATCCATGGCATCTCTGTCAACACCATATGTCATCCCTATTCGACTAGTTCCTGTATCAATCTGAAGTAATCTCGCTTGCAGCCTTTGTTTTTCTTCATCGGCCTTTTTATACAGACTTTTGTACGTAGAGTTCTCTCTGACAAGAAACTCTATTTGATCGTGGTTCAATTTAGCCACATCCAAATTCAGTTTGGCAATGATCCTAGGGTCAGTCTTCCCAACTTGTTGTACCATTAGAGGCCCGAAAGCTTCTTCTGTGTCAACCAATGTAGGTCTTTTATCTTTGGGATAAATATCCCATTGTAGAAGATCTTTTTGATCTAGATCATAGCCTAACCCCCTGAAGAGTTTATCAATCTCATTTGCTTATTTGAATCCTATTTCTTAAGGAATCCATCAAACAACAGGGCAGATTTCATGTCCCATCCAAAGTACAATAACACACCAGCCTCCTTCAGCAATTGTCTCCCCTTTTCAGGTGTCATTTCTTTCATCACGAGATCCATCTCCTCTTGTAGCTTTTGAACTTCTTGTTCTTCATTATTATCTTTCATGTTGTTTCTGATCTGTGATCCTTTATGTTGATAGAGGAATGCAATAAACTCTTTGGAAGCAATAAAATCACTGTCAGCAATGAAATCCTCAGGCTCCAAGAATTTGATATCAGCAACTTCTTGCACATTCAATTGTCCTGTTGTCAAGTCTATCTGTGTATCCTCTGTATAACCAAGAGGGTAATCCTCTCGAGTGAATGGAACAATTCTTGATGTGGAAGCAGGGGACATATGAGCTAAAGGTTTTGTACTTCTGATAGTATCAATATACTCCCCAAAAACATGAGGTGGAACTCCTTCACGTATTTCCAATTCATACTCCATGAGCTTGTTGGCTAACTCCAATGGGTCATCAATCCTTTGTAATACATTTTCATCCATTTTCCTTCTGAAAAGCTTCCATTTATAAGCCTACATTAACTTCTCAAAATTTATTCTCTTTGCTCTGGCCACTTCTCTGCCAATGTTCTTAATGAGATCATCCGGCAAGTAAGATTTATGCTCTCCAGCCTTCATCTTTTGTGATGACCGAGTTGTCCTTATGTATCCTTTAGGATCAAAATTGGGCCTTGGATCCCCCATAGCCATGCCATAATAATCCAACTCTGTCTACAACAAGCTATAGCTCTTGGAACTTTTCACAATGAAATCTGAAAAAGACTAACAACCCAGGTATAATTGATTGTTTCCAATGGCTTGTCAGATGTTTTGTACTCACTATTGACAGTTGCCTCACAATCTCCAAACAAGCCACTATGTTAGGGATTGTAAGTGGCAATAGGTATGGTCTCCCTTCAAACCCGTATACCCTTACTTGTGTGCAGTCTGAAAAACAATACCAATCTCCCCAGTTGTGTTCAATTGAGGAATCTTTAGCAAAATCTTTTGGTCTCAAGAATCATTGAATCTCTAGTGCAAGGGCATGATCACATGGTCAACCCAACAGTTTATATAATGGATTGACAAAGAACTCCTCAAAGTGCCAATATTGATTATTCACATACCTATGGTCCCATGAAGAAACCCATAGCTACACTGGTTTTCTCATCCCAACATTGTCATATGTCCTCACACATAACTCTTGTGGCCATAATCCTTCATCTTGACCCATATGTAATAGCATTTGCATAAGCAAGGAATAATGCTTGAAATGCACGTTAACAACATCCCCTTTTAACGTTTCTAACCCATGATTCAAAACTTCAACCAAATAAGCAACAAAATAAAGAAAGTGGGCGTCCTTAAACTGCAAATCGGCACAAATGACCATGGCTGCAATATCCATCAAAGGATGAGATTTTATCCCTAGAACTTGAGCAACATAGTAATAAGTATATTTGAAGTATGGATGGAAAGAGTTGACATCGTAGGGGGGCTTGTCATCGTGACCTAGTGGCACTAAGGACCCTGCATTTCTAGGTCTATGTATGGGGAGTCTCCATGTTTTGTAAATGGGCTCTAGGTTAAAATATTCACTTGTCAATTTCTTGAGGTCGATCAATTCTCTGAACCCCCAGTCCAATTCAAACACAGTGTTAATAACCTCTTTTGTAATTGCAAGAATTGGCTCACCCATATAGTTATATATGGTTCTGGTTTTAGGGTCATAGTCATTTTCCAATGCCTTCATGAGCTCCACTTTCACGAAGACATTGGCCACAGCTAGCCTACCTAAGTTCAATCACCATAAATTGTTTATAGGTTGAGGGGCAACTCTTCTGTTGTACCCATATATGAATAATTCATACCCCCTCAACTCTATCCATATGTCTCCAAGATCCTCAAACTAGTCCTCTAGGCCCTCCTCATCAGCTCTAATCTTTTTGGACCTTAGACTGGATGATGGCCACCGGTCAATCAGGTCCTGGGCCAAAGAACGCCCTTCCCTTTTCTGTCTCTTGGGTTTTTCTTCTACAACAAGAGGTTCCTTTCCCTTTCTGGTCTTACAAGCCTTAGATGATGATTCCATTTGAATTTACAAAGGGGGTCTATGTGTAGATAACTTACCTGGAATCACTGAGTTTTATCTGTGAATTTGCCCAATTTTTGCTTCTAGTTTGTCACCTATGAATTCCTTAATGTTGTGTCCGTTGGTGTCGATTCATTACTTATGACATATTTAATCAGTTGATAATGGCATTTTTAACAATGATTACTTGGGCACACGTTTGAATTTAATGGTGATGTGACCTCCCCTAGGATCCGTTTCTGATTTTTGTGGAAATCAATAATCATTTCGATGAGAATATGTCTTTAGATCACTTATTTTTTTAGTCCATCGATCTCTTTGTTTCTATCGACAACACTTTTGTTTTGAATATTAGTTCGATTAGGTATTTTCTCCCTTCATCGAAATGTTGCATTCGGCTATTATGGCCGTCTCCTCATCGATATATATATCTGATGTCCATTGGGTTTCATGTCAAAGAAACCTTGGGCTTCCGTGACTTCCTTTATCTTTCCATCGAAACACCTTTTCCATCGACATCACTACACCCCGTTGATGAATGGGTTTATCGTCTCATCGAAGCCTTCTTTACTTTGATGACTTTCTTCCGCTATCATCTTTCATCGATGAGCTCATTAGTAATCTTCATCGATAAAGTTGCATCTGCAAAATCAGGCATATTGGTAACATGCCTTTTAGCTTTCTCGAAACTTATATCCTTATCGATATCTTTTGTTGATGTAGCTTCCTTTTGTTTGATCGATATCATTCTTTCAATAAAAAGGTTTCTTTCGGTAAGTCTCCTTCATGTTGCACCGATCGTGTTGTTTCCTTGAAAACCTTTTTCCATCGATGAAAACCATCTCTGCTTTCTTCGATATCCTCTGTCGATGGAATCATTGCTTTCGGTGAGTCATTTCTAGAGTTCATCGGTGTTCCCTTTCTTCGATAGCCCTTCTATATCGATGAGACATCATTGGGTCTCATCGATACCATCTGAATTTGGATATTTCTATAGGATGCCATTACACTTGCTCGATAACTTATGGGTTATTATGGTATCAATGAAAATGATGATTTCTTCCAAAAATAGATGGCTTCTATGATTTAATTCCACAAATCAAGATATTTTACTTAATTCATATTTGATACTCAACAGAGTTGAAATTTGCTATTAAAAGTCTGAACAATGATAAAACCCCGAGCCCGGATGGTCTGCCTATTGAATTCTACAAAGCTAAAGAGGAATGGGTTTGTCAAGTCCTTCATGAACTTTACTCAGAGGCCTTTGAGACTGGCTCCCTAGGAGAACAAATTAACAAAGGGATTATTAAGTTGATACCCAAACAAGGAGACAAGTCTCTCATTAAAAACTGGAGACCAATAACGCTTCTCAATGTATCCTATAAAATATTGGCTAAAGCTCTTGCTACTAGATTAGAGACTTTACTGCCTAAGTTCATTTGTCCCATGCAAACAAGATTCATTAAAGGAAGATATTGTTGTTCATAAAAAATGATTAACCCAAGTACACCTACAATTGATCTATGAAGTAGCCAATTCAATCTATGAAGAACCTCAAGGCTTGGACAACATGACAAGGATATGAATCCTTCTACTCTTCAGGCTCTGCAAAACCTAGGCGGGTATACCTTTGATGCTTAAAATTCAGACTCATTACCCACATATGACAGCATCAATAAAGCAAATAGATCTCATAAGCGGTTCAAAAACAAGGAGGGTACTATAGATAGGCTAAATCTACATTGACAACTCAACAATGTTTGAATCATGAGATGGAGGGACACTACCATAGAACAGAAAACAAAAGATATACTAATTTTGGATTTCAAGATCTCTGAGAATCCCCAAAATTGCAAGACCAGTGCCTTATCCAAGGGTAACAGAGTCATACATCAAATTGTAAATGAAAACTTCTACTACAGATCCACCTTCATCATTAAATATCCCTGCATTAATGCCTTACAAAAATGCATTACTCAGCTTACTCACAAAATCATCAGAATCTTGAAAATATATCTCATTATCTATGATTTATTACAGAATTTAAATTCTTCCTTGAAGAATGGCTACAAACAATCACAACAATCTCCTTGAGATGACAAACCTCAGCCTCCTTGAGGACTTAATTTGTAATAAAGAAATATACATTCAAAGACAATTTTGTGTGAATTTATGCATGCCTTACATACATATAACTCTGCAACAGAAAAACACCTACAACAAGAAAATAACTCCATTCCTGAAAGAAATCCCTGCCCTGAACAATCTTGAAGGAAACTCAGAATTGGAAACCATGAAAATATGGAACCATCCTCCAAATTTCTAGAACCCCTACAATGAGAAGAAAATTAGAATAAGGAGAGGGAAAAACATAAGAATTCATCAGAATTTGCCAAGTGTCTTCTTTTTCCTTAACTGCAAAAATATCTCCTTCCTTACCATGGAAATTGCTCCCAAAATATCCAAAATTTGTTAAAACTAACTGTCTGATTGGATTCCTTATCCCAAGAGCTTTATGGCAATATATACTACTTGCCATTTTGAGTAAAAATAGACCTCTGGGCGAATTAATCATTTCTAGCAGGCCATCATTTAAATTTTTTGAATTTCCTATATAGTTGAAACTATATATTTAATTTTAATTTTTCACCTGATTTTTGCCCTGACGTCCTGCCACGTGGCAGTCTCTGATTCGTTGATAGGATCCACTAGGTGCCACCTCGGATGACACCTCATCACTCCACCACGTGTCTGCCTCATCACCGTCACTGGGTTACTCGCTCATCACCACGTGTCTGCCACCTGTGCACCACCTCAGCGCCACGTCACCAGGATCTGGACTGCCTTCTGTCTTTTGCAATTTTGCAGAGGGTAACCGGTGTGCATCTTCGGCTTGTGAAATCACGTCGACCGTCGATCTCCTTGGAACTTGCAGGGTCTTTAACACTTCGTTTTCGCAGAATGTCCTTCTCCATTTCACAGAGGTTAACCGGTGTGCATCTTCGGCTTGCGAAATCATGCCGACCATCGATCTCCTTGGAACCTACTCACTGGTTAATCTGTCCTTTGTTTGCAAAATTCACCTACCTCAGGATTTGTGCCCACGTGGGGTCCGCCTTGTCACCACTTGTTAGCCTCCTTGGTTGCCTCGAGAAGCGCACCCACATGCGTGGGGTCCGCCTTGGGCTCAACCAACACCATCCGTCAAAAGCCTTTAAGCTTTGACATATTAGATGTGTAGAGTGTTTCTTTTAAATATCAAAAAATTCGCTCACACCACCAATGTGGGATAATTGCTCTATGCCTAGGACTACATTTTCTGAGTGTTCCTGAGAGTTTTAATGGCATTTTTTAATTTGATTAAAAGCTTTGTGCTTTAACCTTGCCCCTTCCTCTCCAACAAACCACGCAGGGGTTAAACTCGTATTTATTAAATTTCTGAAAACCTTCTAACAAACTCACACTCCACTTCTAATCTGCAATTGCATTTGTTTTAAAAAATGAAAACCCCTCCTTCCAAAAATCACGTAGGAGGTAAACTGGTACTTGCTTTTACGGTTTGAAGTTCATTGCCTTCTCCATATTTGCAGAAGATCCATGCCAAAGTGGAGAGGAGGAAAATCAGCATTAAACTTGCCATGTATTTTGATTTTAAACTTCTGCAGCCTCTCCAAACTGCCACGTGAGGATTTGGTATTTGTTTTTTTTAAAGCTTTCTGCAACACATGGGGGGGCCTTGCACCATTTGTATTTAATTGAAAGTTTCTGTAGCCTTAAACTCCAAACACCTTCCAAATACATTTGCCTCTGGTTCCAACGCTGCTTTCATTAGGAGATTTCATCTGCCACGCACAGGGAGAATGCTGGTAAAGGTTTATGGCATTTTGGTTTGCACTTGACAATTGCATTTTCCTGGAGAATTTTTATTAACATTTTCTTGCTGCCAATGCATTTGGTTGTTTTATGATTTTATGCCATGTCTCACTGGCACGTGAAGTTTGGAATTGGTGATGCACCTACGAATCTACATTTTCTTTGAGAGTTTTTCACTTGAATCTCCCCCATTTTGGTGAAGAGGGAGCTGGCACATGCAATCTACATTAGCTGAAATTTATTTAATCCCCTTTTAAACACCATGAACAACAAGGAGGAGATTAGCTTGCTCGCTAAATATGCCAATGGCATTTGCTGGAAGTTATTTTAAAACATCGCCCTCCACCATTTGAATTTTCTTGAGCCTTTCTATGGTCTTTGACATGCCACATTTTACACCTGGTAATTGCATTTGCTGAAAACTTCTAAAACCCTCTCCATGCCACACCATCTGCCAGGTGCATTTACATTTTTTTATATGTCTCTTCTCTGTCGCTGAAGGAGGATTTGGCACCAAACTCGCCAATTTGAGATTGTCTTATTGGCCATGTCAATCTCTTCTTCTCCCATACTAGGCCTCTGAAAACGATCGGCACCATTTTCAGATCACCAAACTAAGTTTCGCGACTTTCAGGCGCCTGCGCAACATTTTCGCATTTAATCGCGAAGACGTAATTTTTGAAGTGGTCAAAACACCTTTCTGGACCTCGCCATCTGATAGGAATGTACTCTAATATACAAGCATGAACTCTACCAAACGGTTTTCCAAGATGAATCCTGAGCGAAGAGATATCAATTGTCGAAAATGACCAACCGGCTTTGTCGACACTGCAGACCTGATGAAGTC
The DNA here is from genome assembly GCF_030272615.1 of Cryptomeria japonica. NCBI lineage: Eukaryota > Viridiplantae > Streptophyta > Pinopsida > Cupressales > Cupressaceae > Cryptomeria > Cryptomeria japonica. The sequence goes on along the minus strand of NC_081407.1, from coordinate 491,090,585 downwards.
AATGTTCTGGGAACACATGATGCCTTTCTCAAAAATATCAAACGACCTCCGTAGACCCTCAAATTTGAAACACAGGTACCTTGAAGTACATATTAAATATTTGAATTCTCAATTTGATCAAAAGACTAACTAGGTGCAAATGGTGCGCTCGTGAAAATGGCTACTTTAACTGATGCGGCAACAAAAGTACAGATAACTGAAAAAGATGGCTCAATAGACCCTTTTGAAAACCGATCAAACAGATTGGCAAAGGCTTCAAATTTGAAACATGACTCATCATTTATACCAACAATATCTTGGAACAAACATTATGGCATAACACTCACTGAAGCAACTTTTACACTTATGCGAGACAGGGCTCCGACTAGCTGTCAAAACAGGGACTTGCCAAAACATACAAACTACAAATGGATTGATCTTTGAAAACTGAGCAAATGGATTCATAAAGACTTGATAGTTTGAAAGATAGCTCATATTTATACATACAATTCAATCCATTTTGAAATTATTCATGATGATCAACAAGGAAAAATATATAAGCACTCAAAGTAGGCCACTCAATAAAATCTGCATTTGTACCTAAAATACACTTTTAGCTCACCCCTCGAAATGGGTACCTAATAAACTTATCCAAATTGAATTTTGAAAGTTGCACATCACTGAATAGGCCAAATGATAGGTGTAGGACATGTTTCCCGAGCCTTACCCCCTAAAAATGAACTGGCTCCATTTTGCCCTCTCTCTAACTAGGCCATTTAGACTGACTCATTTGGAAATGCAAAGCAAAATTTTGAAATGGGCCTCTAAACTGTTGGGACTCAATTTTAATGAGTCCCAACAGTGGCTCTGAGTGGGGATGGTTGATTACAAGATCAACACAAGAGTCCAGATATCTATGGTTGAGCAGACCACCCAAAAAATGGATCACTTTCTTCTCTTCTCAAAAATAGGGCTTCCTTACTCTACCCAAACAGCAGGGCACCTTATTAAAAACCACACAACTGAAGCAAAGCAACTATACAATAGATACAAACATACTCACAACTGATCATAAGCTGCTCCAAACAACTTTAGCATTTACCTTTGTCAAAAATCTGATTTTCATCACTTGACATCATGATCCAAACAAAGGAACCTTTTAATAACAACTGAGCATAATCCTTATAATCAACCTCTTTTGTCTCATTATTGTAACAGCTGGTGTGCATACCTTTTGTCTGATTCTAAACTTTGTAATCACACACTATCTCAACAAAAGTAAAACCATGAGACAACTCACTATAGAGGCCTTCCCACAAGCTGCAATACACTTCACTATCCCAATCAATTCTACCATTTGCAAAGGCATCATCATGTTGAACTCCAAAAATAAAGCATTCAATCTCAACATTATAATTCCCATCAGCACATGCCTTATTACCATTTAAATTCATAAAATGAGGGACATTCGCAACCAGTTGATGCAAACAAGGAACATAAATCTTACAATCTGGATGTGATACTTTGCTATGCTGATCACATTCCATATTATCCTTGTCTATCAAACTCAACATATCCGTATCCTCAATATCCCATTCATGGAAAAGAATGCATACCTCTGGCTGAAGCAAATCCTCAGCTAAATCTTCTTCATTCAAATCTATATCCACCCGAAAAACTTTCATTTGTGGTCTGAAGAAGTAATCACATAACCCATGCCTCTTATCTTCATCATGAAGTAATTTCTTACAACACATGTTGTTGTTGTTTAGAATTTCATCAACATTAAAAACTTGTTCAAAACAAGGGAAAACTTCAGCATTTTCATCAATGAAATCAGCACCATGAACATTAGTATCAAAAGCAAAGAACTCCATGTCCGGTTCAAGCATACTATCAACATTCACATTCTCTTCATGGTACCTAAAATTTTGAAAGCATTCAAATATAGGTTCACTTAAATCTGAAACTAGAACATTATTAGCACTTTCACATATGTTCTTATCTTCAAAGATACTTTCATTTTCAGATTCATGACTAAGATATACAACTTGGTCTCCTCTTATATCATCTTCACAAGATGAATAATAAGAATTCTCATAACCATCATCAACTGCATGACTGACATTCATTTGCTAATCATAAGAAAGTGAATAACTCGTGCCAAGATCACTCTCATTCTTAAATTGATCTTCATTGTTCATTTGTATACCTTCAAGGTGCTAGGAATAGAACTCAATGTCCTCATAATCAGCAGCACCACTCCATTTTGAAACACATTCATCACTGGGTATACTTGTATTGAAAACACTATTAGCATCATCTGCAATTTCATTTTCAGATTTATCAAACTTAAACAAAATCCGATTTTCATCATATTGCACATTTTCACTTGCATAATCAACAACTTTTGGTGATCCCTCAGTATTTGGTGTTGCAATATCAAACACATCAGCAGCATGTAAAGATCGATGGTCATCATCTTCATTAATTTCATTATCACTGCCTTTGGGAAATGCATTATTTACTTGAAAATTTGCAGTCACATAATCAGCATAACCGGCATACAAATCAAATGGTACACATCCCTTATATATGTCTATCTTTGTATCAGCATTATCACAACAATTCTCATTGATCATTCCATCATTACTATGAGAGACAACCGGCATTGACAATAGAGATTCTTGACTCTCATCAAAATTTGAAACACATATATCAGCAAAACCATTCAAAACAACAGAGCTTAACATATTTGGATAAGGAATGATTTGATCAGTTTCAAATAGTATTTCACCATTGAAGGTGCTTTGACAAGAAACAACAGTGGATACTACTCTCTTTGAGATCCCAAATTTTAAATTATTTTCAATATCCCTAGCTGTGTTAAAGGCTTCATACAAAGTTTTGGGTTCTTTGTTTCTCAACAAGAAACCCATCTTCTCATCAAATGCACTCATATAGATATCTAGACATACTTTATCATCAAACTTATATTTTCTGAAAATTTTAGACAAAGCTTGTGAAAATCTGATATTAAATATTGGTACCAATTCATCTTCCTTGATTTGTATGTACGTGAATTTTTTTAGCATATCACAATCACTCACTTTTTCATCAAATTGGTCTATGAAATCTGAAACCAATTCTTCCCATGAGGAAATACAATCTACTGGAAAAAAGGAAAACCAATCCCTTGCATCCTTATTCAGTGATTGCATGAATAACTTCATGCACACATCTTCTTGACAAATTTCAAACTCTCCCATCAAATCTGAAAATCTTTTCAAATGTTGACATGCTAATTCTGACTTTTTTCCACTGAATATTGGCAAATACTTTCTAATTTCTATGGGTATGGGATTTGGGTAGCCCAGAATATCTTTAAAGTTCAGAGTAGCATAATACTTCATATTGAAACTTTTCCTATTACACGGTTGTGACACTCCACTAGGCATGGTCATATGTGAATAAGATTGGGGTTGAACTAATTGATTGCACATTGTGACTTCTCAGACTTCATACACAACCCCACCAAAAATTCAACAACTTCTAAATATGTCAAGCTACTGAATTATCTTCTTCACTTTTTGACATAAGACTCATGGATACTTGCATATCATAGGAAAACATATAAGATCTTGAAACTTAACAACACTTTGAATATGCAAATATTTTTTATCTTCTTCCCTTTCTACAAAGTGCAAAACACTAGATAGGGAAACTATTTTGCTCTTTCAAATTTTCAGAAGAGATATCTTGCATTGAAACTTCTGAAAATACCTGGGTGTTTGCAGCTGTACGACTTGTAGATCTAAAGATTAACTTCAGCTTTCAGCACGGTCTTTTATCACAGAGTCACCTCCTCTTGCATAGAGGACATTTTGAATAGCAAAATACCATTCAACACAAATTTTAATTCTCTACTTACTCCTTCAATCTCGCTGCAATAAACACTCTTCCAAGCTATTTAACACTGGTATAAACCACAGAGTCACCACACAAATAATGAATTGGAGAAAATTTTGCATTCAGCTACAAGGACTTGCTCACAACTCAGCAATATACATTCACTGTTACACCTTCATAAAAATATGACATGAAATAACATATCATTTTGCAGATCCAGAACAAGGAACATTTTCTTCACCATAAAACCACTTGACTCTGTGCATATACAATGGACAGACTGGCTAGATATGAAATTGACAGGATGAGGAATACATTCAACTTCTAACCTTATCAATCTAACATTTATATCCATTTACCCCCCAGCAGAGTCGCCATTTTTGTTGTTCATCAAAAATGAATAACCCAAGTACACCTGCAATTGATCTATGAAGTAGCCAATTCAATCTATGAAGAACCTCAGGGCTTGGACAACATGACAAGGATATGAATCATTCTACTCTTTAGGCTCTGCAAAACCTTCATCATTAAGTATCCTTGCATTAGTGCCTTACAAAAATGCATTACTCAACTCACTCACAAAATCATCAAAATCTTGAAAATATATCTCATTATCTATGATTTATTACAGAATTTAAATTCTTCCTTGAAGAATGCCTGCAAACAATCACAACAATCTCCTTGAGATGACAAACCTCAGCCTCCTTGAGGACTTAATTTGTAACAAAGAAATATACATTCAGAGACAATTTTGTGTGAATTTATGCATGCCTTACATACATATAACTCTGCAACAAAAAACACCTACAACAAGAAAATAACTCCATTCCTGAAAGAAAGCCTTGCCTTGTACAATCTTGAAGGAAATTCAAAATTGGAAACCATGAAAATATGGAGCCATCCTCCAAATTTCTGGAACCCCTACAATGAGAAGAAAATTGGAATAAGAAGGAGAGGGAAAAACATAAGAATTTATCAGAATTTGCCAAGTGTCTTCTTTTTCCTTAACTGCAAAAATATATCCTTCCTTCCCGTGGAAACTTCTCCCAAAATATCCAAAATTTGTTAAAACTAACTACTTTATTGGATTCCTTATCCCGAGAGCTTTCCGGCAATATATAATACTTGCCATTTTGAGTAAAAATAGACCTCTGGGCAAATTAATCATTTCTAGCAAGCCATCATTTAAATTTTTTGAATTTCCTATATAGTTGAAACTATATATTTAATTTTAATTTTTCGCCTGATTTTTGCCCTGATGTCCTGCCACGTGACAGTCTTTGATTCGCCGATAGGATCCACTGGGCACCACCTTGGATGACACCTCATCACTCTGCCACGTGTCCGCCTCATCACTGTCACTAGGTTACTTGCTCATCGCCACGTGTCTGCCACCTGTGCACCACCTCAACGCCACGTCACCAGGATCTGGACTACCTTCTGTCTTTCACCATTTCACAGAGGGTAACCAGTGTGCATCTTCGGCTTGCAAAATCACGCCGACCGTCGATCTCCTTGGAACTTGTAGGGTCTTTAACACTTCATTTTCGCAGAATGTCCTTCCCCATTTCATAGAGGGTAACCGGTGTGCATCTTCGGCTTGCAAAATCATGTCGATCGTTGATCTCCTTGGAACCTTCTCACTGGTTAATCTGCCCTTTGTCTATAAAATTCACTCACCTCGGGATCCGTGCCCACGTGGGGTCCACCTTGTCGCCACTTGTCGGTCTCCTTGGTTGCCCTGGGAAGCGCACCCATGTGTGTGGAGTCTGCCTTGGGCTCAACCAACACCATCCATCAAAAGCCTTTAAGCTTTGACATATTATATGTGTAGAGTGTTTCTTTTAAATATCAAAAAATTCACTCACACCACCAATGTGGGATAATTGCTCTATGCCTGGGACTACATTTTCTGAGTGTTCCTGAGAGTTTTAATGGCATTTTTTAATTTGATTGAAAGCTTTGTGCTTGAACCTTGCCCCTTCCTCTCCAACAAACCACGCAAGGGTTAAACCTATATTTATTAAATTTCTGAAAACCCTCTAACAAACTCACACTCCACTTCAAATCTGCAATTGCATTTGTTTTAAAAATGAAAACCCCTCCTTCCAAAAATCACGCAGGAGGTAAACTGGTACTTGCTTTTACTATTTGAAGTTCGTTGCCTTCTCCATATTTGCAGAAGATCCACGCCAAAGTGGAGAGGAGGAACATCGGCATTAAACTTGCCATGAATTTTGATTTTAAACTTTTGCAGCCTCTCCAAACTGCCATGTGAGGATTTGGGATTTGTTTTTTTTAAAGCTTTCTGCAACACATGGGGGCGCCTTGCACCACTTGTATTTAATTGAAAGTTTATGCAGCCTTAAACTCCAAACACCTTCCAAATACATTTGCCTCTAGTTCCAACGCTCCTTTCATTAGGAGATTTAATCATCTGCCACGCATAGGGAGAATGTTGGTAAAGGTTTATGGCATTTTGGTTTGCACTTGACAATTGCATTTTCCTGGAGAATTTTTTATCAACATTTTCTTGCTGCCAATGCATTTGGTTGTTTTATGATTTTACGCCATGTCTCATTGGCACGTGAAGTTTGGAATTGGCGATGCACCTACGAATCTGCATTTTCTTTGAGATTTTTTCACTTGAATCTCCCCCATTTTGGTGAAGAGGGAGTTGGCACATGCCAACTACATTAGCTGAAATTTATTTAATCCCCTTTTAAAAACCATGAACAACATGGAGGAGATTAGCTTGCTTGCTAAATATGCCAATGGCATTTGCTGGAAGTTATTTTAAAACATCGCCCTCCACCATTTGAATTTTCTTGAGACTTTCTATGGTCTTTGACATACCACGTTTTACACCTGGTAATTGCATTTACTAAAAAATTCTAAACCCTCTCCATGCCACACCATCTGCCAGGTGCATTTACATTTTTTTATATGTCTCTTCTCTGTCGCTGAAGGAGGATTTGGCACCAAACTCACCAATATGAAATTGTCTTATTGACCATGTCAATCTCTTCTTCTCCCATACCAGGCCTTTGAAAATGATCGACACCATTTTTGGATCACCAAACTGAGTTTTGCGACTTTCAAGCGCCTGTGCAACATTTTCGCATTTAATCGCGAAGACGTAATTTTCAAAGTGGTCAAAACACCTTTTTGGACCTCACCATCTGATAGGCATGTACTCTGATATACAAGCGTGAACTCTACCAAATGGTTTTCCAAGATGAATCCCGAGCGAAGAGATATTAATTGTTGAAAATGACCAACCGACTTTGTCGACACTGCAGACCTGATGAAGTCAATGTTCTAGCAACACATGATGCCTTTCTCAAAAATATCAAATGACCTCCATAGACCCTCAAATTTGAAACACAGGTACCTTGAAGTACATATTAAATCTTTGAATTCTCAATTCGATCAAAAGACTGACTAGGTGCAAATGATACACTCACAAAAATGGCTACTTTAACTTATGCGGCAACAAAAGTACAGATAACTGAAAAAGATGGCTCAATAGACCCTTTTGAAAACCAATCAAACGGATTGGCAGAGGCTTGAAATTTGAAACATGACTCATCATTTATTCCAAAAATAGCCTGGAACAAACATTATGGCATAACACTCACTGAGGCAACTTTTACACTTATGCGAGACAGGGCTCCGACTAGTTGTCGAATTAGGGACTTGCCAAAACATACAAACTGCAAACGGATTGATCTTTGAAAACTGAGCAAATGGATTCATAAAGACTAGAAATTTTGCAAGCTAACTCATATTTATACATACAATTCAATACATTTTTAAATTATTCATGACGATCAATAGGGCAAAAAATATAAGCACTCAAAGTAGGCTACTCAATAAAATCTGCATTTGTACCTAAAATGCACTTTCAGCTCACCCCTCGAAATGGGTATCTGATAAACTTATCCAAATTGAATTCTAAAAGTTGCACATCAATGAATAGGCTAAATGAAAGGTGTAGGACATGTTTCCCGAGCCTTACCCCCTGAAAATCAACTGGCTCCATTTTGCCCTCTCTCTAACTAGGCCATTCAAACTGACTCATTTGGAAATGCAGAGCAAAATTTTGAAATGGGCCTCTAAACTGTTGGGACTCAATTGTAATGAGTCCCAATAGATACATCCTGGAAAATTTAATCACCAGCTGGGACGCCATGGAGTGGGTAAAGACATCAAGGCAGAATGCGGCCATGCTCCTCCTAGACTTCGAGAACGCATATGATAGGGTGGAATGGGGGTTCATTCTGATGATGTTAGAAGCATTTGGCTTTCCAGAAGAATTATGCAATTGGGTGATGATTCTCCTCAAAGATGCATCGGCCCAAGTGGAAGTTAATGGTTCCCTATCGCAGAATATCACTCTTAGTAGGTCTATTAGACAGGGCTACCCGCTAGCCCCTGCTCTCTTCGTTATTGCCTCTAATGCCCTGTACTACATCCTAAGAGACCTTACCATCTCCCCTAAAGTACAAGGTGTCAAAATTTAGAATGGTGATGAGTTGATTAATGCTTAATTTGTTGATGACATGACACTCTTTATAGAACTTAGTAAACCGAATATGGAGGCTTTGGAGGGCAAAATTAAGTTTTTAGGGGAGATCTCAGGAGCTAAAGTTTCTTAGGTTAAATCTACCATGATTGGTTGGGAGGATCAGCCTCCAGAATGGTTACAATAGTTTGGGGTCCAATGGGGGGGGCCAAATAAGATAGTCAGATATCTGGGAATTCCATTTGCCATCTCACCATTCCTCAAGGAAATGTGGCTATGGGTCAGAAGCAAGATTGATAAAAAGATCAATAAGTGGAATAATAGGTATCTCTCGCTCATTGGAAGAGTGCAGGTGTGTCAAAAAAATTTATCTTCCTATAGCATATACTACTCCTCGGTGTGGATGTTCCCCAACTACCAAATCCTGGAAATTCAAAAAACCATCGGGAACTTCCTTTGGTCCGATGGGAAAGGAAATAAAAAGATGCATTCTGTTATATGGGAATGGTGTCACAAAGAAAAGAGTCTGCGAGGACTAGGAGTAAAGGATTTGAGAATTCAAGGGACTGCTCTTGCAGAAAAGTGGATCTTCCAGGAATTTGATGGCAATGAACCTTGGAAAATTCTGGTAAGAAATAATATCCTGAGGGTTGTACCGAAAAAGGCCAAATCTTGGAAATCCCTACCTTTTTGTGACCTTGTGGCTGGAGACTTTGCAGTCTTAGTGCAAGGCTCGAGTGTCTTCAAGTCTATTTGGAAGGCCTGGGAAAGTATTAGGCCCTTCATCAACAATACTAGGGTCGGCATCAATGAGTTCATCCATGGGGGTAGATCCATTTGGTGGAACCTCTTTCACTCCTCTAGACCTCTTGCCCTTACGCAAGGGTGCTCTGCTAAAGCCTGGGCCGTAAAAGGCATTTGTTGCTTTAGAGACATTATTGAGGATGACAGGCTTCTTAGTTGGGAAATCCTCAGAGGTATATTTGACTTGCAAGATTCCCACAAGAAGACCTATAACATGATGAAAAAAGCTTGCGGTAACCTTTAGTTTCCCAAAAAATGCAAGAATACTAATGACTATTGTAAGGATTTTTTGTGGAATAATACTATACCTATGTCTAATATTAAAGCTATCAATATTTACAAGACTCTAACATATGATGAATCCATTATTTTACATATTAACAAGTTATGGCTTGCAGATTTTTCAATAAAACAGTGGCAGAAGGTGTTTTCAGGATTATGGAGTAGTCCTATAGCACCCAAAGAAAAGTGTTTTAAATGGCTTATGATTATCAACAGGTTGTCGTTCAGAAAAGACCATAATAATTGGGATATTTGCAATGTTTGTAGGGTTCCTGAATCAGTTAGACACATTTTTTTTAATGTAGTATTGCTAGAGAAATATGGTTGTTATTTGGTATCTCTATTCCTAACCAATTTATTGTGCTTGATGTTCTAATTGGGTATATTAAGGGTCTTAAAAAAGAAACTAATCTATGTTGGCATATTATTTCCACTGAAATTTTATGGTATATATGGAAAATCAGAAATGAAGATAAATTTCAAGGCATAGGTAGGGCCCTTACTGAGTCTTTTCGTGGACTCACCCTTCACCGCATTTTCTTGCAAGTCTCTATGACAATGAACATTGAGAATCATAAGTTCCTTAGGTTCATTAAGGATGGAAATTCAAAGATGTACCTTCGTGAGATGGAGAATGGATACAAATGGAGGCAGGTAGCAAGAGGAAAGAAAGACGTTGACCTAGCAATGGAGAGCCTTGGAATAGAGGTTGCCAAAGTCAGAGACCCAGTTAAAGACCATATTCAGATGCTCTCAGAACTACTCAAAGGCAAGCAAGTTGTGTGGATGGAGGATCCCCGAGGGTGGACTACTTGGATGGAAGTAGCTCAGGAGCAGACACTGTTGTGACCTAGACATAGCAATTCAATTCGGCAAATATGAACATTGTGTCTCTTTTTTGAAATTATGCTATATAGTATCATATGTATAACTCTGTACATCTTTGTTTATAGTTCACAGTAATCTGGTAAACTTGTGAAGTTTGGACCTGTGGTCCATGTAGAAAAATGCTACATATTTTTGTAACAGTCTTCTCTCCTTATAAGAAATATCTAAAAAAATGATTACTTGGAATGATTAATTAATTAAATAAATATTTAATTAATATAGAGTGATTTATTTAACATTAATGGTTGAAGAATTAATTAATTAGGTGCTCAAGGTTGATTTAATTGCCTTTGGTTAGGACCTTGGTGATGTTGTCGAGATTAGGGGCCCATGGTTTAGGTGACCATTTTTAGGGTATTACATTTGCCCCTCTTTGAATTAATGTGAGAGCAGTGTGTTGGTTCAAAGAATAGTTGATGTCAAATAGATATCAATTCTGAACTTGATGGATCACAAACCGATGGAGAGCAAGATGTTCAGCTTGATTTGAAGTAATGAAACTGAATAAATTGATTAAAGCGATACCGATCTTGAACTTGATTGAACTAGGACCGTCAAAGAGTGAGATACTATTCTTGAGCTTGATTGACCAAGAAATGAGCATCAATCTCGAACTTGATTGAACGAGATTGAGCGAGAGACGCAACCGATTCCAAACTTTGATTGAACAAGAATTGACTGAGCAAAGGGATAAAACCAATTCTGAACTTGATTGAACAAGAGCCAATTAGCAAGAGAAAATGTCTAGCTTGATTTGATGTGATGAAAATGAACATCAATTTGAAGATTGATTCAAATACGGACAAAAATTGATATGCCCCTAGAGATTGCTCTTTTTGACATCGAAGAATCTCAACTTGATATAACATAATTTACCTAAGACGCCCCTAGTAACAAGGTTTAGTTGATTTTCTTTGTTTGAAAAGATTTTTTCTCAACTTTAGATGAAGATTTAAAAAATTTCTCGACTTTAGATGATGATAATCACTGAAAAGATGTAATGAATGACCCTCGGGAGCGAAATCGAAAGATAGCGAGGGTACAATGATTTTAGGCAATTTTGAAAAGATTAAAAAAGATATAGTGATGATGATTATTTGAGCATGAAGATTGATGTAAGAATTAATTTTGAGATCAGAGTTGAATGGAGCGCAAAATGATGAGGAAACTGACTTGAGGATGAAAGTGCTAAGTGGTCAATTTTGTGAAATTTCGACTAGAAAATTGACGTCAGATTTTGATTTTGATCCCGAATATGGACTCAAGACAGTTGATTTAGACATGGGTACAAATTTTATTTCCATTGGAGGAAGCTTGAAAATCAAGGTTTGAGCTATTTAAGCGGTTCAAGGTGTATTTGTCAATTCATTTTTACCTCTCAAAGCTAAAAACTTGAAAAACCTCCTGCGAAGAAAAATGGCAATTCCGATTCAAGATCATCAATTCAAGCACCAAAGACGACATAATCGACTGCAGAACTATGCCCCAGCATTAAGTGATCAATCTTTAGCCTTTTGAATTTCAGATTTTTTTGAATTTTTGTTAAATTTTTTATTTTTTAATTTCATTTGAAGTCATGTTTATCATTTTATCGTTCAGTGTTATACGTTTTATCGTACAAGTATCTGACATTTTTTATTTTATCGTATGAGCATGTAGGGTTTGTTGTCTGGTGTTTACCCTTCTTTCATACGAGTATGTTCATAAGAGACCATTTAGTCGTGCGACATGATACTGTTTGTCATATGAGACTATTTAATCATTCGACTCGTAGTGTTTGCGCGTATGCGTTTCTGCTTGTATGTGGTAACTCGTATGGAAAACAACAAGTATTTTTGAAGGTCGAAAGAGCAATTTTTTATTTTGCATGTTGTAATTTTGGATTCTTTAGCATGTTTAACACATTCTTAGCGCAAATTGGATCATGTACTGACGATTTGCGCATTCAATTTTTTCAGATTTAGATGTCAGATATGCAGTTTCAGTGCACATTTCCGCTAACGATGAGACTAGTGCATGATTTATCAGACGCACAGAGAGGTCATATAGGGTTATGTGGATTTGGATATTTGTTACAAATGCCTGATATTCATGTGAATCATGGTATGTTGACCGTATTAGTTGAGCGTTTCCATTCTGAGCATAACATGTTTCATTTACTGGTTGGAGAGATGACCATCATGCTAGAGGATATATACAAAATATTGAGGATTTCATTTGCTAGAGATAAGGTAGACTATGATTCTACTCCATGACCAGGTATTTTGGCTCTTAGACATATATTCCATGACGAGACTATCCTTGATCGTGCTATCACTTGGGATGATTTGATGAGCAGGTGTGGTGCAGAGTACCCTTTGGCTTGCATTTTGGTTGGCATGATTGGTTATTTTGTGATGCCTGATAGAGGACAGCAGGGGATGGGGCAGAATGCTAGAGAGGTTGTTGACTCATCTAGTGAGATTAGGTTGGGGTTCATGCTTTCTCGCTCATATGTACCATAAGATGCATGAGATTGTCCATTGGGAGGGGAAGAGCATGGCACCAGGTGTCTTGGTTCTTCAGATATGGGCATGGGAGCATATCTTGGTATGCAAACCTATTGTAGATGATTCTAGAGAGGTGCATCAGCCTATCGTATGTCAGTACTCAGGTTATGTTACACAACCCCATTTGAGCAAGACTAATTTTTGGAGGAGGAAGTTGGATGACTTGATCATTTTAGTATGGAGATCATGTTGGGGTCTAGAGTTGTGGGATGATTGGAGGCCATAGTGGAAATATATGTTTATGAATCAACCTCTCATCAGTAGATTGACTTCTATTATTGAGTGATTTGTAATATCTAGGGTTTTGAGACAGTATGGGAGACAACAAAGTATATCCCAAGAGTTCAAAGTGTATGCTAGATATGGGGAGGAGGAGAGACGAGGATGGGCACTAAGACTATCATATGCGTTGAGCATGCAAGAGTTAGTGGGTTTACAGTTGCAGAGATGGGAGTACCTAGAGGATGTGGTAGATGTGAGGGTATTGCCCCAGTATAGAGATTGGTTTCAGAGACATCCATTTCCTCATTTTACAAATCCTGGAGAGCATGCACCTCTTATAGATGAGGTTGAGGAGGATGCACCAACACAAGTACAGGGACCAGGGTAGGTATAGGGATGGAGAGAAGATGTACCTAGATGGACAGGAGGTGATCATGTTGCTAGTAGCAGCAGGGAAGCAGCGGGAGGTCGATAGCAACAGAGAGGTGAGGGTGGATCCTTAGGAATTGTTGGGGTTGAGGCTGGTGGTTCTAGGGCAGCAGAGGTTGGAGGTGAGGAGCAGAGAACGGCTCCTAGGCAAGTTAGGCAATAGAGGGATGAGCAAGGAGGTGGAGAAGGGGAGATGGGGAGAGAGAAGGCAGTACTAGACGTAGTACGGTATTTGAGGGAGAGGGTGACAGGTTTGAAATCATAGTTGATAGTGGCGCAGACGTAGCTGGTAGAGCGAGACTGATAGATCATTGAGACCAGAGATGAGTGTGATCGATAGATCATAGAGGTGAGAGAAGAGCAAGATGCTCTTTAGTGAGAGGTTTTGCATCAGACGAGTCATGCAACTCATTATGTTGCAGCTTATAGCATAGCGGTCCCAGTAGCATAGAAGGTTATGTTGTATTCTCAATATATGGCTCGATCTGAGGGAGTTAGGGCATCTAGACAGGATGTCAGTCAGTAGGCACCACTTCCTCCACCCAGCGATGAAGGAGAGGCAAAGAGCTAGATTTGTTATATCTCCTAGATTTTGTTATATACCCCATTTTTGTAGCCTATACGATTCTTACTTCGATGAGACATTGTATATGATAGTTGATATCATTTCTACTCTTAGATACTGAGATTATGACGAGATATATGAGCTTTTGATTTGATTTCATTGTACTTTTGTTGATTGATTATGAGATGTCTTTTTTATATGCTTTATTCTATATGTATGCATATTTTTTCAGTATGGATGTATGTAATGGAGATGAATATGGATGTTTGTTTTTTTTTTCTTTTTCATATGCAAATAAATGATGAAAATGAGTAACTAGTAGTGCAAATGTTTATTTTTCATGCAATAATATGAATGCAAATAAATATATAATGAAATGTTTGGATGTATATAAGATGATCATGTATGCAGCTAACATCACAATACACAAGTACTCGATCAGAGAAACGATGATGAAAAAGAGACCACTTAGCTGAGAAATGATGATTGCTTTAGACTCTCATTCAAAAGATAAAGAGATCATTGTTATCACGCTGAAATCACTTGAAATGCATAAAATTTAGAATGAATGCAACCTAAACTTAGTCACTAGATTTGGTATGCTTGTTGGTGTAATTATTTATTCATCTTGGATATTATTACACCTTACTTAAGTTTACTTAGGAAATGCATTTTATAGTAGTTTGGGTATGAGACACTTGGGTGTTTGTGTCACATTGAGATAGTGTGTGTATGAGAATTTCCACCTTTTATGGTGTTCATCTTGTTACTACTCTATCATATCCACTTATTGTGGAGTGATAATTCCACCTTCGGTGGGTGATCCACCTCATGTGGAATATTTTATTGTTTCTCCTACCTATCTCACCTATTTCCTACCTACCCTTGTTTCTTGTTGAGTCACATGTCATGTTTGTGTGCTCACATATCCATATAGCCTTGCCTATATAAGCAGGCTCATCTACATTGTTTGTACAGGCAACTATTGAAAAGTGATTGATGATCCAGTTGATCACATTTTGCATCTTGATAGAATACAGTTTATTCCTATCATCTATTTTTTTCTCTCTTATTTTTGTTTTCCATTGCCTCTAGATCTTGGCAAAATCTCATATGGTATCAGAGCCATTAGAGTGTCATTGGTTTGTCAATTGAGAGAAATTTGATGTTATTTGGGGTTGTGTATTTTGGAGCTTTCTATTGCAGGTTATTACTAAAGCTTGATGAGTCAAATTTGAAGCTACCATTGGATTGAGAAGACCCAAGAAAGTCAGTTTTGTCTTTTCTTTCATCCAAATCAGACTTCGGAGGCTAAATCCAAAGGCATTTGAAGTTTGAAGCTGCGACGGAAATTTTCCAGAAATTATAATTTTGTAGGCAAATTTCAAATAGTGATATCTCACTCATCCAGACTCCTTTTTTCAAGCAATTTCTTTTGGGGGGGGTAGAATTTCGTGATCTGTACTGTGGTGCAAGAGTTTTCTGATTTTTGGATATAGGTTTTTCTAAAATCATGAAATCTCGATTTTTACAACTTTGGAGGCTTCTTTTGGGCTCATATGGACACCTTTTCAAGTGCCATTTTTTTTAAAAGTGAGTAATTTTTTGTCTAATTTCATAATCTGCTATTTGTTTGTAGTGATTTTGACTAGAAATTGTACTTTCAGTACTTGGTCATTTTTTGGCCTATTTGGTACTTGTATTTTTCTTGGATCTCAGTTTAGATCACTAGCAATATTTGTTGAAGTCTCTTATATCTCATTTTGAGAAGTTGTAAAATTTTAATCAAAAGTCCACCTTGCCTTGTTTTTCAAGTGTCCTAATGTACACACTCTAAGTATAAAGTGCCAAATCATGACTTTTGGGGGGGTTGCTTGATTGAGTAATTTGGGGGGGGTGTCTTGTGTGATTGTACCTCTCTCTATCTTGTGGTTTTTCCTTTTTGCTGCTATGGTTTCTCCTAAGTTTCCTCTCTTAACTCCTCATAATTATGCTACTTGGAAAATTGATGCATGGAGTAAACTTATGAAAAAAGGACTAACTCATTATATTGATGGAACTATTGTTACTCCCGCTGATCATAAGGTCGATCATGCTAGTCACTTGGTTTGGCTCACTAAAAATATCATGGAAATTGGTACCTTAAGAAAGTATGTATCAAAGGATCTCATTTTTAATAATGAGAAATGTACTCTAATCAAGGATGCTTGGCAAAAGTTTTAAGACTTGTATGGTCAAGTTGATGAGATTAGGGGATATTAGATTGATAGTGATCTCACCATATTAGATCCCAAGAACTTTGATACTATACAAGATTATGTCACTAAAGCAAAAGAATTAAGGGAACAACTCAAATATTGTGGCATTGATATAAAGGATACTCAATTGATCTTCAATTTGATGGACAAGCTTCCACAAGAATATGCAGCATTTGTTTCTAGTTTCCAAACCCATAGGATGACAATGGGTTCAAGCTACACAATGCCTACATTTGATGCTTTCGCCAAAATATTGATGATGGAACAAACTAAGTTGATAAGAATGGGAATTCTTAAGACTTATAAGTCTTAAGCATTAGTGGAAAATCAAGGGAACAAAGGAAATCAAGGAAAGGACAACTCCAACAAGAAGAAATGGCAATCAAAGCCTAAGGAAAAAGCACCATCTTCTCCACATCAAGGAGATTCATCCTCTTCCAAGAGGGACAATTCACCAAAGAGGGAGAGACCTACTTGTGCCTATTGTAAAAAGTTTTGTCATGAGGAGCATCGTTGCCATTCTAAGAAGATTGATGAGGTCACACACATCCTCAAAAAGCATAATATTGATTTTCCTAATGCCTACAAGAAGGATGATTCATCAACTTTTACTTCCTCACATTCAAAAGGGAAAGGGCAAGCATTCATGTCTTCTACAAATGGGAAGACTCACTCTTTTGGGACAAGAAAAGGAAAATCTCTTTGTGCTACTACAAGTCTTGATTTGGGGAGGGCTTCTAGATCCAGGGGCTTCTCATCATATGGCATCTAATCAGTCTATGTTCTCTTCATTTGAACCTTGCACCATATCACAGATTTTGATGGGCAATCATACATACATGGATGTGATTGGGAAAGGAGCTATTTCCATTGGGGATAACTCCTTCAATGATGTGTTGTGTGTACCCCATTTGACAAACAATCTACTTTCCATCTATCAAATCACACATGGCACAACTAAGAGAATTGTGGAGTTTGCACCTGAGTTAGTTTTCATTACAGACTTGGAGACTAGAGCTATCATTGTGATTGGGGTGGTTGATCATGCATCTCGATTATACTCTTTTTCAAATTTTGTTGATGATGATGATTTCACATATGATGATTCTACACATGATGATCACACTTCTTGTGATGATTCATATTTTGAGGAGAACTTTGGGTACTTGAACTTGGGGATTCTCACATGTGACCCCATTCTTGAGCCTTGTGTTTCATCTCCTCCTATTGATATCATATCACCTATTGCACCTAATGATGCAGCTAGTGCGAAAGTTTTGCCTTCTTGTAATTCAGTGCAGCAGGATATTTCATGTCTTCCAACTTCAGATTCATGGGATGACTACTTGACAAACATTGCAGGTTTGTTTGTGGAATCCTACATTGCAGATTTGGGAGACATCATTGATGATATTCATCTTCTCTTTGATGAAGATGATCCTTCTTCGATTGTTGCAAGGGATCACTCTAACCCTCTTGTTAATTTTCTACATGATTGTGGATACTTATGTACAACAGTTGGAGGAGGTCTCTCTATCCTTTGAGGAGACATGTGAGTCTTTTGGAATTGTTCTACTTTCTTCTCCACTAGATATTGGAGTACCTTTTTCAGTAGTGTGGAGCAGTTTACCACCTTTGGAGGGGGTATCTTTTAGCATCGACATGGGGACACTTGAGCAGTTTTCTGAGACTTCATTCATCATGAGTTTTTTTCATACATCTTCCCTTCATGATTGGGGAGACTTCATCGATCCACCTTTGGTTTTGTTTCTTCCTAAGGGGAGGAATGTTGTTCGACATTCTTGGAGTAGTTTCTTCATTCATTCTCGAGCTTCTATCATTGGTGTAGATTCTACATTGAGGGGGGGGTTCCTAGCTTCACTTCTTCTCTCATATGGGGGAGACTTTTTCCTCACATGGGGTTCTGTTCCTCACATACTTCTATGAGAGTTCTGTTGTATCTAGCTTTCATCTCTCTTTTGGGGAAGGGTTTTTTCCCATTGGGTTTTTCTCTCTTTCCCCACTTTGTGAGAGATTTCATTGCATTGGTTTGCATGCATTTGCATTTGTACATGGTACCTAACATGGCCTTGTAGTCGGGACCCATCATGCATTGCTTATTTGCATTATAAACTTAGTGCATTCCCCTAAGTTGCACTTAAGGGGGTGTTGGTGTAACTATTTATTTATTACACCTTACTTAAGTTTACTTAGGAAATGCATTTCATAGTAGTTTGGGTATGAGACACTTGGGTGTTTGTGCCACATTGGGATAGTGTGTGTAGGAGAATTTCCATCTTTTATGGTGTTGATCTTGTTACTACTCTATCATATCCACTTATTGTGGAGTGATAATTCCACCTTCGGTGGGTAATCCACCTCATGTGGATTATTTTATTATTTCTCCTAACTACCTCACCTATTTCCTACCTACCCTTGTTTCTTATTGAACCACATGTCATGTTTGTGTGTTCACATATCCATATAGCCTTGCCTATATAAGAAACAATTAAAAAAGAAGAAACATCAGCTAAGCAACAAACACAAGCAAACATGAAATGGAAAAAGAAGCAAGCTTCAAATCAACAAGAGAAACAAACTAAAAGCATCTCTCAAGAAACATTAAATCTCAATCAAAACAAGAAAGAAGATAATATAAGTCCAGGAGAACTCATAGAAAATTTGACAGAACTTAATCTCACTCTTGAAGAAGCTGAATATGAACGAAGAAAAGATATAGCTAGAAAAGTAGAAGAAATGTTATATGAACAAATCTGTAGATTGCAAGCTCCAAGTGATATAGATTCTAATGAATGGGAATGGGATTCCTATCACTCTGAAGAATAAACTAAAGAAAATTTCTTTGAAGGAGATGTAGAAGTCAATATAGTTCACACGTATGCAGGACAAATGTCAGGAACTAGTTCACTTGAACTAGAATCACATTCGGCTGACTTGGACTTAACCGAGGATGATCAGGAATTTCTTACATGAGTTCATTCTGATGAGAGTACCATTCTAGACATCAACATACATATTGAAAAATTTGATACATCTATCATGACCCTTGAAACCCTCGAAACATCCCAACATGAATATCCCTTATCTCTAATCCACCCTGAGCTTATTGATTGGGAAGATGAAGGACATACCACCATTTATACCTTTCCAAATGACCATGCCATATCTATATATCTTAATGCAATCGAACCCATAACAAATTTCACCAAGAATTCTAGCAATGCATCTTCCAATCAAGTGGGTGCCAAATCTCCTAGTCACAAAAGTGAAAATAAAGAAAAGAATATCAAGTCTAATGCTGAAAACCATTTATTGGCAATATTAGATCCGGAAAAAGTTAAAATAAAGGATGAATCTAATGGTGAAAACCTCCTTGAGGCACCAGAAGATGGGAGATTTGACACTTTACCTGAGCATTATCAAGAAAGGTCATACATTTTGATTGAACCAACAAAGGCAGTTAACATTGGCACAACAGAACAACCAAAGATTCTTCATCCAACAATTTCTTTGTCTGAGCAAGAAATACAACAATATGTGGAATTCTTCAAACAACGGAAAACCATTTTGCCTAGTCATATGCAAACATGCCAAGGTTAGATCCAGAGCTTATTATGCATCACTTAAATGTTAGTCCAGGAGCCAAACCAGTCAAACAGAAGTTAAGGAAAATGCATCCACATATTGCTCTTCTAGTCAAAGCATAACTAAAGAAATTACTGGATGTAGGATTCATCAGACCTATAGCTTATCCTCAATGGGTATCCAACATCGTTCCTATTTCAAAACTAGATAAAAGCATCAGAATATGCACAAACTTTAGAGATCTTAATAACGCATGTACAAAGGATAACTTTCCTTTGCCTAACATCAACATCATTGTAGATTTAACTGTTGGACACTCCATGTTCTCTTTAATGGATGGTTTCTCCGGATACAATCAGATCAAAATAGCACCCGAAGATCAAGAAAAGACAGCTTTCACATGTCCATGGGGTACTTTTTGTTGGAACGTCATGCCTTTTGGATTAAAGAACGTAGGTGCTACATATCAAAGAGCTATGACAACTATATTTTATGACATGATGCATACATTCATGGAAGACTATGTGGATGACATTTTGGCTAAATCATACAACAAAGAAGAGCATATATAAATACTGGAAAGGATATTTGATAGGTTAGAACCATACAAGCTACGGCTAAATCCTAAGAAATGTGCCTTTGGTGTTACTTCAGGAAAGCTATTGGGATACATTGTTTCAGCTAGAGGTATAAAAGTGGATCCAGCTAAGGTAAAAGCAATAATGGAAATGGCATCTCCCAGGAATATCGGTCAACTAAGATCACTCCAAGGAAGACTCCAGTCAATCAGAAGTTTTTTTTCTCAACTAGCAGATAAATGCCAACCATTTACTCATCTATTGCACAAAAATTTTCATTTCAAGTGGGACCACCATTGTGAGGACGCATTCAACAAGATCAAGGCTTATCTCATATAACCACCCGTCCTAATGTCACCAATTCCAGGGAAGTCGTTATTACTCTATGTATCAACCACTGAAACATCATTAGGAGTTTTGCTTGCACAATAGGATAATGAAGGAAAAGAATGAGCTATCTACTACATTAGCAAAACACTAGTAGGATATGAGATCAACTATTCACCAACAGAAAAAGCATGCTTGACAGTATTTTTTGCTTCTCAAAAATTACAACACTATCTACTATCTCACTCCATCAAGTTAATAGCTAAAATCAATCCTCTGAAATATTTACTCAGCAAAGAAACATTAATAAGATGACTAGCAAAATGGATCATGATCCTGAGTGAGTTTGATATTAAGTATATTGACAGAAAAGCTATCAAAGGACAAGTTATTGCAGACCAACTAGAAGAGGCACCACTTCAAGATGATCATCCTTTACAAATTGAATTTCCTGATGTTGATATCCTAACAGTCACAACAAAAAATGGCAATTATACTTTGATGGTTCATATACACTGCATGGATCAGGAGCAAGCATTCTATTCATCACACCACAAGGTCATACAATTCCAAAAGCATACAAATCAAACTTTCCATGCACCAACAACACAACATAGTATGAAGCTTTGGTTACACGTATTAAAATGGCTATAGAATGGAACATTATACAACTTCAAGTCTTTGGAGACTCTCAGCTCATCATTAATCAAATTAATGATGACTATCAAACAAAGGATGAAAAGCTAATGCCTTATAAAAAGATGGTTTACGATATCAAGAAATACTTTATAGAAATAACCTTTTAGAAAATTCAAAGGCATGACAACAAAGTCACGGATGCCATGGCTACAATTGCTTCTCTCCTTCAGACACAAGAAAATCAACAGCGTTATGAATTCCTGGTGGAAGAGTTGTTTTACCCTGCCTATAATTGCCATGATTCCCAAACCATCTGTCAACTTATTGGACATGATTCCTCCGGCTATGGCCAAACTTACACATACCTGAAAGATAACACCCTACCTCCCAACTTATCGAAGAACCAAAAGAGAAACTTTATTTGCCAATCCTCCCATTTTACTCTCATCGCGGATACCCTTTTTAAACGAGGTCTAGATGGCACTCTCTTAAGATGTCTCGAACAAGAAGAATCTGAGAAGGCCTTACATGAAGTCCATAACGGAATTTGTGGCACTCATTCAAGTGGTCTTACCCTTTCAAAAAAACTCATACGCTTGGTCTATTATTGGCCACCTATGGAACGAGATTCTTTTCAAATAGCCAGAACATGCAAACAATGTCAGATCCATGGGAATTTGTTTCATGCACCAGCACAAGAAATTCATGTTTTGGCAACATCTTGGCCTTTTGGCCAATGGGGTCTTGATCTAGTAGGAAAAATAAATCCTTCTTCATCTAATGGTCACAAATTCATCTTTGTAGCTATAGAATATTTCACAAAATGGATTGAGGCAATACCTCTCATCAATATCACAGGAAAACAAATTGTTGCATTTATCTTGAATTACATCATCTGTCATTATAGAATACCAATGACCATTATCACTAATAATGGGCGACTATTCAAGAATCAAGATGTACAAGAACTATGTGATAAATTAAAAATCCAACACAGATTCTCCACACCCTATTATCCACAAGGAAATGGGCAAGCAGAAGCATCAAACAAAACTATTCTGAAAATCCTCCAAAAGATAGTGAATGATGCTAGCAAAGATTGGCATATCCAATTAAATCCTGCTCTATGGGCTTACCGTACCAATAGCTGCACACCAACAGGTGCCACACCTTTCTCTCTTGTATACGGATCAGAAGCCATATTGCCAATCAAAGTAGAGATACCTTATCTTCATGTATCATTAAAAGGTCTCATCCTAGATGAAGAACAACGAGTATCTAGACTACAAGAGTTAGAATTGATTCATGAACGAAGACAAAATGCCTTTGATCATTTAAAGGTATATCAGCAATGAATGTGTCAGATCTATAATCACAAGGTCAAACCACAAATCTTTCAAGTAGGGGAACTAATACTAAAAGAAAATCTACGCAACCAGGCAGATCGAGAAAAGAAAGGAAAGTTTGAACCAAATTGGTTAGGTCCATTTGTGATCACAGCAGCATTTGGATCAAAAGCATATCAGCTATCAACACAAGATGGAGATCAGCTTGAGGAACCCATCAATAGCATGCATCTGAAGAATTTCTATGTCTGAAAAAGCAGAAAAATCCAAAAATAGTGAAAAAGCAGAAAAAATCAAAAACAATGAAAAATCAAAAAAATCAAAAACAGTGAAAAAGCAAAGAAAATCCAAAAAAAATCAAATATGAGAAAAAGTGCAATAAAAATAGATGGTGAAAATTTGGCAAACAAGCGTTATCTATCAGCTAGCTCTTCCATCTATTAGTTCATGCATCTTCCTGCTTGCATTCATTTTCCATCAACGCTATCCTTATGCATCATAAATCTTTTGTACATACGCAGGTATTGCAACTGCTCTCTCACCATGGTTTGGATCATTGGGTATATCATACTGAATTTGTTTCTAAGCTTGGGGCAAAATCTTGCGCTTAGCTGGGGGCAAAACTTTGGATCAATTCTGAGCTTAATCAAACAGGTAGAACAAATAGTTAGACAAATCTTATCAGGCAAAAACTGTGACATATCCAACATTGAACACGAGATCAAATTATCAACAATCAAACTATCACAAAGTCAGTCTAAACACATGGATGATATATTTTGGATAATGATTTTAATATGATGGTTCAACTAACTTTGCTATATTGATTTTCGCTATCATGATTTCTGAGTGACTCCAGGATGTCTTTGACTAGAGGAACAAGGAAGAAACATGATATTTTTCTTGTTTGTTGTCTGAAAATTAATCATTAATATGTGCAAATTTGTCTCAGGACATGATCATCATAGTATCATCAAAGACATTTCTGATCTGCGTATTGAAATTATTAATACTGCCTATTTTACGCAAGCAACACTCAAGTCATGTCGATTCAACTATACCTCGATGCTTGTGTTAACTTACCATATCAAAATTTAGGATCATGGTTTAATTATACCATCAATTTTTGCACTCACTTCCCACTTTTAAAGAGCTCAATGATGACAAAAATGCAATAATCCAGTGACTGGTCTGGTCGTAGATTTGCATCTCATTTGCATTAGCTTTGCATTTAGCTTGCATTTCATTCTCGCATGGGATCTCGTGTGCTCCTTTTACCTAAGGTTAAATCTATCATAGGAATAATCAAGGTATCATCACAAGTGTATACGAAATCAGACTGATGACTCATATCTCTCCAGATATTGTCGACCCAGCAAAAATCTTATGCTACCCTCTCAACAGAACCAACATTAGCATATCCGAATCTTTTTGCAACTTGATATCAATAAACTATTAGTTCTTTTCAATCTTATCAATTCTATCAATAAATCACATCTAAATCGATTTTCTCATGTCTTTTATAGGATGTATCTTTCCTGAAACCAGACGTTCTAATCATGTCTTATAGAGGATATATCATTCCTAAAACTAGACACTTTGATCATCTTTGTCTTATACAAGAGGTGGCATTCGTGAAACCAGACATTCTGATCATGTCTTATATAGGATATATCATTCCTAAAACAAGACACTTCGATCATCTTTGTCTTATACAGGAGGTGTCATTCCAGAATCCAGACTGAATCTGGATCTTATCAATCAATCAAGCTTTATCAATCATTAAGAACCACATCACCATGATTGTAGAACTCGCATTTTCATCAATTATAGTTGCAGACATCAAATCATCTCCAATCAAGACATCAATTTCTCAATCATCCAAAAACTCCAAAGATCAATTATCTCAATTGATCTCCTGAGGGGGCATCATCATATCACAATTTATCAATCAAGAGCTGGGGCATCCTATCGAACCAATATCATCATCAAAATGATATTATTCTTTGAATCAATGCGTCATCACACCTCACTTCAAAGAGGGGCAAAATGTATACACCTAAAAATCGTCTGAAGATAATTAATTGAATAATCAATTATTTAATTAATCTCCCTCCCCAATTTAATTGAATTCATCAACAATTTGATTAAAATCCCCTTTTCATCTACTTATTAATAAATCTAAGGATTTATTTAATAAGTTCATTTTCATAATTCCCTTTAATTAATTAATTCAAATTAATTAATTCCCCCCATCAAATTCATTTCTTCTAAATCCCCTAATTAATTAAAATAAATCAATTTATGAGTTGTTGAGATTAATTAACCTTTTCCTATTATTTGAATTTTTAAATTCAAATTCTCCTAACTTCTAACCACCTAACCTAACCCCTTGTAAACCTAACTCATTTCATCTAACCCCGGGTTTAATTAACCATCCTAGCTTGCACATCCTAACCACCATGTCCCCTTTCCTTTAACACTTTACCCTCTCATGAGTAAATCTTTGAGACACTTGTCACTAAGTGTTCCCTTTCATCTAACCTCTTCTAGAAGCTTCTTGACACTTGTCACCATGGAGATGGCATTGTCCCCTTTCATCCAACCTCTTCTAGAAGCCTCTTGACACTTGTCACCATGGAGATGACATTTCCACCTTTCATCCAACCCCTTCTCCTACCAACCTCCAATTGTTCCCTTTAATCCAACCTCTTTGCCAACCTCCTCCAATTTAACCATTGATATCTTCAGACTTAATCTTGACCGTTGATTCCTGCCACCTCACCTCTGGCCTTGGAAATCCTATAAATAGACCCCATTTTGGAGAAATAATCATCCCATCTCATTTGCATTTGAGCATTGTTACTATAGTCATATAGCTCTTAGTTTCTCATTTTAGCATTGTTATCATGATCAATTTTAGCTTAAATCTTATCTTATTTTTAGCTTAATTGCATCTTCATTCTAGCTTATTTTCTAGAATAATCATAGAATCATATAGCGTAAATCATTATCTCATCTAGATTATGCATCTTCATCATTTAAATCCTCCATTTAAGTGTAGTCAAGTCACTGGAATTTGCATAACCAGATCTGAGAGCAAAATTCATACTCGCATTTACTAGGAGGCAATAGATCAATTAGCTATGGTTTTATCTTTCATTGATTAATTTTCTAACCATCTCTTGTAATGATTTATTGAGTGTTTTGTGTTGCAGCTGCAGGTATAATAGGTACACACTTCATAGGCACGACACCTGCAAATGATATAGCTAAGGATGAACATTTCCACTTGTTTACCGGCTGCTTTGATTAGCGGAACCGCTTCAACCCACTTAGTGAAGTACTTAGTGGCAGTTATGATAAACTTGTGTCCATTAGATGATGTAGGATAGATTTGGCCGATGAGGTCAAACACCCATTGCTGAAAAGGCAAGTGTATGATAAAAGGTATTAGATCCCTTGCTGGAGCATGTATGAGATTCTCATGTAGTTGACACTTCTCACAAGTTTTAGCAAATTTTATAGCATCTTTTTTCAAATCTGGCTAGTAGTAGCAGGCCCTAAGCAGTTTTCGAGCTAAAGTTAGACCATTTGAATGAGATCCACAAATACATTCATGCACTTCAGATAATGCACGTTGAGACTCTTCAGTTTCTAGACACCTAAGCAAAGTACTATTCAAACCTTACCTATACAAATCATTAGCGATGATGACATACCGTGAAGCATTTTGAATAAGGTTTATTTTTTCATTACGGGTAAGATTAGCAAGAATAATTTGGTCACATAAGTAAGAGTAAATATGGTTGTAGCAAGATGAGTCATGTCCAATGATATAACAGACCATCTGGGAATTAGAGGAATCATAAGCAGGATAATGTAACTCTTCCACCAGGAATTCATAGCGAAACTTATTCTTGTAGATGTAGTATAGATGCCAAGGTAGCCATAGCATTTGTTGCTCTATTTGTTGATATGGGAATCTGCTGAAATGATACAAAGGTAAAGTATTTCTTGAGGTCATCAACCATTCTCTTATATGGCATCATTTTTTCATCCCGAGTTGGATATATCATTGATCTAGTTGATTATCAGTTGAGAGTCTCCATAGATGTGTAACTCAACAACCTTCCATTCAATAGCTAGCTTGATTCCATTTACCAAGGCTCCATATTCTGCAATATTGTTTGTGCAAGGAAAGAGGATCTTGTAAGCCTTTGGGATTGAATATCTTTTAGGAGTGATAAAAATAATTCCAGCACCAAAACCTTGTTGAGTGAAA
Source organism: Cryptomeria japonica (assembly GCF_030272615.1). Taxonomy (NCBI): domain Eukaryota; kingdom Viridiplantae; phylum Streptophyta; class Pinopsida; order Cupressales; family Cupressaceae; genus Cryptomeria; species Cryptomeria japonica. The sequence goes on along the minus strand of NC_081407.1, from coordinate 491,063,391 downwards.
GATCCGTCAAAGAACATTTTCCAGGATCGCTGAGTAAGGTGCATGATGGATTCATCCGGAAATTCTATGTGCAAAGGTTGATTGTCTTGAAGTGGAGCATTAGCAAGTTGATCTGCAATGACCTGTCCTTTGATAGCTTTGTGTTATATATATTCAATATAAAATTTTGTGAGAATCATGACCCATTTAGCCAATCTCACTACAAGTGTTGCCTTGCTAAAAAGATATTTGAGCGGATCTATCTTAGCCACTAGTTTGTTAGAATGTGCTAGCATGTAATGTCCTAATTTTTGTGATGCAAAGACCAATGCCAAATAATCTTTCTCTATGATAGTATAGTTCATCTCATAGGACACCAAGGTCTAGCTGATATAATATATAGCTCTTTCCTTTTTATTCTTATCTCATTGTGCCAAAAGTGCCCCCAATGATGCATCAGTAGCTGATATGTAGAGAATCAATGGCTTGCCTTGAATTGCTGGCATCAATATAGGTGGATTAGAAAGATATTCCTTGATCTACTTTAGATGTTGTTCACAATCTTCATCCCAGTTATATGTGACTCCTTTCTGTAATGCCTTTGTCATTCTTTAGAGGTGACATTTCTACTATACCCTTAACCTTTTCTGGATCCACTTCAATTCCTTTCATTGAAACAATGTATCTTAGGAGCTTACCAGATGTAACTCCAAATGCACATTTCTTGGGATTCAATCTGAGTTTGAATTTTTCCATCCTGTCTAAGATTGGACCTAGTTCTGATAGATGGTTTCTTTTCATAGATTTTACTAGAGTATCATCAACATAGTCCTCCATATTTTTGTGCATCATATCAGAAAAATTGTTGTTACAGCTCTTTGATAAGTAGTGCTTGTGTTCTTTAAGTCGAAGGGCATTACATTCTAGCAGAAAGTTCCCCATGCATAGGTGAATGTTGTTTTCTCTTGATCCTCGGGTGCAATTTTGATCTGATTGTATCCGAAAAAACCATCCATTAGAGATTACATTTCATAGCCAGCAGTCATGTCCACTATCATGTCTATGTTGGGCAGTAAAAAAACATCTTTTGGACAAGCTTTCTTTAAATCTCTAAAATCTATGCAAACACGTATTGATTTGTCAGGTTTGGAAACAATTACAATACTAGATAGCCACTCGACATAATCAGTTGCTCTGATGAATCCATCTTTTAGTAATTTTTCTAGCTTGGCCTTAACAAGTAATGCAATATGAGGATGCATTTTTCAAAGTTTTTGCTTAACAGGTTTGACTCTAGGAGTGATAGAAAGATGTTGCATTATGAGGTCAGGATCTAGACCCAACATATCAACATATGTCCATGCAAAATTGATCTTCTTTTTCGTGAAGAAATCAGCAAATTCTTTTAGTTCTTCAGCTAACAAGGATTGAGCTACATGTATGATGTGTTGAGCTTCTTTTGTTCCAATGTTTATTGGTTGTGTAGGTTCTATCAGAACTGATGATCACTCTTGAAAGTGATCAAGCAAAATTTCAAGTATCTCACCTTTAGGCACCTCAGAGAGGTTTTCACCGTTAGGTACGCCCTTTATTTTTACTATTTTTAATTTTGACACCGCCACAATGTGGTTTTCGCCATCAGAACTCTTTTTTTTCTTTTTTTATTTTTGCAACTAAGATACTTGACATTTGTTGTTGTCATGTTCTCACTTTTTTCATTGGTGGAAGAGTCCATTTTTTCAACTGCATTAAGATAATAGACTAATGTATAGTCATTGGCAAAGGTAGGTATATTGAAAGGTTGATCTTGGAGAGTACAGTCAATAAGCTCAAGATGTACCAGGAATAAAGATTTAACAGGTTCAAGGGAATTCACAGTATTATTATCACAACCTCGGACCGACAAGTTGAGTTCTAGAAGACTACCTTGCGTAAGTGTATCAAGACCGAGACCATCTTGAGTTAGAACATGATAATCAAAGTTTACATTAGTATTTAGGGAACCTAACCTAGCAGACCTACCACTAGCATCGTCCTCTACTTTGGACTGGACTACATATCATGGTTCAATAGTAATAGGGTTAGCAGATAGAGTCTCGACATTCATGACGAAGTAGTCATAGTTTGGTGTCAAATAGGTAATGTCATAAATAGATCTTATTTCAAAGTGATCAGAGTCAGAAGATGAAGCCTCTGACTCTTCTTCAAGTGGCTTAGTGAAAGCATGTATAGTATCAATATCTACATCTTTGATTCTGCAAGTTCCTTCATGATTTGGTTCAATGATCCCTTGTAGTTGACATACCCATTGGCATATCCTTGATGACTTTGTTAGTCTCTGTCACCTTTCCCATTCAACTTCCTCTGGAATAACGATCGACCCTGCTTCTGTAGCCTCCAATTCTTCATTTGTAGTCCCATACCTTATTTTCTCTATCTCATTAGAGGACGATATGGTAGGTGAATAATTTTCTTGTGCTCTTCCTTCTTTCAGTTGTTATTCATAGTCTTCTTGTCTTTTTAGTCTGATTTCCTCTATTTCCTTTTGCAGTTTCAAGTGCATTATCTATTGTGCTTTGTCTATGATATCACTAGGTTCTTCAAGAGTTTCCTTAGTAGATGCATCTGAGAGAGGCTCTGGACCCCATTTATACTCATTCGAGTCAGTTTCTAAATCCTCTACTTGCATTCTTACTATATATGTGACCGGAATATTTAGTGGTGCAAACAATTCTTTAATACCTTCCATCTCTTCTCTCATATCTTCTGGGATATCTACTCCTTGTAGTGCTATTCCTGATACAGTTGGAACTTTATTACAAGCTTCTTCTTCTATCTTGATTGCCAATTCTTCTTGCTCTTTTTTATACTCATCCTGACTTTGCTCAGTATTTACTTCTTGTGATGTTTAATGTAGTACCTTTTTCCTCCACTTAGACTGATGATGAGTAGTATGTTTTTTATTTGATGACTCCCCTAGATGGTATCCAAGTCCAGCTTTATCATTTGTAGACTTAGTTTGTATCTTAATAGGTTCAACAATTCCTTTTTGATGCTTGCCTAGAGGACCAGTACCTGAATATCCCATACATTGAATCATCGTATAGCCTCGACCATATTGTTCAGGGGAAATCTCACAGTGTTGCACTTCTTTGTTTTCACTTTCTTCTTTGAAAAGCCATTTGAGAACATCCTCCTCTTCTATTTCATCTGCAAGGGAAGTAGAGGACTGTACAAAAATACCATCATAAATGACATTTGGAGTTGAAGTTTGTGGCTTCATAACCTCATATGGTTTTCCAAACTATCTTGGCGATGGAGGAAGAGACATTAGCGATAGTACAGGTTCTCTTTTGTATCCATCTATGCCAGTACCTATGATTTCCAGTTTCTTTTATGTCTTTCATCAAAGTTTTAGAACTTTCAGCTACAGAGGTTGCTCTGTTATGGGGAACAATGGTATCAATACACTGTTTCAATGCATTACAGGTGTAGCTTGTATTAGCAAGAATACTGACTTCAACTCTATTATAAGGGAATTTCAAACACTGATTGTATGTAGATGGTATTGCTTTCATTTCATTAATCCATGGCCTACCCAGCAAGATATTGTAGGAAAGAGGAAGGTCAAGCACCTGAAAAATAACATCTCTTTCTACAGGTCCTACCCTGATCAGTAATAGCACCATACCTTTAGAGGTTATCTCTTCTTCATCATAAGCTTTGATTGTTATTCTATTTGTTGGATCAATGATATTTTTCAAAAAAAACCCAACTGTATCAGTAAATTGGAGGTACAAATATTCAACCCAGTGCCTCCATCTATCAAAACATGTTTGACTCGATGTTTATGGATCATAGCTTTGATGTGTAATGGTTGGTTGTGTGGGTGATTCAGTGGATTGTCATCTTCTTCAGAGAAGGTGAGGTAATGAGGCGAAGTCAGGTGACCCACCATAGATTGAAATCGATCCACATCTAAATCTTTAGGGACGTTAGTAGTGAGCAAAGCTTTGTCCTGGATCTCTATATGAGCAAAAGAGATCTTAAGAAGTTCAAAATTGGAGATTTGAGCGGTAGTACGTTTTAATTGTTCGACAATGTTGTAACCAGGAAAGGCTGATGAAGCGAGTTGCTTAGATTTAGTCGTGATCATATCTAGTTGTCTGTTTGAAGAAGTTGGTAGGTTTGATGTTATTTGATCAGGAGTTGAGGAACTAGCTCCTTTGAGAGTAACCTTCTTTTGAGTGTGGTTCACAGCATTTGCATTTTGCAATTTATTTTGTTTATCTTTGACTATGATCATGTTGCAATACTCAAATTGGGAAGATTCAATCATGTTGGTGACATTGTCATTATTGGCGTAGGTGTATTTGACTTTGGCACCTCCTTTAGATTTAGAGGGTTCTCCTTGCTCATAAGCAGGAAAAGGATCTTTAAAAGCTTTATGATAAGCATTGGTTGATGACTTCCAACAATAATTTTTCCAGCATCGATAAGGTCTTGTATCTTGTGTTTGAGTTTCATGCAGTTGTTTGTTGTATGACCCTTGTTTTGATGATATTCATAGTACTCATTTCCCTCCACCATTTGGGTTTAATTTTTGGATCATATGGTTTAGAGTTGTTAGGCAATGTGATTAGATCATTTGCCAATAGAGTCTTAAGATCCGATTCATACGATTCTTCCAAAAGAGTGAAATCGTGTTTAGGCTTTGAAATCCAAGGCTTCTCTTTAAACCACTCTCTTGATTTCTTAGGAGGGTTTTCCGTTGCACTTTTAGCTACTTTGAAGGCTTGTGTGCCGCTAGCCAAATTAAATATTGTAGGTTTTGATTTTGGTTTAACAGTATCCACCACTCTATCATTAACAACATTTCTATTGTTATCTTTGTCATATTTCCAATATTTGTTCTTTTCTTTGGAACTAGAGCCTTGTTGTGTTTCTTTATAAAGTGATATATCTCCTTTCTTTATAAGCACATCTTCCATTATGAGGGCACTATCTACCATTTTGTTGAATGAAGGGTACACTTGCATTTGGATATTGTATTTCAATTAAGGGATTAGGTTATTGACAAATATGTCTATCTTCTCAGAATCTGGGATAGGTCATGAATATCTAGAGAACATCTTTCTCCAACGTTGAAGGAAAGTGAGAAAAAGTTCTCCTATTTTCTGTTTGGTATTGCAAAGCTCGATCATGGTGACTAGATGATGAATTTTATTGAAGTATTGTTGGAGAAACAATTCGACTAATTCCTCAAAAGACTTAATTCCCATAGGTAGGCTTGAAAACCATTCCATAGCTTGTCCTCCTAAACTCCTCAGGAAAATTCGCATGAGATACATATGTTCATGCATGAACTCCATATATAAAGCAAAAAATTCTCTAACATGGTCTTGAGGATCCACGTTACCATCTGTGTGGGGGAAAAAAGCGAGACTAGGTTAACATGCTCTAATCCTACCTTTTGACACACATTACGGAATATGAAAGAGCCTAGAGATATCGCACAATTGGCTACTTCTTTTTGTGAAAGAGACAGCCACGGGATATCTATTAGGATTTCTATTCCCTTGTTGAAATTGTAAGATCAAGTAATGCAAGTTCAAACCCTAATCCCAAAATGCAAGTATGAACTAATAACAAGATTGCAGAATTGAGATTAAACAATGAATAGCTGTAAATACAAGGATGAAATAAGAATGCAGATGTGTACCCGGAGTCAAAATCGGACTAAAAATGTTCGGGTCGGGGGCGCGGGTGCCACTGTCCTGAAAACTGCACCGGAAACTGCTGTTCTGCACTCTGGAACACTGTCGGAAAGCTATCTGCAAACTGTCTGTCCGGAGGACCAGGGCGCCCAGTGCCTCTGTCCCAAGGACCAGGGCGCCCAGCGCCCCTGTCCTGGCAGGACCAGGGTGCCCAGCACTCCTATCCCAGTCTTCTGCTCTGCAATTTGATACAGAGTGTTGTCTCGACCTTCTCTCTCCGGATCTGTATCCCGCGGCGTCGTCTGAATCCCAAAACCTGCAATGATATCTGAAAAGGGGTGTATGGGCGGCTATATAGGGTTTTGCCTTAGTCAAACCCCCGCTTCGGTGATTTCCACTTCCACAAATAGCCAAGTTGTTTTGTAAAATGTATTGTGTGTGCAGACCTAGTGTGTGTGCAAGGTCCTAAAATGCAAGAAAGCAAACTAGAGCAACCTAGAAAGTAAACCCTAATTGCTTGTAAATGATAGTGTAAATGCTCTAAATCAAGATGCAAAGTGATCTAAAGCATGAATAAATGATGTATTGAAGCTTATGTGAGGACATGAAAACAACATGAAATCATACCCAACCCTCAAGGGAGGAGTACAAGCCAATCTTCAGTCGGTAATCTCCTATTGTTCTTCAATGTCTGCCAAGCCCTAAGTGGATGAATGAATTTGATAGATGCTTGATAGAAAGATGTTGTAAGATGTTGAAGTCTTCAAAGATCTGCCCTTTCGCTGCATATGAAGTTCCTGGAAACAAAAATCGGATCCCTTCAAATGAGGAAAGAGAGCTTTTATGTATGAAACCCTAGGTCGTAAATTCGTATTTTGGCCGACCTAGAGATTGAATATCCCGCCAATTTCTTGGGGTTAAGCTTTATTTTATGATTGGATCGCGCTCCTAAAATTTTGGGAAAAATGTCCAGGACCATGTTGCACTCCGGGCGCCACGGTCCTGACAACTTTTCACCAAATTTTCAGGGCCGTCGGATATGATGATTTTAGAGAGAATCCCGAAGTTACAGGTGATTTCGAGATGTTTTGACCCCGAAACCAAGCCCCCAAGTTCGAAATAGGACTTAATTAGGGTTTTTGATTAAGTGGTGTATTGGAGGAATAAAATGCAAAGGGCGCGCTTTAGTGAAAAGGGCCCAATTTTATGATGTAGAGAATGATGAAATAGGACCTTAGACCTAATTAATTTGATTAATTAAGTGCTTAAGGAGAAATGCAATGCAGAATGTAAAATGCACTAAGGCGGGTGCTAAACTAGGTGTGAAATTGTACCACCCTAGCAAGTGCGTACAATTTACGATGCTACATTTAGCCCCCACTTTAGCGGTCATATGAGTACTACGTGCATATGCAAGCTAAAGTACAGAAAAGTAAACATTATTTGAAAAAGGATATATCCATAAGTTGTCGGACGAAGCCCCCAGCGGCATCTGCAGTACACAGTTAGGAACCGCACCCTACAAAACACACGTTAGATCACAAAATCACCTAATGCTTACTAGGGAAAGTGATGAAATCTGTGAGTAGCTATATGCCCCCCCCTGTTTCGACTTGCTTATTAGGGAGGTGAAACAGGGTAGCATGTTTACTTGCGACAAATTGTGTAAGAGAGTATTGATGAGGGGTGTTCACTAAATAGGCTTCATCAGAGCACTTTTTGGAACATCCCGAGAGTAGGGGGAAGGAAAATACGATTCCAACGCAACAAACGGTTCGAAAATCGCATCTCCCAAACTCAAGTTATGATAAAATGAATGACAGAGGAGAATTAGGGTTTCAAAAAGTAAGAATAAGCAAACGATAGTATATACCTCGAAAGTGACACTTGTATTCGTCACTTTGTTGATTTCAGAATACTATTCAGTGCAGCGGAGCCCACATAGCCATCATCATGCCTTCACGACGACCGGAGCGTCCCACGAGGATCGAGATCCTGCTCCAGGCCGTGATCGACGACGAGCCACTGGACAAGGTGAGTTGACTGAATGTTTGACTTTTGATTTTTCGCATGTTTGACTTTTCTGTGATTGTATGCGGGCCCTGAAGGCTGACCGGGACCCACCCAGGGTGCCATGGTCCCTGTGGGGCACCCTGGTCCCCCCACGGTGCCATGGTCCCTGACAGGGGCGCCATGGTCCCTTCAGGGCGCCATGGTCCCTGACAGGGCGCCATGGTCCCCTCAGGGCGCCATGGTCCCTGACAGGGCACCATGGTCCCCAATCAGGGCCTGGCGAGGGGTTACAAGGGTGGCATACAATGTACGACAGTTTGCATTAGCGTTCTTGATGATCGAGTACTGATTACAGTCATGTTTTGATGTTGCAAGGTCTCCCGTACATGAGAGAGCATACAGCGGGACATATTCTTCGCACTTTGCGAGATCAGATTCCGCGGCTGACTCAGTCAGAGAGAGACACACTATCGATTGTGGGATTGTGGTCTGTGATTCTCATGTCGGGCATTCGATTTCATCCTACGATGCTGATGGCCTTGATGGAGCGATGGGATCCTGACACATGCACTTTTCACCTTCCAGTAGGAGAGCTAACGGTCACACTTGAGGATGTATACCATTTACTTCATCTTCCTATCAGAGGAGTGACAGTTACATACGCAACCGATCGATCAACGGAGGATCATCAGAGAGAGCAGATGTATTGCATAGGGAGAGTCATGCCGAGCGAGACGAGAGGTCGCATCATGGTCAGCTAGCTCTTACATCCTACAGGGGAGGTACCCCTTCTGAGACGCCTTATGATAGCCATCATAGCACTAGCCGTCTGCCCTAATGGGCGAGGCACGCACATGCATGGGGGTCTCACATGGTGTATCAGAGTGATGGAGAGACACAGGAGAGTGTATGCTTGGGGTCGGAGTATGCTTGCGCATCTCTATCACGACCTTGAGGAGTACGTATTTGGACAGGGTTGCAGTTTGATGACATGCACACTTCTGCAGGTGTGGATTTTAGAGCACTTCAAATGCACCAAGCCCGTCGGCTTTCCACTGAGTACAGCGAGTGAGCGACCTAGGGTGTTCGCTTATCCACTTACCAGCGAGTGGAGATTTGGAGATTTGTTATACTGGAGAGTGATTTTTGATAGACTGATAGCCAAGGTGATAGTGTGGAGACCTTACCTAAAGATGCACAGATGGGATGGTATGGAGAGACAATTAGCATGCCTACAGAGGAACTGCCTACTGCGAGGATGATATGCACACATCATAGTCCCTTTCTACTTCAACCGAGTACGGAGGCAGTTCGGACTAGAGCAGTGTGTTCCAGTCGATGTGCCCATCTATACTCGACACTCGCAGGTCCTTCCCAGACCTAGAGCAATAGCGAGACCGACGATAGATGACATCGAGACTACAGACTTAGAGGGATCTGATCAGGATGTAGCCACTGATTATTCTGCAGAGCCTGGAGCACAGCGCAGGTATGTCTCATGGTTTATGAGATCATATCCAGGTCCTATCTTTCCATCAGATCATCCGACAGGCTATCCAGGCCCATGGAGACATGGAGACCAAGACGAGGACCAGGGATCCAGGTCAGAGGAGCCAGAGGAGGGAGAGGATCATGAGGAGGCGGGAGATCCTGATCCACCTACAGGCGATCAGTCCAATGCCGAGGAGGAGGAGGAGGATACAGATAGAGAGGAGGATGAGGGAGATGCAGGTGATGATGCGGATGAGGACGAGGATGAGGATGACGAGGAGGACGACGACGAGGAGGATAGAGATGATGAGGAGGAGTCGGATGCAGCTCCCCACCATTCAAGAGACGATACCATAGCACTAGATCCACCTCTTATTCCCCAACAGGGGGAACATGAGGCGATACGGAGGCCTGTCCCTAGTACCGTCCAGCCTACACCCATCGTGGATAGATTATTCGAGCGAGGGGAGCCTAGCGGTTCCCAGGCACAGATACTACCATATCATGATCCCTACTGGTGCGAGGGAGATCCAGGTATAGTAGGTTTATATTGATTGATTGATATTTTGATGATATAGAATGGTACTAACAAAAAATCTATTCTACTGCCATAGCTAATGTGCAGGAGTGGCGTTCCTTAATTCAGCAGGCAATGACAGACATTTCCATGATAGCACAGATCCCCAGTTCCTCACAGATTGCTTATAGGCCTCAGGGGAACGCGGGTCGGCACGAGGATTTTTTTTTCCCATTCTGAGTACAGGTAGATATATGGAGGGAGAGAGAGAGAGTCCTATCAGAGGACGTCCAGTGGGCGCGGCAGAGAGAGAGAGTCCTATCAGAGGACCTCCAGCAGGTGCGGTGAGATCTAGCAGCAGCTCAGGCCGAGGTTACCACCTATCGCGTGATCCTTATGGATAGGGATCGTAGGAGTTCCTCTCGAAGTCACTCACGGTCTGTATCGCGCTACACACCCATGGGTCCACCTTCACGGCCAGATCAGGAGGGAGCGTCTAGTCGACATTCTCCAGCCACTAGCCCTAGGGATAGGAGATGATTTTATGATGTAGGAGAGGTCACATTTTGGATATATAGTGACCTATATTTGTATACGATCCACACATATATGTATATATACATGCTTCTCTTTGTCTCAAATGTGTTATCTTTAATGCTTAAAACAATGTATATTTTGTTTTGATTAAATATAATTCATTTGGTAAATGTACATGTATGTTCAGAATTTAATTTCCATGTGATTGATTTCTCAATGCCCCATGATTAAATTGATACATGTGTGACTTAATTAAATATTTAATCAAGTACTACATTGATGATAAGGAAGACATATGCATTAAGTCTAAGAATCATATAACTAATGTGATTTAATTCTGAATTTAAACACAACATGATACGATTCTACTTAACACATAAAGACACTGTATAATATGCTAGCATAATAGGAATGTAAATCTTTTACAATTTACATAAATGAATTCAAGACAAACAATAAAGTAAGAAGACACGCTTGTCAGGAACGAAGCAATATAGATTAAACAACATAACATTTAATTCTATTTTGCTTTAATTAAGAGATACTAACATATTATCCAATGTTGAAGAATTGAAAAAGAAGATAGATGAAGAATGAAGAATTAAGCATAATATCTACGCAAGTGCATAGCATTAATAGGTTCTTTAAGAGGCATACCGTCTACATCCGCTATTTTGTAAGCACCTGATCCATAATCCTCAATAACGATATATGGTCCAAGCCAATTAGGACTAAATTTTCCCTTTTTTGTAGGTAAGGCATTCACATTGCGTTGATTCTCATAAAGGACTAAGTCGCCTACTGAGAAGGAACGTTGAATGACCTTATCATTATAGCTTCGTTGTAGAGTTTTGTGATACGCTTGAATATGCTCAAGAGCGTTTATGCGCTGTTCATCAAGCATCTCAAGCTGTTGAAGTCGTTGTTCTCTATAAGAGTCATCATCTACTATACCTTTGAGAGAAACCCTAAGTGATGGAATCTCTAATTCTAAGGGCATAATAGCATCAGCACCATAAACAAGATTATAAGGAGTAGTTCCCGTAGCAATTCGTACACTCGTTCGGTAGGCCCAAAGAGCATAGATCAGCTGGTTACTCCAATCCTTACCATGCTTATTCACGGTTTTGCGAAGAATTTGTTCAATTATCTTATTGGATGATTCGGCTTGGCCATTTGATTGAGGATAGTATGGTGTAGAAAATCGATGTTTGATATGATACTTCTCGAGGAATTTCTTCATGTCCTTGTTCTTAAATGATGTCCCATTATCTGAGATTATAGTGGAAGGTATCCCGAATCGAGAAATAATGTTTTCTAGAAGAAATTGACAAATCACTTCAGCAGTAGTAGAGCGAAGGGGAATAGCTTCTACCCACTTTGTAAAGTAATATGTTGCGGTTATGATGAAGGTGTGTCCTTGAGATGAAGGAGGAGAGATTTTTCCAATAAGATCCAAACCCCATGCGGAGAAAGGCCAAGAAGCTACTTGAGAACGGAGTTCTTGGGCAGGAGCATGAATCAGATTATTGTGTTGTTGACATTAATGACATTTTTTAACAAATGAAAAGGAATCCTTCTGCATAGTTTGCCAATAGTATCCCATACGAAGCAGTCTATGAACCAAGGATTTGCCCCCAAAATGCCCCCCACAGGCACCTGAATGTGCCTCTTCAAGAGCAACAGGGATTTCTGACTTGTTAAGACAATGAAGGAGAAGACCATCATAACCCCTTCGGTATAGGACATTAGAAAGAATGATATACCTAGCAGACAGCTTGCGGATTCTAGCCCTAGTGTTCCTATTAGTGGAATCAGGAAAGGTACCATCAGTCAAATATCTTACGATATGCGAGTACCATTCATCTGAGTCTACAAAGTCACAACATGTTACCAGGCTAGAATCATCTACAATAGCTGGAGAAATAAGGTTGTGAATAACAAATTTAAGATCGACCACAGGGTCCTCTAAAGATACCAGAGAAGCCACACATGCCATTGCATCCACATGTCGATTATCTTTTCGAGGAATGGGTTCCATAGTATAAAATCAAAATTTTGTAATAAAGAGACAGCAAGGTCTTTATATTGTGATAATTTGTCTTGTTTTGCTTGATATATTCCTGTTACTTGTCTTATAATCAATTGCGAATCTCCATAGATATGTATGTGTTTTATATTCAGAGCTAAGGCTGCTTTTATTCCCGCTATAAGAGCCTCATACTCAGCAATGTTATTGGTACACAGGAAATTTAGACGATATGATAAAGGAATGGACTTCTTTGTAGGAGAAATCAGAACAACCCCTGCCCCCGATCCCGTACGACATTTAGAGCCATCAAAGTATAACTCCCAAGTTTCATCTTTCTCTATAGAAAGAATGAAGTCGTCAGGAAAGGACTCAGGGTTAGGGAAGGAGAAAGGTGAAGGGGCCTCAACTAAGTGATCGGTCAACACTTGTCCTTTAATTGCTCTTTGTGAAAAAAATTTAAGGTCAAATTCAGTTAACATCATAACCCACTTAGCTAGACGTCCTGATAAATCAGTTTTAGAGAAAAGATGCTTCAAAGGATCAAACTTTACCATGACATGGACTTCTGAATTCAAAAGATAATGTCTCAATTTCTGAGTCACAAATACCAAGGCCAAGCATTGTCTTTCTATCGCAGAATATCGGGTCTCATAATCGAGTAAGGTACGACTTATGTAATAAACTGGACATTCCTTACCATCTTTATCATATTGTGCCAACAATGCTGCGAGAGCATGAGAGGAAGCAGCTGTATACAGAAGGAAGGGTTTAGAAGGTTCGGCAGGTTGAAGAATAGGAGGACTAGCCAAATACACTTTTAAATCTTCAAATTCTTGCTGACAATCCTCATTCCATTGAAAAGTGATATCCTTTTTAAGAAGTTGAGTAAAAGGAAAGGTATGATCCGCAAGCTGAGACACGAACCTACGAATAGCTTGAATCTTTCCTTGTAAGCTTTTAAGTTGAGACACATTTCTAGGAGGTGGCATGTTGACAATAGCATCTATTTTCTTAGTATCCACCTCAATCCCACGATGCGAAACTATGAACCCTAATAGTTTTCCACTATCCACACCAAAAACACATTTTCGGGGATTCAAGCGCATGTGATATTTACGAATTCTTTCAAAGATTTGACGAAGGACTTTAACATGATCCATGCGAAGAAAGGATTTGGCCAAAATATCATCAACATAATCCTCTAAAATCTTATGCATATAATCATGAAAGATAAGGGTCATCGCTCGTTGATAAGTTGCACTGGCATTTTTAAGTCCAAAAGGCATCATTATCCAACAAAACGTACCCCAAGGAGTGGTGAAAGCAGTTTTGAATTGATCTTGAGGGTTAATAAAAATTTGATTGTAGCCCGAAAAACCATCCATGAAGGATAACAAGGCATGTCCTGCCGTAGAATCAACTATCATGTCAATGTTTGGAAGATGGAAATCATCTTTTAAAGAAGCCTTATTTAGATCCCGAAAGTCAGTACACATTCTTATTTTGTTGTCTAGTTTAGCCACAGCGACAATATTTGAAATCCATGGGGAATAGTCAATAGGGCGGATAAATCCAGCCTCCAATAATTTTTCAATCTCAGCCTTAACAAGCAGAGCCACCTTAGGATTCATTTTTTGAATCTTTTGTTTCATGGGCTTAGCATCAGGAACTAAGACAATATTATGAGTAACGATCTTAGGATCTATACCAAGCATGTCAGAATATGCCCAAGCAAAGATCTCAGGTAATTCATGCAATAGTTCTTCATATTGTTTCTGTTCCTCTTCATCCAAACATTTTCCAATTTTAATAACTTTCTCTTTATTGCAAGGATCCATCTTAACATCAGTGGTGTCACTTATGAGAAGATTACTTTGTTGAGGAGTATCCTTTAACTGAGGGAATTCTTTCACAATCTCATCATTATCAATCTCTTTTCCAAAATAGGCTTCGGTGTTCAAACAATAAGGGAGTCCCCTATTGTGATGATAATGAGGAAGAGTGTCATAGGCTCCCAAGAACTCAGCTAAAGCATCATCGGTAGGGAAGATATCCAAAGCATAGTCACCCGAAGGATCCCCATCAATATACTCAGGGTGCTGCATTGATAGAGATGTAGAAATAGCATTAACACTAATGCATGGTCTTTTAGAAGCTTTAGTACGTCTGCAGGGATTATAGCCAAGTCCAAAGGCATAATTGTGAAAATTAGTCTCTAGAGGAACTCTTATCCCTTGTTCATGAGCACCACAACCTTTTCCATGATACCCATGCTTAGCAAAAATGCGAAAACCACGACCATAACGATCAGCCATTTCAGGAAGAGAAGGTGGTTTTTCATAAGACAAAGAATCAAACTCTTCATAATTAGAGGTGTGAGGAGAAGAAGTTTGAGAAGTGGCCACAAAATTATTACTCATAGATTCAGGTAAGGTTGATTGATTTTTAGCTTCTTCTTTCTTTTCAACTTTATGATTTTCAGCTTCTTCCTTCTTTTCAATTTTAATTTCTCTAGAAGGAACCTTATATTCACCTACAAAGGTAGGGTTAAAATCAAGAGATCCCCAATCATCCTCTGCAAGAACCTTCTCAGGATCAAAATCCTTTTTATGTGTAGTTTCAAGTCGAGAAGGATCCTCTTCAGGAGCTCCAGACTCATCCAAAGAATTCCAATTATCGGAGAGCGAGGATTCATCGATAGGTTTCTTGTTTAAAGAGTCATCACTAGACGAGGATGGCTTAGAAGAACTCCCTTTGGAAGTAGATGTTTGTAGACAAGCTTGAAAATTAGTATCACCCATCAAAGTGTATGTCTTATTGTTATAAATGAATTTAACTTGTCTATGCAATGTAGAGGGGACAGCTTGCATGCTGTGAATCCAAGGCCTCCCTAATAACAAGTTATATGTTAAATTTCCCGGCATAACATGGATAGGAGTAGGCAAAGTAACAGGTCCTACTGTGAGAGGTAAGGTGATGATACCTAATGAAGTCTTAGCCACATTTTCAAAGCCACGAATGGGACGAGAGTCAGGCTCAATAAGAGACGTATCCACATTCATCTTATGCAATAAATTAATGCTACACACATTAAGGCCAGAGCCATTATCTACTAGGGTTCGTCTTATAGCAGTGTCTTTCATGATAACCACAATCATCAAGGGATCATATTGTTGTTGAATTTCACTAGTAGGCAACTCATCTTGGGTAAACACAATTTGAGCTTTAGGATTCATCACAGAGTTAACAAAAGATGCTATATTACTAGATGTATTCGGTGGAGGAACATTCAAATCTTTCAAGGCATCTTGTAACATTCCATGATAAGCGGAAGAAGTTTGAATCAAATCCCAAAGGGATATCTTAGCAGGGGTAGCTTTAAGTTGTTCTATGAGATCATATTCCTTACCCATAACTTGCGAAATACGGGGAGCTTGAGGAAGAATTGGTTGAGGATTAGGAAGGGAAACTGGAATAACAGGAGGAGGATTAGGTTGCCTATTATTTCTAGTATGATAAGTATGGGCAACCGCCTGATAACTCTCTCTAGTTATTTGTTTAGCATAACTGTAAGGACTTACAGGTTTTCTTCCTTGCATGGTGATGATTGGTTTATTCGGGGTACGAAAGGAATCATGATCATACCTTCCTTGGACAGTAAGGAGAGGTGATTTAAGAACTTGAAAGGTGGGAGAAGGATAAGCACCTTGGACTTCAAAGAGAGGCTTATTATGTTCATTCAAGTTTATCATGTTAACCAATTTAGAGGCCTTGTTCTTGTTTAAAGATTTCGATAAAGCCACAAAGTCATCAAGAGCATCATCCAACAAAGCATGATCATATCAGTTAAAAGGTTTGTCTTTTAATTCAAAAGGAGACATCTCCTCATAGAGGGGATTATTGAAAACAACCATGTTACTAGATTCAGAGGAAGAGTTGATAGGAATGTATCCTTGAGAGGAATCATTCGACTTATCTTTCTCATCACACCTAAATGGCATAGTAACAAGGTTTATGAGTTTTTGGTAAAATGAAGGTTTGGCATCTTTAGGGTTTAAAAACTCATCTAAAGCTTCATCTAATTCATCTTGGCTATACTCATAATAATCATCAAAAGCATGAACATTTTGCAAATAAAAATCTGACATTTTGAAAAGATTGCATAAAATTTAAACACACAATGCAAAGAAACACTTTTTTTTTTTTTTTTTTATTTAATGAAAATGAAATGAAAACACACTAAATCTAGATCTAGATCTAACAAATGTAATGCAAGAGGAAGCAATGATAGATTCACTTCGGGTTCACCAAAATGTGTGGGGGAAAAAAGCGAGACTAGGTTAACATGCCCTAATCCTACCTTTTGACACACATTACGGAATACGAAAGAGCCTAGAGATATCGCACAATTGGCTACTTCTTTTTGTGAAAGAGACAGCCACGGGATATCTATTAGGATTTCTATTCCCTTGTTGAAATTGTAAGATCAAGTAATGCAAGTTCAAACCCTAATCCCAAAATGCAAGTATGAACTAATAACAAGATTGCAGAATTGAGATTAAACAATGAATAGCCGTAAATACAAGGATGAAATAAGAATACAGATGTGTACCCAGAGTCAAAATCGGACTGAAAATGTTCGGGTCGGGGGCGCGGGCGCCACTGTCCTAAAAACAGCACCGGAAACTGCTGTTCTGCACTCTGGAACACTGTCGAAAAGCTGTCTACAAACTGTCTGTCCGAAGGACCAGGGCGCCCAGCGCCTCTGTCCCAGGGACCAGGGCGCCCAGTGCCCCTGTCCTGGCAGGACCAGGGTGCCCAGCGCTCCTGTCCCAGTCTTCTGCTCTGCAATTTGATACAGAGTGTTGTCTCGACCTTCTCTCTCCAGATATGTATCCCGCGGCGTCGTCTAAATCCCAAAACCTGCAATGATATCTGAAAAGGGGTGTATGGGTGGCTATATAGGGTTTTGCCTTAGTCAAACCCCCACTTCAGTGATTTCCACTTCCATGAATAGCCAAGTTGTTTTGTAAAATGTATTGTGTGTGCAGACCTAGTGTGTGTGCAAGGTCCTAAAATGCAAGAAAGCAAACTAGAGCAACCTAGAAAGTAAACCCTAATTGCTTGTAAATGATAGTGTAAATGCTCTAAATCAAGATGCAAAGTGATCTAAAGCATGAATAAATGATGTATTGAAGCTTATGTGAGGACATGAAAACAACATGAAATCATACCCAACCCTCAAGGGAGGAGTACAAGCCAATCTTCAGTCGATAATCTCCTATTGTTCTTCAATGTCTTCCAAGCCCTAAGTGGATGAATGAATTTGATAGATGCTTGATAGAAAGATGTTGTAAGATGTTGAAGTCTTCAAAGATCTACCCTTTCGCTGCATATGAAGTTCCTGGAAACAAAAATCGAATCCCTTCAAATGAGGAAAGAGAGCTTTTATGTATGAAACCCTAGGTCGTAAATTCATATTTTGGCCGACCTAGAGATTGAATATCCCGCCAATTTCTTGGGGTTAAGCTTTATTTTATGATTGGATCGCGCTTCTAAAATTTCGGGAAAAATGTCCGGGACCATGTTGCACTCCGGGCGCCACGGTCCCGACAACTTTTCACCAAATTTTCAGGGCCGTCGGATATGATGATTTTAGAGAGAATCCCGAAGTTACAGGTGATTTCGAGATGTTTTGACCCCGAAACCAAGCCCCCAAGTTCGAAATAGGACTTAATTAGGGTTTTTGATTAAGTGGTGTATTGGAGGAATAAAATGCGAAGGGCGCGCTTTAGTGAAAAGGGCCCAATTTTATGATGTAGAGAATGATGAAATAGGACCTTAGACCTAATTAATTTGATTAATTAAGTGCTTAAGGAGAAATGCAATGTAGAATGTAAAATGCACTAAGGCGGGTGCTAAACTAGGTGTGAAATTGTACCACCCTAGCAAGTGCGTACAATTTACGACGCTACACCATCATATTTGTCAAACTTAGGAATTTTCACTCTTGAAGGAAATGGAGGCATGTAAAGGTTTTTATCAAATGGGAATGGGCATATCGTGTCCAAATAATATTGCTTGGATGATTTATCCTTGTTTTTCATTTCTTTGATTTTAGTTTGTAACGCTTGCAATTGTTTGTTTACCAATGCTAGTTATGTCTCTTCCTCTTTAGTGATAAGAGTTTCAATGTTATAATCAGTTGTAAGTTTAGCGCCTTGTTTAGCTAGCTCTAGAAAATGTTCTTCTTTTTCTCTAGCCATGATGATTTTCATCATTTTTTTGAAATCTTTATCATTTTGACAACTATTTATAACAGCTTCTGTAGGTTTGGAAGCTTCAAACTTGCTAGATGAGGAATCACTATCATTAGCATGGGTGCTAATATTATCATGAGTATCATGTTTAGCAGCTTCTCTTTCTTTCCTTTTTCTATACATGGTGGGAGATAAGGGTTGATCAAAAATTGGTATACTTGACGACGAAGGTTTGTTAGAGACGGGGTCTTCTACAAAGAAGGGATTATTTTGTAATGAAAAGGATGATCCTTTACCTTTGGTAGCTTTCTTGTGAGAACTTTTGGTTTGAATAGGCATTTATAACTGATGTGATCGAGAGCTAGATGTGATGTAGATGTCAAGATCAAATTGAAGCTAGTTGTTCATTTAACATAGTGATTTGAGAGAAGTGACTAAGACTCAGTCTAGTTTCAGGAATGATCTAACCTATATAAGACATGATCTAAGTAACTTATTTTGATTTCAGAGATGTGACTAAGACTTGGTCTGGTTTCAGGAATGATCTATCCTGTATAAGACGTGATATAAGTAACTTAAGTTTGATAAGTAGTTTATTGAACTAGCTGAAAGATGATCAACAAAATCATGCAACACAATGGCAGGGGTACACTATCAAGATTGTTTATGCTTACAATTATGATGACCAAATATACACTCACTGTAGACTGATTAGGTAAGTATAACAATTCTGAAAAAGTATGCAAAGAGACAAGTTTCTGGACTAAAAAAATCAGGAATTCGTACGACAGAGTATTCAGACCCAGACGACAATTTAGCAGGTCCCAGATGATACAGGTAGTTTCTCATACGAGTTTCTGCCTATACTCGCATGATGGTTTAAGGTTCTCCAGATGACAATCTGATGAGGATAATGATTACTGGTATGATAGTGTTTCACAGGTTAGACGACAATTCTAAGGACCAGGACAATAATTTTTCAGATGCAAACGATAAATAGACAGGATGAATTCAAACTCGTACGACAACAGGTCTATAAGCAGATGATAAAAAGGCAGACTCGTACGATAGTATATGTATAGCCAGATGATAATTCAGTATACTCGTACAACAGAGGACTGGATAGAGACTATTTTTTGACACGGACAGAGTTTTGATCACTGATTTTTTGATGTTGCTAATTGTTTTCTCCAGTTTCAGTTTCAAGGATGAAAACACAGTAAACACGCAAGATGTATAATGACTTCAAGCATAATGCTAACCCTACGTAAGTTGGCTTAGAGAAGAAAACCTTTGCTTGCAGACTTAGGTACACACCCAATAGCTAATAAGAATATTTTCATTGAGTCTCACGCAATGGATTCTCAACGTTGTGTTCACATCAAAATTCCCCAGTCTAAGGTTTGTCGCTGGGCCGATTGGCTTTGCTTTTTGTTATCCAGTAGTGCAAGGCACATAGGACCGTTGTCGGCATGGCGTTACTCCCTCGGTCTATATTTGGTGTCTAGTTTTTGAAGTAGCACGATAGTGACAAATGGCAAGGCGTGTTAACTATGTTTCTTTTTCGGGGCCCACCTTTTCGCGCAGTAAGCGAGCGGTTTCTCGCATTTTTGTAATTTTCTAGTAGCCCATCCATGGTTATCAAAATCTTTTCAGTTCATGTCAATTTGCGGACCATTGCAGGCGAGAAATGGAATTACAGGGGTCATTTTGCTGGGTGTTGTCTCCAAAGCGACACAACATGTTTTTCTGTTCAGGGAGGTTATGCCCCTTTGGCGTATTTTGGGAGTTGTTTTCAGGAGCCTAGTGCTCTATTTATGCTGGTTTTTTCCCTATTGCAGGGGGTTGAGAACTTTTGAAAAGAACAATTAAGTTTGCTAAGTAGAAGATTATTTTCACCCTTTAAAACTATTATTGTTTTGTCTGAAGAAGGGTATTCAAATTGTGCCTGCGGCCTTTATGACACTTCTTTCAGTATGCTTTTGATGGTCTTTTATGTGTTGTTTTGTCAAGGTTCCAATGACTTTGGGAATATATCTATCTAAGATTTTGTCGATTAAACTATGTTTCACACTTGTTATCTGGTAAATGCATGATGAGTATTTCCTTATGTCGCAAAGAAACTTGATTGTATCTTTGGTTATGTTCTTGATCTGGACTTGTAGATTGTTGAATGGGCTTATGAAAGTCATGTGTTTTTGGATTTCGTATGCTCATATCTTTTAATGATCTGGCGTATCACCTCGGTAGTTTAGTTTTTATTGTTTTAAAGGTGTTTCTTTCTTCCCCTTTCCTCAAAACACCAAGGAAGAGTCGACTTCTCAATCCCGGAGGTCATTCAGTGGAACTTGCACAATCGGTCCCCCACCACTGAATTTCCCTTAAGACTGTTTGTTTCCAAAGTAAAATTTAGAGTCAACAGTTCTTTTTCTGGCACGCCCGATAGGACCAATTTCTTGAAATATATTTCAGATAGTTTATGAATCATAGGCCTATCACTAGGAGTCAGACGACTTTAAACCCTCACCTTCTTTTTCCTCCATTGGTGACCATCCATTCAGCCACAGTTTCACCTTCTCAGGGTTTTCCCACAATCATACACGTTGTGATGGCACAAGTTCCTCCCCGAAATTTTGTGACTTGGGATAATGGTAGCCCCCTTATTCCCCCGGTTCCACCCATAGTTTGGGGGGCCATCCCAACAGCCACACTTAAGGCCGTTCCTAAGTTCACAGGAGAATGTCATGAAACCCCTGGGGAGTATCTACAAGATGTAGCTACTGTTTGCACTGTCCATGGCATCACTGAGCTGAACGTATCTTTAAGGTTGCTCGTATCATCTTTCAAAGGAAAAGCTTTGGACTGGTTTAGATCCTTGGGCCCTAGTACTATAGGAGATTGGGATCAGCTGGGAGATCATTTCTTTCAGAGATTCTCTGATAAAGCTGACAGATCATCCCTAATGCACCAACTCATTACAATCAAGAGAGCTCCTATAGAAGCATTAACCGATTTTAATCTGAGGTTTCAACAAACCTGGCAGAGGATACCATTGTTCGCTCATCCTTTGGCGGATATGGCTTTCGTATTCTATCTAAAAGCCTTCAATTCTGACATATCAGTGATGATTCAATCTTTAGGAGGTAATACTCTCCCGCAAGCATTTGATATAGTAGTCCAAGCTGAGAATAACCTTATTGATGCTGGAAAGGTAGCCCCTCGTCCTATAATTCTAGTATTCCCTAAAATATCCACCCAGGTGGTGGAGGAAGCCACTCCTAGTACTTCCGCTCTACAGTCTATGTACTTGTTCCCTACTCCCAAAACTGCTTCTTTGGCTGCGGAAGTTAGTGATATGAAAAATCTTCTAAGATCCTTCTCCAATGAAATTGTCAACCTAAAAAGAGCCCAGGTCTTGCCCACCAAGCTCCCTTTTCAGCAAATTTTCCAAGGAAACCGACCTCCATACCAACATAGGAATTATCGTGCTGAAAAACCTCTTCCACCGAATGGCCAAATAGTCCTAGTCCCCAATCCATTGCAGGCCATCTACCCAACCGCTGGCAGTGAACTGACTATAGGTCAAAATAACTTGGCGGACAACACCAACTCTTGGTGTTTCCCATGCAACAATGCTCATACTTCGAGGAATTTCACAAGGGGGAATTTGTAGCTGAGGATCACAGAACAAAGGAACTTAGGCATGATGTTGGATGAATCTACATATACATCTCCGGGTATGGACAACATGGCTTTTGTCAATCAGATGCAAGGAATTTCATTACAACAAGAAGCGGAGATCGCCCCCGACCATGCACTTTTTTCATAGATGGAGGACGAGGACGCAGTACTGACCAATGGTGTGACCACCCTAAAGGATGGAGCCCCTCTTATGCACTCAGATTACAATCTTCACTCTAAAAGGCGTTTGACCGGGGAGGACGCTAGCAATATGAGATCTGTGCCCGTGGACAGGGCCCCAAAACCACCGGTCATCAATTCCGCCTATCAAAGGAAAGAGTTCATCCCTTATAAACCAAGAGAGCCAAAGGTCCTCACACCTCAAGTGCTAGACATAGTTGAATAGTTGAAGAAAGCTCTGACTCATGTCTCTCTATGGGATCTCTTGAGTATCCCAGAATAGAAGAATAGACTAAAAGAGGCATTGTCTCATGATCAAAAAGATGCAAGTGCGGTAGCTCCGCCATCTCTCCAAACTGACAGAGCGGGTCCCCGACTAGCAGCTAGTAAAATGCGCTCTTCAGTCATATTAAGAAATGAAAGCTTGCCCCCTGCTACCCAAGGAGAAGGTAAGCCTAAGCCGAATCATTTTTACCTTACCCTTATAGTTGGATATAAACTCTTGCATAACTCCATGATAGATTCCAGGGCTAGCACTATGATCATACCTAAGCAAATTGTCGAGGTGTTAAACATCAGGTATGATCCTTTAAATAAAGGAGTAATGTAGCTCAATGGGAACAAGGTTCAGATGGTAGGCCTTGTCAAAAGTCTCCCCTTAACATTATTTGCATGTCCAAGTGTAATAGTATCCCAAGAAGTAGTAGTCATCGATATCCCCCCTATCTTTGGACTTTGTCTTTCTCAAGATTTTACTGCTAAAATAGGAGGCTATATGTCCCTAGATTGGTCCCATCTTATCCTCCATACCCGGCATGGTGCTAAGATGAAAATCCTTTCAGAGCCCCTTCACGCTAAACACATAGCTGACCAGGCCTTGATTAATTTTGAGCCTACCCACACCTCTATATCCAATGATGAACAAAAGTTGGTGGAGCTTTTAGAGGACGAAGAAGTAATGGGAGAGATTCTGCTTGAGTAAGAAGCTTTCCTAAATGATTTCATAGATTCGGACCCCTTCTCTAACTACCATGCCACTGTCCTGGGTACCTACTACATTTTTTAAGAAGATTAGACCATCCCTAAGCTCAGTAAGGATCCATTCTCTGAAGATTAGTTGTCTTTGGCACTATGGACCTTACACTTAGATGGCGCTAAATGCAAAATGGGCTCTGGAGCCAGAGTTTGTCTTACCCCCCCTTCGGGCGATCAAATCCAAAAGCCTTTTCGGTTGCAGTTTGCATGCTCAAATAATGAAGCAGAGTATGAAGGACTGATTCAAGGTTTGAACATGGCAGAAAAGATGGGCATTAAAAAATTGAAAGTCCTTAGCGATTCCAAGCTATTAGTGCACCAAGTTCAAGGGATATCCAGTGCTAAGCATGTCTACATGAGGTCTTACTGTGCTAGAGTGTGAGATCTAATAGAAAGTTTCGATGCTTTCAATATCATAAGCATTCCTCAGAAACTAAATACCTTAGTAGATCACATGGCCACCATAGGAGCGCATTTTGATCATGTTGTGGACTTCCTAACTAACTCCCAAGTAGTCAGCGTGGTGGTCAACCCGGCTATCCCAGATAATAATACATATTGTCAAGTGTTCGAAAGTGATGAATAGATCATTTTGTTTATCCAAAGCTTGGGAGAATTTGTTGACCAGCTGCAACCTAAGATCAAAGAAGCTTATGGGAATCAGGTTGTTCAGTTAAAATCCAATAAGCTCCCTAATGGTTTAATCACCTTAGAGAACTTGTTTGACAATGAGGATACTAAAAAGGATAAGCAGAAGCTCACAGAAAATAAAGAAGATTATGTCAAGATGTCAGTCGGCAATGGAAGAATTCTCAAGGTAGGAAAACATGTCTCCTCCAAAGACAGAAAGAAGTTGGCCCAGTATTGTGATGAATATGAAGGTGTCATGACTTGGTCTTATAAGGACTTAAAGGGTTACGATCCTAACATCATCCAACATACCATCAAGCTCGCAAATGAGGCTAAATCGGTCCGGCAGAAGCAAAGACTGGTCAACCCCAAAATTGAATCACTCATGGCTCAAGAGTTGAAGAAGCTGGTCAAATCAAGTATTATTTACCCCATAAAGCACAGTACATGGGTGTCCAATTTGGTCCCTTTCAGGAAGAAAAATGGAGATATCCGACTCTATGTAGACTTCTGAGATCTAAATTGAGCATTGCTCAAAGATCACTATCCTTTGCCGTCAATGGAACAATTATTGCGCACAGTGGCTGGATCATAAATGTTCTCAATGCTTGACAGTTTCTCGGGATATTACCAAGTAAGTGTGAAAGCAGAGGACCAACACAAGACGGCTTTCACAACTAAGTGGGGAACATTTGCATACCAGAAGATGCCTTTCGGCTTGTCAAATGCCGGAGCAACTTTTCAAAGGGCCATGGATTTAGCTTTCAAAGAACTTATTAACAAGATCATCCTAATATACTTAGATGATCTGACTTTGTTTTCCAAACACCGGGAGGATCATTTTGATCATCTCGAGTTAGTGTCTTGAATTTGGGATCTCATTGAACCCAAAGAAATGTATCTTTCGGGTCCCTCAAGGAAAATTACTTGGGCATATAGTTTCAAAAGAGGGTGTCTCCATTGATCCAGACTGGGTCAAGGCTATTAAAGACCTCCCCCTTCCATTCAATAAAAAGGGAGTCCAATCCTTTCTAGGAAAGGTCAATTTTGTTATTCGTTTTATCTCTAACTTTGCTAGAATAATAAGACCCATCACTCTCATGCTAAAAAAATGATATGCATTTAAAATGGACTGCTGAAGCCAAAAAAGCTTTTGATGAAATAAAAAATGCCATCTATTCCACTCCTGTATTATCCAACCCAGACATGTCTAAGGATTTCATAATGTATGTCTATTTCGGTCAGCATAGTATCGCCATGGTTCTAACCCAAAAGGACACCCAAAGAGGAGGAGAGCACCCCATAGCCTTCCATTCAAAAACTCTTAAGGATTATGAGGTATGTTACAACTTTGTTGAAAAGCAGGCCTTAGCCGTTGTAAAAGGACTAAAGAAATTCAGGCATTTCATTGCCTATAACAAAATCATGATGTATGTAACCCATCCCACAGTAAGGGAATACATCATGGAGGGTGACATCACTGAAAAAACGGCAAATTGGATCACTAAGATTCTAGAATATGATGTCGATATCAAGCCAAAAAAGCTTGTTCGCGGAAGAGGCCTGTGTGAATATATAGTGCAGGACTATGAACCCCGTGGTGATGGAGCGGTCATAGAGGAAATGGTTATGTTTGTGCCTGATGTCCCCAATGACAGTTGGATTCACGAAAGGAAGCATTTCATGAAGATTGGGATTTTTCCAGAAAATCTTCCCCGGCTAAGAAGAGGTTCTATAGACTCCAAAATAGCGGTTTCTGCTTAATAGATGGAACTCTTTTCAAAAGGAATTTTGATGGGGTTCCTCTCCGCTGTGTGGATCGGAGCCAAGCTGATAAAATCTTACATGAGTTTCACTATGGCTCTTTAGGAGGCCACTTCTCTGCACCCACAACTGCTATCAAGATTACCCAAGATGGATACTTTTGGTCGTCCATGTTCAGAGATACACACAATTTAGTAAGGGGATGCAAAGAGTGCCAATATTACACAGAAAGAGGTAAGAAAACTACAATGCCACTCAGGCCCATGTCCATGGAAGATCCTTTCACTCAAAGGGGCCTTGATTTTATCAGAATGATCAACCCCCCAAGTTTAGCTGGACATAAATGGATCTCGACTGCTACTAATTATTTCACCAGATGGTCTGAAGTCGTCCCTTTGTGGAATTTTCAGAAAGTGAGGTGTTGGCTTTCCTAGAAGATCTGACTTGTCAGTACGGTCCCCCAAAAACTGTTATATCAGATAATGCATGAGCATTCATAGGCTCACGAATCACCCAATTCGCCCTCAGTAGAGGTATTTATCTCAAGACCTCTTCTAACTACTACCCTCAAGAGAATGGACTTGTCGAATCTACTAATAAGAACCTGATCAGACTCATCAAAAGGATAGGTTCTGAATACAAAAAGTAGTGGCACCATCACCTAAGAAACGCACTATGGGCAGATTGCATAATGCCCAAATAGATTCTAAAAAACTCCCCGTACAAACTAGTATACGGGAAGGATGCACTTTTTTCCATGTCACCAGAGATCCCGGCGTTGCAGTTGCTAAAATCAATAAAAGTTGCCAAAAATGGCCCCATGGCCATAAGTTTGGTAGAGATTATGGAGCTAGAAGAAGCGAGGGAGGTAGCTTTCACGGCTCTCCAAGATAGGCAGGAAGTCGTAAAGAGATGGTTCGACGATAAAAAAAGTTCTAAATTGATTTTCGCCCTCAGAGACCTTGTATTGAAATATAACGAGAGGACGGCAAAACCAAGTCAGCACGGCAAGTTTGAATGCCTATGGGTGAGTCCTTTCCGCATTATAGGTTGCAAAGGTTTCAATGCTTTCAAGTTAGAAGATATGAATGGAGACCCCCTCTCCATCCCGGTTAATGGTTTTCACCTTAAACCTTTCCATTAAGGGTTCCTTTCCCTTTTCAAGTATATAATGTATATCATGTCCATAATGTATATAGTGCCTATTTATCTTATTTAATTTCCAGTTAGAATCAAGCAAGCAAATATAAAAAAGAAAGAGAGGTCAGATAAAGGAGAAAAGTAAAATCGATTATATTAAGAGCTTCTTATATTTTCATTACAAAATGAGTAGGCTCTTGGCCTCTCCTTTTTCTACATATTTTTGGTTCAGGTCCAGACCGATGGCTCATCACCTCTTTAGCGGCTCTCCTCAGTCTCTCCCTCATCAATGTCAGAGTTTTCTTCTTCCCCCAGCCACTTCGAGTCAGAGGAGCTCTCAAGCTCTCCGTGCATGAAAATGACAACCAGGTTTGGCTGCTAGTCTGGCATCAAAATTCTCGAGAAGATATAGTCCCTGAATCCAGTGTACCAATTCGTGCCTTCCAGAACTGGGATTATCAAATGAACGCGCAGAAGAAATTCTGCAACGAGTTCGGCGCGGTACCGATGAAAGGATAGCATCATGGTTTTCAACCCACTGATGAGTGGATGCCAAGCCATCTCCTCATTGAGTGTGATGAACTACTCCAAGTCAGACGCCATAGGGAGCCCTCGGAAGGGTACATAGTATGCAACTACATTCTCCAATCCACCCAAGTAATCTGCGGGAAAAAGAGCCTGAGTCAGCTATGTCGCTAGCACCCCAAACTGACCACAATCCAACAAAGAGGCTATGAATCACAAGCAGATGTCCGTATTCACTCGATAGCGGTCTGGGTTACCAACAAAATCCTCTCTAAGTACCCATTTAATTGCGGCTATTATTAAAGGGTTCTTCCTACGTGTCATCCCTTGCAACCTCTGGTCTGAGATGTTTCCCAAGAAAGCGACATGTGCTTTCTTGCTGACGAGCCAAACAGGAGTATCCATTTCTTCAGAAGCTCTGTCGTTAAAGCTTGCAATATGGTGAAAGAATGTTTAAAAAGACATATTTATAGTAGAATTTTGGCGAATAGATGACCAATGCGTAGAGCTCATGCCTCTCCAATTCCAACATTTTTGTCATGTCTCCATTAATTTGCATCATGTGAATGGGATTGTCTTCAGGATACTAGGGTCTTGTCAGTTACCTCGAAGAGAGAAATGGATGTAAGCAAAGAGCCATGTGTACATTCAGGTACATCACACTTAAATATTAAGTTTCGCCAGCCTGTTTCAGCCCATGCGATCATTATTTCTGACCGATCCCCTTGATCAAAGAAAATATTTGCCTGAGGAACGTCCCTTGAGTAATGTCGAAATAGCCAAGGGTTTTCTAGGGAAGTGGGAATGATGGCGCCCTTCATCTGTGGGGGTTGGTTGTAGAAACAATTTGAACTAGCGCACATGTAAGCAGATCCTTACCATTAAGCACTTGGCTTTCACAAAGATCAAAGCATGTTATGCTTTTAAAGCTCAAATTTTTCCCTCCTATTGGTCTGTTTTTCCTATTTTTGAAGAACGAGGGAAAAGAAAGACGAGCAAGGTTCCACCTCCCATCTTTAGTTTTCTAGGAAAAAGAAGGAAGGTTTTCTGCCTATAATGGATTCTGAGGCCGCGTTTGCAAGTGCTATTCCCAGAGGTTTCTGGGTTAACATTTTTGAAGAGCTATCTTATTCTGTGCATGCTATCCCTCCAAAGAAGGAGTATCCAAAGACGAAGGCCAAGGCTAAAACGACAACCCGAAATGCGTCTGTTGTTCTAGATTCTTTGGAAAATATTTTCAAACCCGAGATCTATAAGTAGCCCAAGAACCTCAGAGAGGCTACTTGCTCAAGAATGCTGCATCACATAAATGATCCTCAATCCATGGCAGTGCATTTTTGGAAATGTGGTGCTCCTCAATCCTTGGTTCCCACAGTCTCATACTACCCTGAGCTCATAGCAGCTTGTGCAGAGGTTTTTGATCCCTCCTCGTGCTCTATCAGCGGTTCCCACCTGAGATTATTGATATCTCCAGAAGCCATTAGGGAGATTTTGTGCTTCCCAATCTTTGAAACAATAGAGGTTTTCTCAGAGAAATCCATGGAGGAGTTCTGGAGCACCAGGAGAGACGCTTTGACTTTCTATCAAAGTACCCTCAATCGAAGTCTATCGGCTGGACTTCCAAAGTTCCCTTTCTCCTACAGCGACCTAAAACAAGATGACCTCAAAGATATCTCATCTACCCTAGCATGGTTGTGTGATCACGACAATGACCGGGATATCACAGCTTCCATGATGGGTTTTTTTTTCAAATGTAGGAAGCAAAGAGAGCCTTTTCACTTTGACCTCTCTCTAACTATCGCTAGAGCCATCATTAAGCAATTATCTGAGTTCCAGCAACTACGATGTTTCAAATTCTCTTCGGTATTGGTACACCTGCTTTTGCACCAAAATGAAGTTTTCTTCACACAATTCATGTGCTTGGCCACTTATGATGAGGCGGGAAACCTAATGTCGGTGTCCTGTTGGACATCTCTGCTGCTAGCCTCTTATGATTCCTATCAATTTTCAGATCTGTTCATGGCTCCCATACTCAAAGACTTTGGAGTGATTCCCAATGAGCCATTAGCCTGTTTCTCTCAAATTCAGATGAACTGGATGCAAAATGAGCGTCCTCCTTGCAACTGGTTCATGGGCCCTAATTTTTCTTTCATCCACGTGCATGGGTTCTCTGAGGAACCCTTCTGGCTTCCCACTTACGTAACTGACTGAACCCTAGCCCTTGAAATGGCAAGGTAGTTGGTGAGAATCGAGCAAGCATTTGTGTTGGAAAGCATGATACCTCTATCTCTGAAGATAACAAAGCCATTGGCCCAATCACTCTAGTAAGAAGAAAAATGGCTGAGGAAACCCTAACGTCAAAAATGGTGCAGCTTGGTTTCATAGTAATTGATGACTCTTGGAGTTATGACCCTAATGGCTGCTTAAGCAAAAGAAAGAATGTCGTCAGGCATGAACCTCAGAACTTATGGGCAGAGCGTACAAACCCCTGGGTTGATGACCCGAGCCTATATGTGGGCCCTGATGATTTTCCTATTTTAGAACGCCCCCAATGGTTAAAGTTCTATTCTCTCGTGCAAAGGTTCAATCTTGTGAAGCCTATCCCTTGAGCATTGTTGGAAAACATGAAAACTTTAGCTTGGTCCAAAAAGAAAAGGGAAGATTTTTGGGTTTATCGTCAGGAGGTAAATCATCCCAAAGCCAACCTCAGGAATGCACCCCTTGATGAGCATTTTGAGCAAGAATGGGGTAGGGTAAATAAATCTGATGATGAGACAGGTGACAATTCCTCATGCGGGGACTCATCTCCCGAGATGGCAGCCCAACAGGAGGTTGAGGTTATAAATATCGAAGGGCAGGAGCCAGAGCCACAAACGTTTCTTCCTTTAGATAGTGTAGCTCGTAGGCCTCATTCGTAGGCTAGTAAGAGTTGGTCTAAGAAGCAGTCCTTCAAGAGCCCTCCAAAGAAGAAACCATATCTTAGCGCATCAGGAGGAAATCCACCATCTCAATTTTCAGCAACATCTTCAAATCTTCAGCAGCCGCCTCCTTCCGCTGTTTAGGTACATCCTTTTTTCCCTTCACCTCTGGCTCCGGATTTTCTTTCGATTGTTCCCATGTCTGCAATGCAAACCTCAGTCCCTACTGCTCTCACTTTAGCCCCGGTGGGTAGATCACTCGATCCCCAAGATGTGCTCATGCAGGCATCCATCCCTTTCCCGAACACGGCTTTTAGATCCGTAGTATTTCCCTCGCCCGCATCAGAAGTAGCCCTTGTGTCACATAGGCTAGGTTTTGAAGAGTCATTTCCCCAAGAAATGGGTGCTACGTCCTCAGGTTCTTTCCTGTTGGGGGGTTCCCCTTTTGTCCCATTATTTTCCCCGTTGGCTCTGGCCCATCCCATCCAACCTGCTTTCGTTGGACCCATTTCGCATTTCCCCTTTGCAGTCCCTCCTGGCGTAGCTTTTGCAGGTCAGGCCATCGATCATCCAGATGATTTTCAGCAGCAGGTCATTCATGATAAAACTGCGAGCCTGAGTAAGATGAGCAAGCAGAAGGAAAATGAAGGTGCTCATCCAGCCCACCCTCATTTACAAACACACTTCAGTGAGCAAAGGAATTTCCTCTACTTTGCAAATCTAGTTCCCAAGGTCGACAAGCCGGAATCTTAGATGAGATCAGATGACTATGCGCTACAAGCCATCAGCGTTAGTCTTCAACGTACCACGGCATCTGACAAGGTTGGAATGATGGAGGAGACTTCAAAAGCGGTATCCATGGATTTTATCAAGAAAAATCGTTGTTTGGAAAAGCTCCAAGCAGAGAACGTTAGTCTCCAAGATTCCCTTATCCAGCAAAGGAAGGAAGATAAAGCTCGAGGCTCAGAAATCAATCATCTGCAAAGTCTACTAGCTCAGGCTAATTCAAAGAAGGGAAAGTTGTAGTTAGCTTTTAACAATGTAAGCTCTCAGCTAAAAGGCCAGGAAGCGACAAGGAATGTGGCTTTGAAGGAATTGCAAGAGAAGGATGCATAAATACAATAGTTAAAGGCTGCCTCTAGGGATGTTGGCCAGGTTCAGATGCAGCTGCATGAAGAAATCCTTTTCAAAGAAGATTATGCTCGTCAACTGAGTGAAGCCCAGGTATTACGGTCTGAAGAAAAGACAAATTTTGAAGCAGAGTTGAAAGAGAGAGAGACTAGTCTTGGACAATCTGGTGAGCGCATTTCAGAGTTGGAGATTCTTTTGCGACATGAGCAAGATCATGCATTGCAGCTGTAGCAAGTCGTTAGGACTAGGGAGGCAAAGATCCTTACTCTAGAGAATCAAGTAGCTATTGAACAAAGAAAATGCAATCGGCTCTAGAAAGAGATGATTGTGAAAGATAATGAAATTTCTAGATTGCTGAGCATTCCACCTCCGCAGCAGATTTCTCCAGATTTTTCTACCATGTTGGCAGGGTTGTATGTTTCTCATTGTGAAAAGGCAAAATAGTATTGTTCATCCCTACAGCCAGTGTTAAGATTCCTTAGTGATGCACAGTCCCTCTGTGTTGAGGCCGACACCCTTATTAGCAGTTCTATGCTTGTCATCAGTCCTAAGTTCTCAGTAGCCCAAGGTCTTATTCAATTGTTGTACTCCACCCAGAATGAGAGACTAAGGGAGAAAGGGAATGTTGACTGTCAGCAATTGATCAAAAAGACTATTGTTTTTGTAAACTAGCACAAGATAATCATGCAGGCTTCAGAGGCCCTGGCGCCTTTGCAATTTTCAGTTCTAGATATCAAGCGACGTCTAGAGAGGTTCGTTTCTTTGGGTCTGCCCTCCCCTTTCCCTGTGGATGATAATATGCTAGGGATTGAACAAGTGTTACAGCAAGTCGAGTATTTGCAACAAGATAGAGCTTTCTTGCAGTGACTGGGAAATCCTATTTCGGTGACCGAGGTGGAGTGTCTTTTGCACCCTCTAGCCCAGCTCTCTTCTCTCTTGAAACAGGTCCAAGATGAGCCTGTACCTCTACCTTTTGATGAATTAATTTGCCTAGATCAATATTTTCAATATTTAGAGGCGCAAGCTACGCTCTCTGAGGATGAATGGCTGCCTTTGCAATAGGCCTTCGATCTGCTCCATCTCGTTGTGGCATGAAATCTGGTCTGTGAAGCCATTAATTTTGGGTTCCCCTATTCCGCAGGAAGAATTTACCTTATTAGTCGCCAAGAAATGTTCACATTGAAATTCCCCGGTCTAAGGTTTGCCGCTGGCCCGATTGGTTTTGCTTTTTGTTATCCATCAACACAGGGCGCGTAGGATAGTTGTCGGCACGACGTTACTCCCTCGGTCCGTATTTGGCATCCAGTTTTTTAAGTAGCATGATAGTGACAAATGGTAAGGCATGTTGACTGTGTTTCTTTTTCGGGGCCCACCTTTTCGCGTAGTAAGTGAGCGGTTTCCCACATTTTTGTAATTTTCTAGCAGTCCATCCGCGGTTATCAAAATATTTTCGGTTCATGTTAGTTTGCGGACCGTTGCAAACGAGAAATGGAATTCCAAGGGATGTTTTGCTGGGTGTTGTCTCCAAAGAGACATGGTATGTTTTTCTGTTCAGGGAGGTTATGCCCCTTTGGCATATTTTGGGAGCTATTTTCAGGAGCCTAGTGCTCTATTTATGCTAGTTTTTTCCCTGTTGCAGGGGGTTGAGAACTTTTGAAAAGAACAATTAAGTTTGCTAAGTAGAAGTTTCTTTTTAGCCTTTAAAACTATTATTGTTTTGTCTGAAGAAGGTTATTCAAATTGTGTCTACGGCCTTTATGACACTTCTTTCAGTATGCTTTTGATGGTCTTTTTTGTGCTATTTTGTTAAGGTTCCAATGACTTTGGGAATATATCTATCTAAGATTTTGTCGATTAAACTATGTTTCGCACTTACTATCTGGTAAATGCATGATGAGTATTTCCTTATGTCACAAAGAAACTTGATTGTATCTTTGGTTATGTTCTTGATCCAGACTTGTAGATTGTTGAATGGGCTTATGAAAGTCATGTGTTTTTCGATTTCGTATGCTCATATCTTTTAATGATCTGGCATATCACCTCAGTAGTTTAGTTTTTATTGTTTTAAAGGTGTTTCTTTCTTCTGCTTTCCTCAAAACACCAAGGAAGAGTCGGCTTCTCAATCTCGGAGGTCATTTAGTGAAACTTGCGCAATCGGTCCCCCACCACTGAATTTCCCATAAGATTGTTTGTTTCCAAAGTAAAATTCAGAGTCAACACGTTGTATTAGCCGACTCCAAATGATAATGGGGGAACGAAATGGAAAGCATTTTGAGAGAGTTACTATCTCTCTTGCACAAATATTATCCCCCTTTCAGAGGTGAATCGAGTAGCCTCTATCTTATAGTTCTTAGTAAGGAATTTCATTTGAAATTACCCCATGAAGTCATGCAAGCATGATTCGGGCCTATAGCCTGACAAGGTACCGAAAAAAGCTTTAGTCACATAAATGTGATTGAGACCGCGAGGCCCTACAAAATGCTCGATATGAGAGATCTCAAATAATCCCACCCTCTGGGACTTTAATCACCAAAGACCTATTTATTATAGTGAGTTGGAATGCTCAGGTCCAGCTGTACTCACTTGGGTTGTTCTCACAGGGTGATTACTTTTTCCCACTGTGACAGGCCTGTTAAAGGTACACAAATCTCAAACTTAGAAAAAGCTTCAAGGGTCTGGATTTTTGATTGTTTGTGCAGACAAGAGCATACTCTCCTACCTCTTAGATTTTTCTTAAAACACAAAAGATAGATTTGTTCATTAGCTAGATAGCAATTTAAGTGCTTAAAAAATGAAATTAAAGAATACACAAAGTTCACTTGAATCTCCTCAGGCAACCTGCAAAAACATTGAATCAGTAGTCATATTGTTTTTGTGCGACAAGCATGTTCTTCAACAAATATTTTGCAAAAATTGGTTAGGCTATAAAATAAAATAAAAATCTATCAGGCAGACAGAAAACAAGCCAAAGTTCGCATTAGTACCATCAAAATTTAATCAGAAAAACCCTAAAATTGCAGTCTGTTTTAATACCAAAAACCATAAAATCGTACAATAATTCTCACCCAAACGTATGATAATTCACGATGGACCATACGAGACCTGCAGATTGTCGTTATGTCCTCTATGAAAACTCGTATGAGTTTTTGCACTAACTGTACGGAAAAAAAATCTGAAAGATAAAAGTAACCTGATCTACAAGGCCGAAATATGTAGTCTTCTGCCCCACGGTGAGCGCCAAAATGTGTATGAAAAGTGGATAAGTATCTACAAGTTGTAAGACACAACACTTCAATTAAGTCATTGCATGCATGGTTAGACAGATATATTCATGAATATAAAAAACCATACAAATTGACGTATTGCCTTCTAAAAGATGTGAGTATAGACTTGCTCTCAGATTTATCTAAGCAATACCGGTGACTAGACTACATCAAGACAAAAGATTTAATCTATATGATCACAATATTAAGCTAAATGTATGCAAGATTAAGCTAGATGGATGCAAGATTAAGCTAGATAAATGAATAGTAAGCTAAATGAGTGAATATTAAGCTAGATGAATGAATATTAAGCCAGATGAATTCAAGAAATCATGACTAAACTAAGTATGCAAAAGGCTAAACTAAGATGCAATAATCTCAAAACATAATATTTTCAATGACTCCAAAGCAAAAAATACACAATAACAATAAATCTCCAGGGTGTTTTGAATGAGAGATGAAGGTTGAATTTATAAAGACTCAAAAGAGAGACCAACGGTCAAGATCGATTAACAATGAGCGGCTGAGATTCCTCAAGAAAAAGCACAATTCAGGATAATTGAAATAATTGAGAGATCAAATTAAGTTAATCTTGAGATAGATTCCAATTATAGCTTGATTGAATTCATTTAGATTATAAGTCTAAGTCTGCATTGGAGATAAATTTAGTTGATTCCATGCACTTGAGATAAAAATTAGTTGATTCTATGCACATTTCTTTAATTTGCTCAAGATTTTTATTTAAAAAAAGCCTTTTCAATGCAACTGAAACTCTTTCCTCAAGAAAAGCTTTGAGTTTTCATTTTAGAGAAAATGATTAATTCAATTTAATTGCTTTTCCGATTTCTCAAGTTATCTCAATTTTAGGAAAAAGAAACATCTCAAGTTTTATTTCTTTTCTCAATTTAATTATGTTCTTTTGTTTTCAATTTAACTCTTTCTTTTGCAGATTAATTCCTCTTTTTGTGATTAATCTATTTTTGTAAATTAATTCCTTTTTTTCTTTAAATTAATTCATTTTTTTGTAATTTAAATGGAAATTTTATTTATTAATTAAATATGCTAGTATATTTAATTAAATAAATATGATAATTGATTAAAATGATTTACTTGGAATGATTAATTAATTAAATAAATATTTAATTAATATAGAGTGATATATTTGCCATGTAACATTAATGATTGAAGAATTAATTAATTAGGTGCTCAAGGTTGATTTAATTGCCTCTGATTAGGACCTTGGTGATGTTGTTGAGATTAGGGGCCCATGGTTTAGGTGACCAATTTTAGGGTATTACAAGCTATAATAATTTAATCCTTAATAATTATAGCACAAATTCTACAAGAAATCAGATTAAAGCTCCTTTCAACAATCTCATTAGAACCTCAAGAAAATGCAGAAAAACATACCACTATGACACAAGAACGCATTGGATATAAGAGCAAGGCTTCAACACAAATTTTGAAAATCAAATGCTTTCTTGTTATTACTTGAGAAACCAATTTACATGTATGAAGCACAAAGTCTTTATGACTGTAAATTTCTACAGAGTTTTCTTGCTTACTAAAAAGATAAAAAAATGCATAGAGCACCCTCTTGTATATATATGTGAGGGGATAAGAGCAAAAAGTGGGAGAAGTATAACTAACTAAGACTTATTCCACAACCAACTATAACTAACTATGACTTATTCAAAATATAGTCATATGGCTAACAAACTTGTAATTTGTTTACATGTAATTACAATTTACAAGATCACAAGTGATAAGACTACTTGTAATTTGAAGTTTTGCCACTACATGCAATTTGTCAAAAAGGAAATACATAAAACAAAAATTGAATTCAAGTGTTAGAAGACACTTTCTATCCTTCTTTATTCCTGGCCATGAAAGCTTGAAACCTGTCAATTGATTACATCAATTCATCAGGATTTGGTCCTACTGTGTTCCTCGCAGAAACAATAGTTTTGATGATGACATCAGAATATCTTATTGTTGCTACTATATGTTCCTAAAAAATAGTTTGCATCTTTTCAAAGAAAACTTGGTAATTGACAAGTCTATGAATGGAATTCACTCTAAACTATTTTGACTCAAGTTCCTGATGAAGCCTCGACACTAACTCAAAAAGTATCAGATCTTTAAGAAGCAACTCTTCATCTTGTCTTTAAGAACTTACAAGACATCTCAAAATTAGAGATGATATCCTGCTCCACCTCAGTACTCATTTCTAGAGTAGTCTCAATATCTTTGATAAAGTCCTTGAGAACTAATGACTTATTGACCATAAATTTCTCAAATTTAATACACCTCTCTCTGTTTGGTATCACAATGTTGTCAAGCAGGATTTTCAATTTGACTTGATCCATCTCATGCCAGATTTTCAAATATTTCTCTATGGATTCCAGACTTTGTTTAAAAGCTTCTAAAGTTTGATTTAATTTCATCCTTGTTTCTCTTACATTGCTCAACACATGAAATTATTTCTTCACCTTTTGATTACTTTGATTAGCTAGTTGATCTACCCAGGAGTCAATAGCTTTCGCCTACTAAGCTGCTTTTTCATATCGTTTGAAGGACTCTTCAAAAGTAGAGGAAGTCAAGGGAGCAACCTTTTCTAAAGAATTTGTGATCTTTTGGATCATTGAGATGATTTGTGCATTTTCCTCCTTGATCTTATTCTTTTTTGCTAGGAGTTCATCGTAAGCCTGAACCAATGAAGCCACAAAATCCTGAGCATCATGCATCATTCCAACATGTGTCTTCTTTCCTAATTATACCCTTTTGAACTTGTAATTAGATAGTTGCATTTCCGATGCAACCATAACCCAGAGGATCCTCAAAGAGAATGATTCGGATCATGCAGTGAGAGTAACACAACAGAAGCACATACATAAAACTTAGAAAATGTAATCAGAGACATTCACATCATCATATATTCATCGAAGAACATCTGGTAACATTTGGTTACATGCAGGCTCACATGCCTAGTTACAAACTAAATTCTAGAATACAACTCATCCAGATCTCCAAGGGATATCCAAACTAAAAATTATGAATCTATATCATCATACTATTTTGATATATCCCAAAATATCACTTACAACAATATATATACCATCCAAAACACGTCGAGGGCAGCCACAAAATATCACATTCTCCAAAACAGGAAAATGAAATGTGTAAAATAAGTTGGCCCCAAAATGCAAAGATCTCCTCTACCAAGAATGCAAATGAAGTGTGGACCACCAAAAAAGGTTGACCAAGGGCCCAAGAACATCAAACAAGGCACCAAATAGATCTGCAAGCCAAGAAATCACTCCGCATGAGAAGAAATATCCCTCTAGCCGTTAAGCTCAAAAACTACTCTAAGAACCAAGAACAGCCAATCCAGAAGCAATAACTCACCAAAAAAGAATCCAAATGAACTACAAATTTGGAACAGGAAATAAGAACATGTCTAGAAGCCAAGAATCTTATCTGCAAAAGAAAATAAACTGCCAGAGAATGCCGAAAGAAACATAGAAAGTGCGACACAAAACAAGAACAATTGAAAAGCAAAATATAGTTTTTTATGGTTGATGCAAGATTACTCATCGATCGGGAATTCTCCTACATCAATTTCCCCTTGTGGCTTATCAATAAGAGGTTCTACCACTTCTACATATTTTTTCATATTACTATCTACAACCACTCATGACACTATCTTGGCTTTCTTAGCATCCTTAGGCTTAGATTTCATAAGTTGTTGAAAGTCAAACACCTTAGGAGAGATATCCTAATTTTTCCTCTTAGGATTTATTGAGATCAACCATGGGGGTGAATCTACTGATCTTGCATTTGTAATAATAATTGTGGCTTCTATAGAAACAGGCTCTGCCTATACCACAGTTGTCATTCTAAGTGAAGCCTTAGTCTAGACGGCAACAAGTGTGCTCAGATGAAAAATCATGGCTACCTTCAATCATGAACTTATTAAAACTTATAGCAAAGGTATCAATCTTAGGAAGTGACATACTAGATAAAATAGGATACAAAGGATTTACATCAAAAAAGTTCTACAAATTCACATGTGAATTATCCATGGGTATTTATGCAACTAATGATGATACATTTGTGCAAATAGATGCATCTAACTCAATAGGGTCAACATGAACTATAGAGAAAGAATCCACCTTTGTGTCTATTGGAGAAATAGGAACATCCAAAGACAATTGGGGAATGGCCATATAAGGAGAATCTTCATTCAAAGCACTAGAAGATTCTAGAACATTCTCCTCTTGTGGCTCATCCTCGGGGTTAATGACCTGAATTTGCACTTGAGGTTTCTCTTTTCCTTTCAACAACACATGTTCTAGAGGAATAACCAAAGCCCTACTAGCCCTCATCTTGATTTTGGTGCTTGAGGAAGAATCGCCCTCTTTGGACTTGACCCTCACCTCAAACTTACACCCAACTAGTCCTGTTGAATCACTTTCCGCCCCAACCTTAATCTGTATAGTTTTGGCATTATTTTTTTTTTAGACAAGCATTAGTATTAGCAAGGATGGGCTAAAATCTATCAAAAATTAAGGTACATTCCTTTTGTGGTCATTGGACAACTGGTAGAGGAGCTTCAACAACTCTTTGCTATATATACTCTACATCAAGGGTTTTCTCGTTGTCTACCATGCCTTCTGGAATCTTGTTCAAATCCAGATCTATAATTTGCTCCAAATTTAGCCTGTTGTAGTCCATTTTTCTAATATCTTCTTTTTTACAAAGATCAACCTAGATATCTTTGAGGAGATGAACATGGGTGAAGGCTCTCTTGATTTTATCCTTCATCCCTGGATAATCAAAATCCTTTCTCACCTTGAAATTCTTCAACTTGATTTCTTGAAATTATGTTTCCATTGTCTTGGCTCTTGCTGAAGTTATCAAGGAATACTATCCAATTTGTAGTGGATTATGTGAAGATGTGTTGATGCCTAACTTATGTTGAGCTAATTGGACTGCATGAACTAGCATCAGTTATCTAGACAACTCCATTAGGATGATCTTGTTTGTAGGATATCTCATAAGCATATATGGATGATCTTCAAAACATCCAACTCTCATGTAAGTGAAAGTTGGGAACTAAACAAACAAGCATTCATACTCATTCACCTTCTTTCAACCTACCTCAAACACTCTCTTATTCCTAAGTGTTTTATCAAACAAGCACATAAATTGACCAAACAAGGCATCCTACACCCTCCTATAATGAATCCTACTAGGTCTTGAAGTGAGTTGCTCATAATATTTACATAGTGGTACCAACGACCTATCACCTTTGAATGAAAGACCAAGAAATTGTTTAATTGATGTCGCTATGTACGCTAAGTAGGAATTCATGTAGAAGGTGAGGATGGTTGAAACTTGTGAAAGTTGCTCACACGGGTTATCACTAATGACTTCACCCTAGAAAATATGAAACCAACCCTTCCTCATGACTACAATGTATTTGTACATCTAGATCTCAAATACATTAGAGTTTTTTAACCCCATTATTTTTCTCAGAAGTGTGATCATATCACTGATTTCTTCAATAAAATTATATCGATATAACTTAGGCCACCGAGAGAAATGGGTCCTAGGAGTCTTAACCCATTAAGAAATGATATGTCTTATGCAATTTGATCTCTTTTGATTGTAGTGATCCATAGCACTGTTCATAGAAATATCTGCATATACTAGGGCAGCAGGGACCTTGAAAATTTTATTGATGGTTTTTGCATCTAATCCTATAATAGTATTACCATCGTCATCCTTGATTGTCCTAGATCCTCTGTTAAAATGAGCATCACATGCAAGAACAAATTTTGGTTCCAAGTCTACCACTGGGAAAGTAGAAACCAAGTGAATATGACTATTTAGGAGCAATTGCATGCCATGGCTTGAAAATCCTTCTGCTCTTTCAAGAAAATCAAACATATCAACATGTCTGATCTCTATATCCTTAATCTCATTCATAGGAGAACTCACTTTAGAAGAAGCAATTTCATTTTGATACTTATCATACTTGTATTTCATCTTCTTGTTGGAAGGAGATGTTGGCTCTTTTGTCATTGAACAAGAATCTGCAACACTGCAATGAAAACTCCAAAGAGTTAAGACATCTCCATAGGCTATTCAAGAAGTAATGATATCTTCCTTAAATGAAAGAGCTTTGAGAAACAATGTCCAACCTTAGACCTATCATGATATTTATCATGAAAAAAGTGAAAAATGAATGGACAAAGTTGAAATATATAATGTGATAGTGACAAGAGCAGAATTTTGGATCTCAAAGGGGGAACTGCAAGTGGGATGACTTAGAATGATAGAAATGATGAATGTGAGATAGGAAAATTATTTTATTTGCACTTGCAGTCGAGTCTTGGAGACCCGAATGCAAGTAAACAAGTATTGTATTTTCAAACGAATGATATTGATAGGCTTCCAATTGGGTCATCAAGACCCAACTGCAAGTGAGCATGTTGATAGGTAAATGCAATCTTGCAATCAAGTCTCCAAGACCTGATTGCATATGGGCAAGGTGGTCACTCATAGACCCTAAAGAATAAACTTGCAGTCAAGTCTTAGAGACCTAATTGCAAGTAAACATACTTGCAATATTGGTGAACGGTGGGAGGAAAAGACTTGCAATGGTGATGCAAACTTGTATTTATCACTCAAAAAGATAGGCAACTTGGCCAAGATACTTTGCAATCAAGGTTTTGCAAACCAATTATAGGTGAAAGAATTAAACTTGCAATGCAAAGGAGAAACATTACAAAAATGCCTTCATAAACTTATTGAGAGAAAAACACACATTTGATTTCAAAAGAACTATACATGCGATAAAAGGGGAAGAACAATGGCAAAGATACATACCCTACATTACCACAAAAATAAAGAAAGAAAGAAAAATGCTAGGATGCACTTACCTCCAAACGAAAACTATAAATCTGGAAGGAAAAAACTTGCCCAATCTTCAAACATAGCTCCAAATGAGAGAGTTGGAATATGATCTCACATCCCCAATGGCAATCTCAAATAGGGGAACTTAGAGAAATCCTATTACACAACAACAATGAATTTAAGACATCTCTCTTAATATTTTTGGATATGGAAAAGAAAAAAAAGTGAATCGGTTCTTAGAGAGCTTGATACATGCACATGCAACACTTGACTTTCTTAAGACACAACAAATACTCACAAATCAGGCTCTAAACTGTAGTGCCCCTACCCTAGTCGACTTTGTAAAACTGGTTTCACCTTGGTTGACTTTTTCTATGTGGCATTCTTGGATGGTTGATTTACCATTATGTAATGTTGTAGATTAGATAATATGAATATTGTGCGTACCTGTTATTCTACTTTCGCATCGATTCTTGTGTAAGTTTAATTGTTTCCCTAATTCTTGTTATAAATCTTGAGCTAACGCCTTCATTGAATATATATATATATATATATGCTTGTGTGACTCATGGTTGCAGGAGATTGCAGGTACAGTACCACCTAGGTGTGAGGTTCGTCTCCATCAGGATTCGCAGGGTTGGGTATACCTCTTTCATCCTTAGAATTTGGATTAGGTGGTCGTAAAACCCTCATCTTACCTTAGCCATGATCAAGTGAGCGTCTTGTGTGGTCCATCGGTTTCCTTTTTCATTTGGGTTTGTGTGTCGTGTATTTGGTTGGTTTTCTTGGTTTGCATGCCTTGCGTGTGGTAAAATGGCGTATTTTATCCTAAGTATTTAGTTCGAATTAATGTGTTCATTTACGCATTAGTAATTGAGGGATTTAAAATATATAGGTTTCTTTTATGTGATTAATCATTAATTAAAAAGATCGTTTTATTTATGTTTGTAGCGAGTTTAATTTAATGGTTAATTTTAAAATAACGAATTTAATTAGTTTATGCGTTTTTAAAAAGGGAAAGATTTAAAATTATTTGAAATAGAAATAATTTAATCTCGTTTGCATTTTGGAAAAGAAAGGTTAATTTTACTTATTTAAGAAAATCAATTTTTATTAGAAAAACAAGTTTAATTTATATGTATATTTGATATAGTGTGAAAGATTGATTTTGGGAGTTAATTTAATTAAAATATTTTATCCTCGTCAATATTGTGAAATATAAATGTGAGCTTAGTTAATATTGAGAATATTAAAATTAAATAAGAGAGAAGCATTTTAACTTTTATTAGAAAAGCAAGTTAGATTATTTGAATAGTTTAAAAAGAATGATTATTTTTATTTTGATTTCTTTTTATTTAAAAAGTGTTTAAATTCTAAATTAGAAAATTAGGTCAAAATTTCATTCTTTTAACCTAGGTTGGAAAAACATTTTGGGGGTTGTT